>NC_057933.1:26000161-26330618 GCF_018555375.3 Anguilla rostrata | reverse complement strand
AGAAGCAGATGGACAGGTGAGACCTTTCAGCAGTTTTACTCTGAGCGACATGGTACGCTCCCTACAGGGTCATGGGGAACAGAACACAGCCTTCTCTTCCACTCTTGTGTTCTTGTTTGTATACATTTGTATGTGTGTATGTATGTACTGGTATATCTAGAGATAGATACTGTACATACTGAAGCACAGGCATGGTACATTTTGTGGATGTTTGCGTATTAATATGTGTGCTTTAATATTAATATTTGGTTTTGTGTGTCTGCTTCTGTCAAAGTGTTTGTGCCTTGAAAATAAAGCTATCTTTGTGAATCCCCCCTCCCCTTCTGTGTTTCTCTGTCTCTCTAAAGGTGTGTGAGTTTCTGTTTCTGGACTGTGAGACAAACAAAAATAGATAAAGAGCAGAATTATGCTTTTAGTCTGAGAATCCTCATTTCCTATTAGGAGATTGTGTTGAGAAATCTCATTAATTCCTCTGAAAAGTAACATCTGCTTCCTTGAAATGTGATGTGTACCTATATTTTTCATATATTTAATATGTATTTTGATGTAATTATTCCTACTTTTACATTTTTGTACATGCAGTGACATCCATGTGTGAAACTGATTCATTGTTTATAAAGTGCTGTTTAAAATGAGCTGCATGTGGTGTTATGGTAAGGATAGCCATTTTAAATAAATCTGTAATTTCCTGTTTGATTATTAGAGAAGAATCCAGAACTTGTTCAGTCTAAAAATGTCTCAAAGGACTAACACGTCAGTTGAAGACGTCCCTTCTTTTTGTCATGTACCTACGCGCTTTTGTATCTATATAGCTGTGCTCAGTCAGAGTCAAGTAAAAGGTGTAAATACTACATGAAAGATGTTCCAAGGGGTGTTTTGCAAGACTAGAAAAGATAGGCAGAGTAAAGAAAAGGAGAGTGATTTGTGAGGCAGAAGTGGTGAATTTTTGTAACCAGGTTTGTAAAGGCCTTTGGAATGACTCATGATAGACCTTGGCGTGATATGCAAATAAATGGGATGGTGCTATTTGGCATTTGGGGCACAGATGAAGGTTAACTTAACTAAGTGGTTTATTTTCTTTTAACATCACAGCTCAGCATGAGTGATTTTTATTTTGCTTCACCATAGCATGCCTACTTACTGTATGAACAAATATGCACACATTATTAAAACCTGCATTACATAGCCTTCCCTTTAGATATACTGTACTATAAAATGAATTGCTATTAGTATTAGCCAATATTTAAATAAATAGGCTGACCAATTCATATTACAACGGGGCAAGCAAAGTACTCAACTAAACAGCCTTGATGCATGTACTATATGCTATAGATGTTAACTAAACCTCTGTTACAAGTGCTGTCTAAGGTTTTCAACGCGCTCTAAGCTTGCTAGCTAGCTGCATCTGAAAAACAAAATACCTTCTACTTACAGTAGTAATTTACTAACTAGTTAGTAAATTATCTGAAATGGCACATAAAAAATGGCAAGTCCTCTGGGAGCCGCTCATGCCAGAGGACAAAGGCATTAGCAAGCAAACTAGCAAGTAACAGATGTCCTTTGAGCACTTACTGCCTGTGGAAGAGTCTACATTTCTGTTATGCTTCTGCCAATGCTCTTGTGCATTTATGTATCTCAATTTGAAACTGTAATCAAGCCATTCTAGCCATTACTTTCTTCCAAGTATGCTTTATCTTTGTTGTTACTGACAAAGGAGGGTATTGTAATGTTGCTGGACAAGCTGACTCCATTTCCTGTTTCTATTGCTCTCTATTTTCGTCAAAGCGTAACAGCATAATCACAATCCTAAAACCTTCAACAGGTTAGGTTCCTGAAAAAGACTGGCGAAACTAAAACTAAATGAGCATCCATAAAACTGTACAGTTGTGCACATTTATTACACACAGGCATGCACTCACTCACAAACACACATACTACCCTCCGCCGGTTCCCTGGTCTGCGATAGCTGACAAACCCCCGACCCCCCTGTCTGTGTTCACGATCGATTACCCCAGGTCACTTCCTGTTGAGGGCCACCAGAGCCAGCTCTGTTTATTTCTACGTTTTATATAAACATTACCCTGCCCTCTCTAAAGCAGCAGTATCGAAGCTGGGATTAAAATCTAGAACCTTCCAGTTTGCACTCGAGGCGTGAACAGGTTATTAGATGATTACTTACCGTTTTACTTATTTATAAGCATGTAGTTGTTGAATATAAAACAATCACCTTTAAATGGAAGTGTGCAGCCAATTTGTGTGTAAGTGCATTTATTTATTTCCACTTTGTGAAAGTGTAAGCGAAACAGCACTGTCGGATATCTCCAGTTTAAGAACCCCCGATGTAATCAGGAACACTCCTACGTCCTTTATTTACTTGGATTCTTTTTTCATTTTTTGTTGGAAGGATTTTCAGAAGCAGCTTTATCACTTAATTTAATTATAGGTGTTGTAAAATTGGTTTGCTGTTTTAAACAGAACAGTTGTTCTACAGTAGTTCATTCCAGCACTTCTTGTAATAATAATACTGGGTATGGTTTTTTTAAGAACCAATTAGAACAATAAAAATATATATATATTTATAATTTTGCTAAAATAATGTAATTGAATTATTTTAATGGTGTGCAGACAACTTGAGTGAATATGGTTGGGAGAAGCACTATATATTTGCAGTGCTCCCCTTGTAGATACCTGTTTAGGCCAAGTACCATTATTTAATTCACCCATCGTGTGCTCTTCCTATTTGCTAACTTGAGTAGAGCGCATTGTGCTTGGTAATTTTAATTTCACAGTGTGTTGATAAAATACATTTTAAAAATGGCTGCAGATTACAGCGGGACACATCCTTGCATGTGTGGTTGTATCCTAGTGAACATTTTTGTGGTGAAAAGTCAGTGAAATGTCGAGGAAGCACTATGCACTAGAGCTACATTTCGTTGACGGTGAATGTTTTCTAGCCGACTTGCACATAGCCAGGCTATATTTCAGTAAAACTTGAGCTATATTGGGGTTAGCCTAGTCTGTTTATATCAAAACATCTCTGAACCTAGATTTCCACCCCTCTAGACTAGACTCTGGCTTTTGCTTATGGTGATACTTTGTTACAGTGGTGTGTCAGCCTGCAGAGAGCATGCAGTACATATGCACACCCTCCTCTGCGTGTTTGTGTACACAGCCTCAAGCCGAAGGTTCCATCAATAAGAAGCGTTGCAGCCACACAAGCAGAACAGCGATCCTACCCAGACACTCCATATGTCCAATGCCCTCAGGACGTTTGGCATTCGATTCCATTTCAATTAATGACTTAAAAAAGCAACTAGCAGATTTTCAGTGACAGTTCAGCAGTTTGTGGAGCTGGGAACGTGAATGAAAAGCAATAGGACGGCTGTATCTTGTGGAGACCAGCTGGGTTTTGTCGTCGTAAAACGCGCTGTCAAAGATTGTTCCATTATCCAGACGTGGGATATTATGTCTATGCTTTCAAGGGAGTGCTTCAGTGTTCAGTGGGTGTGATAAAAGGCAGTATTTGAAACAGCTGGAGTTTATTTAGCTTTCTACAAGTGGTTTATTATCTTATGTACTAATGTACAATCTTGCTCCTAAAATAAAGTTTAATCAGAGACCATTTATCAGTGGGGAACCCTGTGCGTTTGGAAATTCCAGTTATCATTCAACTTTCAGGACTAAGTAATCCTAGTCATGCTTTAGGGTGAAAAAAGCAAGGGTAGAATAATATGAAGAGTTGGCAATTCCAATAACAACTCTGGTTTTTCTTTTGGTTTCTCATTGCAAGGGACATCACAGAAACGGTTGTTGAGTGCTATTCAGTTTCGCTATTCCAGTTAAAAAGATTAATTGTAGATAGTCATGTGTGTTATTTTTATTGGGAAGGTTAGCAGTGTTCATACAGAACATTGTTAAAATGTTACTGACATATTCTCCTTAAAATCTTTCAAGATGAAGTAATTTGCAACAACAGGTTGCCATTTTGCACACATAAACAATAAATACATTCCAAGAATGTTTGGAGAATGCCTCAGTCACATTATCTTACAACCAAATAGGAATCTAACCTGGAATGATTCCCAATGTCCTTGACAGGTTTACTGGAATTGTTAAATGAAATGTTACCCGGAATCCAGCGGCCTGGATTCAATCAACATGTTTGTTAAATTTGACAAATAAATCCATGAATTCATATTTTTTTCTTTACGAACGCATTTTGGCGTTCAGCAATCATAAAACTAACTTGTCAGTATGTATGTGAAGAAAAAAAATGCTTGCATTCATTTGTCAGTGAGTGTTAAGGACAAATGTTGATTGAACCCAGGAAAATGTTTGCACAGTAACAGCATGTAAAGGTCAACAATGAAAAGGTATGATTAATATGAAGAGGCAACCAGCTTGACTGGTCTCAGCACAGTGATTGGCCATGCCGTTATCCCCATTTTAACTGACTGACTCAATCACGTCTGTTTTGCCTGTGCCCTCCGACAGAGCTGCCCAGAAACTGAACCTGTCCTCCAAGAAGAAGAAGCAGCGCCCTGCAGCCCCCCTGGCGTGCGACCCGCCCCTCTTCCCCACCAACTTCAGCGGGATCCTGCAGACCTCGCCCCCCCCGGCCCCGCCCTGCCTGCTCCGCGCTGTGAACAAAGTCAAAGACACCCCCGGACTGGGCAAGGTACAGTTTACAATTCGTCTCCTCTGACCAGCTGACCCCTGACGGACCCCTGAGAAGCTGACATGGTCAAACTCATCGTTCACTCGCTGCGTGGTTCATAATGTGGTGAACACAGCATTGGTGAACAAGTCCCATTATAATGCCTAAGTTTTAAATGTTACATTGCCAAACCTCTGGAGACCTTTTAACCTCCAAGCTTCTCACCAGGTCCATGAAAAATCGCCCCACTAAGAATAAAGAAAGCAGACTAAATGAAAAATGTTTTTTCTGCAGTCCAGCACGAGCAAATCGTCCACGGCATATACAGTGCCCTCCAAAAGTATTTTGAGAGTAGAGCGAAATTTGTTATTTTTTGCTATGCACTTAAGACATTTGGATTTGAGATCAAAAGATGAATAAGTGACAAAAGTACAGAAAACCAGCTTTTATTTCAAGGTATTTACATGCGTATATGTTTTACCATTTCACAGAAACAGCAGTTTTAACCACCATACATGTTTTTGCATACATTTTTGGCATAATAAAGAAAGTTGAGTCATAAAAAATATAGACAAAACTCTATTTATTTTTGGAATTCAATGCGAATAACACATATAAGATGGGGCATATAATTTGAAATGAAAGCCGCCCTAATGCCTGGTGCGGAGGTGATGTCCCTGTTTGACGTATAGCCCCCGTGATTGAAACGTTTCCCTGTTACACTTTGGCCCTGCAGTGCTGACCCTGGCCTCAGTTTCTCTGCCTTGATCCTGGAGGTATCTAGAGGTACACAGGCATGTCAACTTGGGTGCAGAGAAACACTTAATGAGGATCGGTGGTGGGGAAGGGATTGTGGGTAAAAAAAAATAGCCACGGAGCTCCGGCCGCATCCTTTGGCCAGTTAAAGCATCAGTAACAGCCGCCGTGATTGGACCCAGAGGGCCAGTGTACCACCGCCATGGACTGTCATTCGTCACATTCTTCATTATTCGACAGGACTTGATGAAATGCTCTTGCCAAACAGTGCCAGAACCCGAGGTGTGCTTGCGTACATGTGTGTGCATGCGTGCGTGCCTCTATTGATCGGCCATGTAATTACTGTTTGTTTTTCTTTGCTCCTTTAAGGAAAGTCTGTTTCTGGGAGCTCGTTGGCTGAAAATAAACGAAAGGGAACTGAAAAAATACGGTGCAGAAAGACAGGCCACCGCCAGTTTGATTTGGCAGAGATCGTTTTCAGTTTTTGACTTTCATCCTCCGTTCCACTATGTTTTCGGGCCTGGCTTGGATGCAAGCAGATGTCTGCAAAGCTTTGCTTGTGCCCCTGCAGCATATGAAAGTGAACCTGCGATTCCAAACAGAATAATAATTGCTGATGCTACGGCTAACGATGCGCTGCTCTTTTGACCATTGCTGACACTGGCCTGGTCAGGATTCGGTCAGGATTCACTACTCCAAACCTGTGCTTTAGCAGGATGAGCCATCCAACAACCCCCACGTACGTAGCTTCAACATGTGGTTATGTTCCAGATGCACAGAGCGGGGTATGAAAGCTACTCCTTGCTATGAAGTTGTAGCGTAATGGAAGCCAATAGCGGTTACCAGGATGTGTCTTACCGCAATTCACCACCTTTCAGTCACTCCCTCAGTTCTTCTCCTGCTTCGTTTACCCCACCGCGTGTCAGAACCGGACGACAAGCGACCCCGGTGTACTGCTTTAAGCCTCGGCTCCGATTTAGGCCCTTGCTTAGGCCCAACGCTTGCTTTACATTCTCAGCGGTGTGGTAACCCCCGCTGGTCCGAGTCCTTCCCCCTTCGCCCGTTCCGCCCATATGTTTGGGTTTGGACGGTAATTTTTCCATGGCGGCGGGATGGTGGCAGGTAAAGGAGAGGAGAAGGCAGAAAAAAAACAAAGGTATTTTCCTGGCAGAAGATCAGACGGGCTTGGCACAGGACGTGCACAGATGGGCCGAGCGCGCCGATGGACTGATAGCAACGTGCGCAGATGCCGCTGGCTCCAGATTAGGCCTGCTCGGGAGGAGCAGGCCGGGAGCCCGATATCGAAACGAGTCTCGCACAGATTTAAACAGCTCAGCATAGACCTGGGTGGGTGGGGAGGAGAGACCACAGATATGTCAGAGATGGGATCTTGTTCCCCGTGTTATTGGGAAGCGGCGTATTAGCACAGGATTAGCAGTTAAAGAGTAACAGACCTGAGAAGTATGCATGTTACTGTTAGCGACCGCAAGCACAATCTGTTCCTTTCACTCCATCAGCATTAATAAAATGGCTGACGCACAGGTTTTTCTATCCACGGATATGATGGAGATGGCAGAGTTTTACCGTGCATCAACACCTGTGATATGGGCTATATTTGTTGTACAAAAAGCACGGAGACTGATTTATGTGGTCTGGCTGTTCACTCAGAACATAGTGTGCTTGTATGGATCCTGTTCTGTGCCAACATATTAGATTAAAGTAAATATTAACATTTACAAACCAGCTTGACACTTCAGAGTAAAATTGTAAATAGAGTAAGTAGAGATCTGATAGAGTAGATTTTATCCCTCATGGAGGGGTGTAGCTTTGCTGGCTCAATTATTTAAATGTTGTAGCAAAAAGCTGCAAAAGGACAATGAAATGACAGACAGACAGAAAGATAGATGGACAGACCAACAAACTGACAGACAGATGTTTCATCATGGCAACAACTTCTAGTAACCCAGAAATAATCATTAGAGAAAAACGTCCTGTGTTTAAACAATCTCCCACTGTGGTGAGTGGGTTGGAAGTACAGCACATTAAAGCAAATTCAATAACGACTCAGCATGTCTCCACCAGCGTGGCCTCACATGTCCACTTCATTTCCCCATTCCTCGGTCTTAGTCTGCAGGCATTGTCAGAACTGTCTCTGCCTTCTTCAACCAAATTCTCTTTGAAATCATAAATGTACATACTGACCCCCAACCACCCACCCACACGCACACACACACACGTTTGTATTGCTATACTTTTGAGGACTTCCCATTGACTTACATTCATTCCGTAACCTCTAACCCTAACCCTAACCCCGACCACTACATGCCTAACCTTAACCCTAACCTTAACCTAATTGTAACCCGAACCCTAACCCTAAAACAGCCTCTTGAACTTGTGGGGACCAGCAAAAGGTCCCCACCTTGTGTAATTTTCCTCATCTTTCTATCCTTGTGGGGACATTTGGTTTTCACAAAGATAGTAATACATGCCCACACAAACACACACACACACACACACACGCTCTTCAAAAGCAATCATTATCATATTCCCCAAGTTAATTGTTGTGGGACTGTCTTAGGCCTGGAAAAGACCCAGCGTGTTGATAGCTGATACTCATCTTCAGTAGCTTTGCCAAAAAAACAGCATATCTCTCATTCCTTTCAATCCTTCCATCTGCACTCTTGCAAAAGGGCAAAGGGGGCACATCTGACATGATACTGTATGTTTGAGGCCTTTTCATAAACATTTCTGTTAGTGGGCGCCAGACATCGACTCAGGTCAGTTTTAGTTTTCTCTGATTCTTAGTAGAGGGTTAATGGCAGGTCGGTGGCAATTGGAAAAGGAGCTAGATTCACCCCCGTGCTCCTTTTGCATCTTGCTAAACTCAGTCTAGAAACAGAGGCGATACACAGAAGCACTGAAAAAAAACAACTTGGATGAGGTTTTAAAAACACCACAAAATAACATCCTGCGTAATACTTGCAGACAATATCGTTGGTTGTATGGTATTTTTCTAGAAAGAGTTCAAATTACCCTGAGCTTTTTTTGCTGGGTAATAATTCTTGATCAACAAATGACCTCCAGTCTGTTTGGTTGGTAGCCCTTACTGATATGAAAACTGTACATGAGCAAGTCTATAATTTATCTGTGACATATCTGTAATACGTGTTACATCAGGTTGCAAAAATAGAGTATTAATCAAATAGGAGGCACCTTTTAATCCACAAGCAACAAGTGATAACATTTCGCTAAAGCCTTTGTTTTATTCCTCTGCGAAAATTCTTGCATCACCTGCTAAACAAAAATAAGATCAGCCCAATCCAGTTTTGCCCAACATGTTTTTTTTGGCCCAAATTATTTTGTCTCTTGAAGGGGGTGTCCAGCTGATGGAGTTGTCCTTATGGCAATGATAGACCCAAACTGAGTCGTACCACAGCCGTATGTGGTTGAGAGTCCTACCCTGTATTAATACTTAATTGGCTGCAGTGTTTCTGAGGAAGGGTGATTCTTAGTCTGCTGGGTATTACCCCAACTGAACACTTGACTGAAATGCCTCTGGTCAGTCTGATGCCTGCAAGCCCCGATCGCAGCAGCAGCTTGGCTGGTCTGCAGAGGGAAAATGAGTGGGGGTTCAATGCACCCATTTCTGTGGACGTGCGTGCTAGCATGCCCCCCCTCAAATTGTCAGAGATAGTTACAGGGATGGAGGGACAGACCAACAAAAATATCTGGGCTTCCAAATCAGGGGGAAAAAAATAGAATTTAAAGTGTGGGATTAAAAGAAAATAAATTATCCGCTTTTTCATATTTATTCTACCATATGTCCACTATGATAATTTAAAAAATGCCATTAACATACTCAGAAACAGCTTGTGTACCGCAGCATCAGTCAGTCTTCTGTTAGTCAGTTTTGCTCGTCCTCCCTTAAGGATTCAGGCAGGCAGCAGTGAGGAATTGTTTGTCCTTGACAGCCACATCAATCACCTGGCCGACATGGGCGGTGACCTTGAAAAATTGCCCCCCGAGCCAAATCAATATTTAATAACTCTTTCTAAAATAAAAGGCGGAGAGGAATCACTGCTCATTGGCCTAAAAAAGAAAGATTAAAATATGGGAATTCAATATTTGCTTTGTTACCCCTTTCCCGAATATTAATTGCATTTTTATTGGCCGGGCTGAACGGCTCTCGATTATGTGACAATACAAAAGATGGACAGTAAGAAGACATAACAGCCACCACGGTGACAGGGGAGTAAATGCAAAGTGTTTTTCACTGGCAACCCCCTGGCCCCCACCTCTACCCTTCAACCATCCAATCAGTTTGCTTACAACTGGGTGAGTGACAGGATGTTACAGGTCTTGCCCTTACGCAGTGTTTGCATTGCCTCCACTGTCAAGAGAACACATTGTCACACCCTGTCACACACTGTTTCACACCATAGCAAGCAGGATGAACCTTAACCTTTCCAATCACCCTTACACAATTGCGGCCTACTTCCTCATTTTCGATTACAGACCGTTTCAACTTGGGCTCAGCAGTGGTCTTTGATTGCAAGGTTTCATGACTGGGCAACCCGAGATGCATTCATTTGTTCCTGTCTCAAAAGCCACCGATGACTTGGGCAGAGGTTCCTAAAACAGAGTCCAAAAAGTCCCAGGGATTCCTCAATAAATTGAGAAAAATATTTTCCCCTTTCATTGGTAACATTGTGATCACTGTGTGATTTAAATACTTTTTTTGCACTAAACGGCTACATGTCTTGTATATATCCATGATATATTGACATTATGCCTGTCGTGGGTGCTTGAGCCCCTCAACTCAGGGACTATTTTTTACGTGGTTCAAGATCATCGTGCTGCCACGCATTTTTGGCATGCAGACAGTCTGCACCCTCCATGCCAAGCATGTGTATCCATGACGACAGAATGCCAGCACCACTGCCCATGGAGCACTTGTGATTGCAGACCACAGGAGCTGTAACCTCACAAGCAACATAAGCAATAGGTCTGTGCATTTTTACAGCGCTTCTCTGCGTGTCTTTCAGGACAATGCATACATAATGAAAAGGAGAGAGGGTGTATAAGTAGACATGTTAAAGGATGATTGTCAGACCAGAAAAGCCAAGCTGACACTCTCTCTACAGGAATGATGAGTGGTCATTTTGTATGTCTCAAATTTGGGTCGTACAGGTTTATTTTTTGTACATAAGACTGCTCAGTTATGCAATTGAAATCTTTTAACATTTTAGGCTATGCCTTTGATTATTCACTTTTGAATGAAATCATAATGTTTTTTTTATTTATATGATTTATATTTTATCCTCAATTTTTCCCAGTCCGAACTCAACCAAGCTTGTTGATCTCCCTGCAAACCCTTCAGGAGGAGAGGACAGACACATGAATCCTCCGATTCACTTGATGCCTATTCTTGTTTCTTTTTCTACATGGCAGACACACCACCAATTACATGCTGCCCATGTCATCGGAGGATAACGAGGTCATAATATTCTCAGTTTGTGTCCGCAGGCACCTGGGCTGGCCAGGAGTGGCCGCTAGAGAGCAATGAGCTCAACAGCACTAGCCGGCTTACCCCCTATCATTCCATGGCGGGGCTGGGTGAATTGTTGCCTCGCCAATGCTGGCCATAGCCAACAATGGCACAATCTGCTTTCGGAACGAGCATCTACAGTGGGAGCTGTATGCCCCATCATCATCATAACGTTTCATGTACTGTCCAGTGCCCTGTTTGAATATCTTTTTATATACAGGATATAGTAGAGGTGGGAGAGGGGACTTGTTGGGAATTGAAATGAAATGTTGCCTTACAGATCCGATGATGAAACGCAGATGAAACACAAAATAAACAACCTTTTGAAAACCCCTGTCAAAGAAACAAAGAAAAAAACAAAGAAAACAAAGAAAGTTTACTGAAAAAAAATGAAGCTACTGCAAAGAAAGAAACAGAAGCCGTGTGCCGAGGACCCAGCTTAGAAAAATTAATTAGCGTTTCAGCTATGAATCACTTATAAATTTATGATGTGATATGTGACAGTCCAGTACATATTAAAAAACACAAGGAAGCAGATTGAATAATAGGAACCGAGTGTTGGAGAGCAGGGTTTGAAACCAGACGCTTATGCATGGATCAGTTGGCCCGGTAAAGGCGCTTAAGGGGAGGAGCTCTTACAGACAGGATTTTGTTTGTCTCTATGTCTTTGGAGATGAGTAATTACTGTCCGTTCAGGTACAGTGATGACCTTCTCCTGACCGGCATCCAACCATTCCTGAACGTCCACGGTTCATTATAAAACAACCTTTCCTTCTGTCTCTGGAGTACCCTCTGTAATTAGGTTTCGCTGCAATTACACGGAAAGTTCCCCTGAAATCGAGGGAGGGGAGAGACATTATCATTTTGTGACATAGATTAAAAAAGACCTCCCTATTGAGGTCTAAGAGATTTAAGTGACTCATGGTAATGAACTGGAGATGACAGAACGCCAACCTTAAACAATAACGGCACCCTTTTGTGTGTATCGTTTTCATTATCGACCAAATGAATACAAATACCGATGTCATGGGGTGGCACCAGTGTTGTGTTCCTTTCACTAACATTATTTTTTATTGCATTCATTCATGTATCAATAACGTATTAATAATTAATTCATAACAATAAGAATGAATCATTCAATTATTATTCATTTCCAAACTGCACTTTTTCTTGTGCAGTTGGCCACTTTCCATTAAATCTGTGGTTCACACCACATCTTCTCAGCCAGTAAAAAATAAAGCCTTTTCTCCCCAATACACCAAACACAGATTTGCTGCTGGAGCAGAAATTGATTAATTCCTTTGATTCATGTAAAGATTAGTCCTAGGTTCTGACCTCCCCTCAAGACATAGCCTATGGCAGCCCCCAGACTGTCTGCAGTGGAGCAAAAAAAAAGTAGACTATGCAATATTCTGCATAGGGGGCACTGTCACTAATTTATGGGGATCACTAATAGAATCATCGGCATTACATGTCATCTGGAGCTAGTGATGGAAGACTGAGGCCCCATGAATCTCATAAAGGGTGGAGTTACAACATGGTGCCAATCACCCACCAGTCTGAACCTATCATGTGACTTACCATGCCTGTTTGTCCTGTTGACTTTGACCCTACAATACATACTCAGTGAACCTCACCATAAAATTATTGCTTCCTTTATAACACACTTTGTACTGTATCTCACAGTAAAATAAAAAAAAATAAAAACACAATGTTAAAGTGCTTTTCATGTATTGCAACATATGCTTACACATGCACATTAAATTCCTCTTAGAGCATTTCCATTCTAATTGTAAATACAGTTACTGCCAACATTACAGTAACCATTTTACCTGTAAAAAACGCTAGCAAAAGCAAGCATTTAATGTCTCTCCCTACATGTTATTTCTCAGTGTAGTGAAGTTACTCCACTCCTCAAGTCTTATGTGAGCAGGTAGCAGTCTGTAGAATAGAAATGGTTTTGAGAGGAAGAGTGGTAGCATGTCTTTGAGATTGTATCATCTGAGGGAAAAACAGGGAAGAGATTTGTATCTTACCGTGCTCAGAAAGGAACACGGTAAATTATTCAGCTGAGTATTTTAATGCCCGCAGATGTATTTTTTGCAATGTTTTTTTGTTGCAAATGACATCAAAATGAAATATTTACCTCCATTGAGTGACACTGACGCTAATGTTGTTATGCCTTCACTTTAAATGTATTTAGGTGTTTATTTATTTATAGAGATAAAAGGGTGTTCCACTATTTTAGATTGTGAAAGTACACCAAGTTTCAGACTTACTCAATATCCTGACCTTTAAGTGTATGTGTCACGTAACAGTAGTTTACTTGCTTGCAATATTGCCTGTGCTGCAGAACTTGAAGTTGCTAAAGTGAACCTGACGCATTGCTTCCTTCCATATGGACAGTTTGGTTCCATATCCGCTGCCACGTCGCTATTCGTGTATTCAATCGAAGATCAAATATTAAGATCAAAAGCCGCCTCCAGCTACACAATGTTCTAATGTCACCTTTTTTAAAAAACTACACGAGGAAAATATTTGTCTTTCCAACGCTGCTTTTGCATGATAAAAAAACACATTTACTTGTCTCGCTTACTCTATCAACTAGGATAAGTATACTTGGCATTATACTTTATATTCTGTTGCGGATGGTTTTACCATCACCATAAATTATTGGTCATATTTTTGGAATGCATACACAGGTGTATTCATACCTTTTCATCCTTCAGCAATGTCTCCTCGCTGTAAAGTAGGCCTACATGCTGTGCTTTCCTTCAGTAAAAACATTCCAACATTATACCTGCAGTGTTTGCTTCAGCTCGGAAGAGTGCAAGGATGATGGAAATTTCTGCTGAATTATTTTCATCCATTCTATCCCATAACAAAAGCACCATTAGTTCTGTCTGGATTTGATGTTACCGTGAGTCAGTTTTGCCGCCAATCAGCGATGCTGTGCATGGCGATATAGAAATGCTATTACCACGCTTTGGGTGGCTGTTAATTGGTTAGCACACGGCTGAGGGCGGGGAAATGGCCGGGCACCGAGAGCACGGATATAGCTATGACACGTGCGTCTGGACAATAAAGAGATGATATAGATATCGGCGATGAGCGATGCGTCAGGATCACGGCCTCTCTGGGAGCACTCGCAGCGGAGATGGGGCTTTTTACGGGGTCAATGCCAAGTGCCAGACGCCCATTATTCCCCAGCCCAAGACGAAAGGAGGGGCGAGCAGACAGCGCAGATTTACGCGTGCTTCGCCCCGTCTGAGACCAGTGCTTTCAATGAACCCTGGCCCTTTTCACCGCAAAGTGATTCCGCTAGAGGCTTTTGTCTCCGCGTGCTCGCAGTACTTGTTGAAATCTTAGTGAAGATAATATTGGAACTAACGGCCCACATCTTCTGAATATCTGTGTACAACTATGTATGTGTGTGTGTGAGTGTGTGTGTGTGTTTGTCATCTATCTATCGATCTATCCATCTAAAGGTGGATACTGGGCACCGAGAATGACTAGTTACAGGGTCAAGTGGAGGACTGAACAGATATTAACAGATATGAATTAATGAAAAAGGATTGTAAAATCTATGGTCTGTGAAAATCTCTAAAACAGGAATATACTGTCTGTGTATAGTAATAATTAACTATCTTAATATTAATTGAGATATTAATTATCTCAGTATTGCTTGTTTGTGTACTAGATAATGAGAAAAGAAGAGAAATTAAATCTGAGCCACTGAAGCAACAGTGAAAGGAAAGGGGTCACTGTTCTCTCGGTCTACAATTCCGTTAGGCACCCAAACAATCTATTACTGGGGTGAAATTGGCAATTTTGCCTGCGCTTCTCCTCTGGAGAAACGGGGGAGCTGTCAGTCGTGCCGAACACAGAAGCGCTCTCCCTTCTCTGAGATCACAAAGACACAAAGCCGAGATGCCCGTCCCCAGGTAAAAAAGCCTCAGCATCGCTGCCCTGCAGTGAAAGATATGAGCACTGAAGAACGCTGCACAAAGCCACCTTTCCCAGAGTACAGTCCTGCAATTTCGGAACTATAAAAAGTTGGTGCATGGTGAATGGAATTGGAAACCTGTTAGGAAGTCTTAACTCTGAAAATTATGCACACTCAACCGTGAATAAAAGTTAAGGGAAAAATTTTTACTGAATCTAGGCCAGCCTCTCACCTCCGATGATTTGTTATTCAGGCTGATGTGGGGAGACAGGAATTGATGGTCGATGTCCTTCGACGGGAGCTAGTTGAGTCAACACTAGAACAAGGAGGGATTCTTTTAAGTCGAAGCACGATCGGATTTTGCTCCGTGTAGTTTGTTGCATTGATTTTATGTCATTAGGTTTCAGGGATTTATTGTTAGTTGTCCAGTGTCATAAGGCTAACAGGCTCAGACAAGTAGAAAGCTCTTGAGATCCACAGCCTTTTACAAATAACTCACTTTGTCCCAAGTACCTCAGGTCTTTGGCCTCGTGACATCCCTGCCAACTTAATGGGCTTATGTAAATCTTCCCTCTGCATCAGCTCAAGTGTGATGAAGGCTGTGGGCCCAAAAAAAGACTCCCATGCATCACCCAGTAGGCACTGAAATTTGGTGGGGATTGATGTGCTTCCCCTACTTCAGTGCAAAATGCTTTCAGATCCTGAGTTGAAAGGCACTATACTGTATATATGCAGTCAGTGTCATTATTAATAAATAGTCCAGGGATAACATGATATATACAATAACTTTTTAATGACACTACAGTTTAGATTTGTTACATATAGCGGACTGCTGATTATTCTTCTTCATCTCTTCTGGTGAAATATTAACCATTGATGCATTGGGAGTACACTGAATAGTCAGTTACATAGACAGCAAACAGGAAGAGCGGCCGGTAATGCTGTCAGTGGGGTGCACAGGAAGTGCAGTTGGAGGTGATGATTGCATGAAATACAGGAAGTGCAGTCAGAGATAGGTGAGCATGTGTGTATTTGTGCATCTGTGTGTGAGAGAGACCAGAAGTATCAAGGTGGAGAATACCTAGACTAAATTCAGAGGTTGGAGCTGGACCATATCCCAGTAAACAACTAACAAATCTCGTAACTGGGTGGAGTGGTTACATTTACAATGTCAGGAGTGAGTTCAGTACAGTAGTTTCACTGTCATAGGCACAAGCCTGTATATGAGCAATATCAGCCTTCATCTTTGGCTACAAATAAAACTGTCACAGTTCTTTCTTCACGAATACAGTTTGGTGAGACCAACAGTCACTATAATTAACTTTCCAAACTGTTCTGGTGAAGAATGAACAAATTCTTCCATTCATTTGTGAGTCAAAGTTAAAGACAAAGGATGAATCCAGCCATTTGCTCTAGGTCTCTGATGAAGCCATTTGACACATTACGGTGTTGCCTTTGAATATCTGCGTGTTTTCCAGGGATCTATAAACTCCACTGCCCACGGTCTATATGTCAATGCTGTAGCGCTTTCCATTACAGGCAACGGTAATGGAAAGAGCTACAAGCATTGACATATGGACGTCTTCAGACAGCCCTTTCATCTTCAGTCTTAGAAGTGTTCGCTGTAGTCCAGCATTAAAGCAGATGCTTAGACCTGAAATATTATTCTGCTTTTTAAAAACTTTTGGCAGGGTGATATATGTGTTCTACTTGGCTCAGTGTTTATTTGAATCCAGGTCTTTGTCTTAGCTGAAGACATAATGTGATTTTTTTGTAAGCTGATGCAAAAACTGGAGTAGGAAAGTCCTATGTTTTGGATGCTGAGAAAGTATATCCTGGGTAATTTTCAAAAGCAACAGGTTTTTGTTTTACATGTTAGAAAATTAGAAACTGCAAGTTAGCCCAAGACGTGCGATTTGATCTCACAAACCTGTGATCTTGTGAGTTTATATAAGATCTGGAGATGGAAATGGTTTTGTCTACTTTTGCTAATTATCAGTTATACCTGAACAGTGACCTGTAATTATAGTCTGTGCTTGAACTATTGTCTTACAAACGTTAAGCATTTGAGTTTACCTTCATCTGTGTCTAATTAGGCATTGATAGCCACCAGACAAATAGAGGTGTATGCGACAAGTTAATGAGTTGCCCAAACCAATGTTAATGCTAATGCCTATTTTTGAGTAAGATTATATACTAGGAGGACCAAAATGCCCTTTTCCAGTATTGCATGTCATTTAAATGGATACTTAACGGATACTTAGTTACCGTTATAATTGAATATAACTTGCCATGTCTTTTTTAAAGTAAGTAGAGAGAAGATGAGCCTATTATTTGGTGCAAATAAGCATGAATCCCGTGTTACTGACTGTAGACTAAGACGATAATTCCATGTTCACTGACCCTTGGGCCGGCTCCAGAAATGGATGTTTCTAGTGCAGAAACACAGTATGACCACTTTAAATTAGGTTTCACAGTCTTCTTGGTTCAGGAGACATCTAATAATGATTTAGACAGCTAGATACCAGACAGTTATGCATATACATTGATATCTATTACGAATGAAACATTTTTTCGTATGGTTTTAATGTAGCAGCTGCAGCTTTAAATTTGCACCTGAGGTGAATTGCAAGCCTAAAGTATGAAATAATGGAAATATTTGACATGGATTATCTATCTATTGTCTGTTATTCACTGACAAAAAAGGTTTTAAATCTCTCTAAATGGCATTCTAGGGAAATACAAGATCCCCCCATTTCTGCGCAATATAATTTGTAATAATGTTAATTACAGGCAATGTAATGTAATTGAAGGCAGCAGAAGTGATGACTGATTTTTTTAAATGCTGCCATTCTTTTTTGCACCAGTCTTGCTCCACCCCCACACGTGTGTATATTCTGCCTAACTGGGTCCGTAATCTCCTCCGTTTGCATCCATTTCAGGTCAAAGTCATGCTGCGGGTTTGCCCGGCTCAGCCCGGAGACGCCTCCGGGTCCAGCTCCTTCCTGAAGGTGGACCCGCGCAAGAAGCAGATCACCATAATGGACCCGACCGCCAACGGCCCGCAGAACTCCCAGCAGAAACGGGGCGGAGCCAGTCAGGTCCCGCCCAAGATGTTCGCCTTCGACGCCGCCTTCCCCCACGACGCCTCCCAGGTAAAGGAGGGCCACCTTGAGTGCAGACTCAGCCAGAGTGGGGTCTGTTTGAGTGGAGTCCGTTTGTCCTGCAATCTCATCCTTTCCTAAGATGTGGAGCCGTCTGTTACCTCTCTCTTACCTCTTCTGCTCTTTTCACAGTATAATTTCCCCTGTAAATCATCATTCATCCCTCATTCTCTATCTCTGATTACCTTGGTATATTCTGGTATATTCTCCCAGCCTGGTATTTTTCAATATATATTTTTACCTGGGTGTATTCATCCGACATTTCTCCTCACCCAAGATTAAATATTACTGTGTTCCCAAGTCAATAAGGCACTCTCTGGTAACAACAGCATTATTACAGTGATCTGACATCATCCATGTCATATCCAGGCCTGGGTGATCCTGTTGTGACCTCTCCCCCTCCCTCCCTCTCTTTCCTCTCTGCCCCCATGCCAGGCGGAAGTGTGCGCGGGCACCGTTGCCGAGGTCATCCAGTCCGTGGTCAACGGAGCCGACGGCTGCGTTTTCTGCTTCGGGCATTCGAAACTGGGTGAGTGCCTCCTCTCTCTCCTGGCATCGCTCTAGTCCTCTCAGGACAGGTGGAAGTGGCTGGGCTAGTCCTTTTATGACTCTGCTGTGAGTTCATTTGGATAAGTGGCCTCGGCAGATTGTTTTATGGGGAGGGATAGTGCATCAGGAAGAGAAGAGCACATCTATGACTATAGCAGGTTTCCTCAGGGAATTTCCGTGGTATTTCAACTTTTCTACCTTGAAATATATACTTTTACATATACATTTTTTATATTTAAAAGGCAACTTTTGAAATGGCTTTTGTCTTCTCATTGTATCAGGACCTAGAAACTGCACTAGAATGTTTCAGATTTTTCCCTGTGAGCCATAGCCATAATTTGAAATATTATCATCCAGCTTCATGGACAAATAACAAATTGAGTTTAGCCTGGAGCTAGGCTTAATAGGTGTCTGCGAAACTAACTTTATAGTTAGATATACTGCAAACATGGCAGTATCCTATTGTGGAAAGAAAAATGACCAGCCCTAATCAATTTTTGAGTCAATCACTCTGGCAATAATTCATAAACACAATTAAGATTGCAACTTATAAATATTTAAAAGCCAGTGTCTTATTGGCCTTTAATGGACTACAGCTACAGTCTGTTCCATAACTTTCACTCGGACGGCAGCCTCGTATCATCAAAGGCCTAGCCAGCAGCCATTTCTCTGGATGGCATTTCCTCGTTAATTAAACCTAGGAGAAGAATAAAGAACCCAGATGGTTCGCTGCCAGTCATTTTGGTTGCAATTACCTTTGTGTGTTTTTTTTATTCAGGGATCATCTGTTAAGAAAGTCAAACAAATTAGGATATCGGTGCTTAAAGCTAGATGCAATCAGCTTTGAACTTTTGCTGACAGATGCCACACGGCACCATTTTTGTTTGAACCTTAAATAAATAAGCTGTGCTCCCCCAGTGCTTAACAGCGAAGACAAGTGGTTTGAGTGGCTGGATGGGCTTTTATCATTTATTCAGCTTTTGCTTCACGGTAAATAGATAAAAAGCCGCCTGATGAATTATAGATCGCAGGACATTGTTAATCACATGGCTTTCTGCCCTCCTTGATATACCAAGGCTTGGGGAAAACAGAAACAAGCAAAACAAAAGAAAGAAAAAAAAAAACTCAAACAAAACATGCAAAGTGGATGAGCAATAACTTTGGTCCCAAGACCAATGGATCCATGAAACCAGCCCCATTGGTTCCTGAAAAAAATCAATAAACAGTAAGGAGCCGTAATGGACTGTCTGAGCACGACGTAAATGAAGAAGTGAGGGGGGCGGGGGGGGTAATTGAGTCTCTACCACATTACGTCATCCTCAATACGGCTTGATTGAATTACTTGCTTTTGGACATGCCACACATTACAGGACATCAATCTTTAAACAAATAAGTCAAAAGAGGGCCCTGTGTGTCAGCTCTACTCTGATTGGTGGATAGAATGAGTCTTGATGCGGAGGCAGGCCTACTTGGACGTTAAGTTGCCTTGGGCATTTTATATAGGATATGGCATAGGCATATAGTTTAACTGTAATATCAACACCAATTTTTTTGTGGTTTTACTGTGTTGCCTTATCCAGGACATGACATCAAGGCCTGTGGTTTTATGGTTGACAGGGCATTGTGTCTTGTGGATTTACATGACAGATTTTTTATGTTCCACACTGTATACATGTATATAAACCACAGAGACATATGGGAGATGTCAAAAATCTATAAAGAGGTTAGCAGATAAATCAGAAGGAGTTTTAGAAATTACAATAAAGGAAATTGAAGGCACGGATGTAAAAGGTAATGCTACGTGCCATATACGGATGTTGTTTGTGAGTTTTGCATAATTTATTTGTTGAATACCATAATCAAGAGCAATTTACACAACATAACTTTTGCATATCATCCTGCTCAAAAACCTTACTCAAGAGTACAAAGGCTGTACTACCATCAAGAATTTAAACCTGGCAAAAACCCTTTCGATCACTAACCTAGTTCAGTTCCAGGCACAACAGTACATTTTTAATCATGTAGTTAAAGATTGAATCGACAACCGTTTTAACTTTGACATAAATGTAAGAGGTCATTTTTATGATCACTGAACTCATTTTAAACAATTTTACAGAAATTCTACTAATGCATTCAAGGTCCTTTGATAATTAAGAAAGAAAAAAGTTTTCACAAGCATCAAAGAACATGACTAGGTCCAGGTCAGCAGCTGCACACAGTCAGTGTACTTCCCACCAGAGACAGTATAGTAAACATTAGCTATGAGTGTTTCAAGTATGCATCTACATTGTTTACACATTAATATACTATTTATTCATATATAGTTTTATAAATAGTATATAGAAAATGTTTGACCAATAAGCTTCATTTGTAAAAATCTGCCCTCAGTGAAAAAGTAGCTGAAGAACCCTGGTGTAGGAGTCTGCCTGACCCATAAGTGACACTGCTTAGGGCCCCGCGACTGCAAGGGGGCCCCCTAATTATTCTAAAACACATATGTAATTCAGGGGATAGGTAAATTGGGGGTCCCCAAAATCAAATCCTGCTTGGGGCCCCTCAAAGGCCAGGGCCAGCACTGATGAGAATGAGGAAAGCACTGTGAGTGCAGGCTGAGGGTAAGTCACTGCAGGAAACTGGGTCAGGCCAGCTCACATGGAGTTTGCTTCATGACCTGTGTTCCTGATGCTCAGCATTCTATTCTTCATCCATCAAAAATACTGAGCAAAACATATGGGAATAGGACAGGCTGGGTGCGTATTTAAAACACAGACTGAAGGCTGGCATTTGTGCCTGCGGAATCTCCCAGAGTTAACAGCGTGCAATGCAATAAGGGGCAGTGATATCACAGCCAGCATTCGATCCCGCAGCACATGAACCGCAATCTTGCATTATCAGGCCTCCACAAGCTCTGTGAAACACTATCTTCTGAGGAATGCTGAGATTTTAGATCTTATCGAGGATAAACTATGAAAACATTTTAGCCACTGGCCACATTAAGAGAAAATAAAGAAAGAACAGCGAAGGAATAAAAGTAAGTAGATACTATATAATAGCAAGCACTATACAATTGCTTTGTAAGACAATGCTTGTGTAATTACAAAGATAGTTGAAAACTGGGTTTGGGTTTATGGTTTGCGTTAAATTTAGGATTACGGTTGGGGAGAGGGACAGAGTTATTCAGATAAATTACCCCCAAGCTCATATTTTGCAGTAGCTGCTTTGTTACAATATATATCAGTAGAAACGATTATTGCAAATAAATAATCAAATTTATAACAATATGTGTGGGGGGTGGAGGTGGGCCAAATATTTATATATATATACACAGTATGCACACTATGAAAAACACTGCATTATTCTAATTATTAATTTTTTTTTTTTACATTTTTTTATAAAGCTTTCTTCTTTGTCTGAATGAGATTTGGAGAGTAAAGGGTTCATGGGCTTGTGGGTCTACTCTGAAACAGTAAAGAAATGTTTTTGTAGTAATAGTGCTTACTAAAATGTAGCTGCATGATAAGGCTTTTGGATAAGTTTGCAGGGATCTGCTCGACCTGTACTGGTCATAATGCACTCTCACTGTTGAATATTTTCACATTTTGAAAATACTGCTAATTACCGTGGGAAGTAATGAGCAGGGAAGGCTAGAATGTGAAGTGCTGTGCAGTGATGAAAACTAAAATTAAATTAAAACAGCAGACAATCTTCTGTCTGACAAAAGATTGCTTGTAATGAATTCCTTGAGATTCATATCAAGTGTAGCCACATTTCCATTAGTACAAATTTCTTACTTAAGAATGTTGATTTTTTTTTTTAGTGAAAGGAACACTGTGCATAAAAATTTTAATTTGGTTTTAATTGTATAATTCTATTTGTAAACATAGCTCATGACACAAATGCATTAAAAGCCTTCTCCCTACCTGTGAGGTTGGCTTTGGAGGAGAGAGGGCTTCTGGCTGATAGGCTGTTCTTCTCTTTGACTGATAGGAAAGTCCTACACCATGATTGGGAAAGATGACTCCATGCAGAACCTGGGCATCATCCCCTGTGCCATCTCCTGGCTCTTCAAGCTCATCAACGAGCGCAAGGAGAAGACGGGCGCCCGCTTTTCGGTGCGCGTCTCCGCCGTGGAGGTCTGGGGCAAGGACGAGAACCTCAAGGACCTGCTGTCTGAGGTGGCCACGGGCAGCCTGCAGGACGGCCAGTCCCCTGGGGTCTACCTCTGTGAGGACCCCATCTGTGGCATGCAGGTAAGAAATTAAGGTCATGTGGGTATGTCGGAGTACACGGATCACCAAGGCACTCTGTAAATGTAGTTTTTTTTCCAGGAATGTGCCTCATTCACTGTCATCATTTTATGCCAAATCCCCTTGTGTTGTGCCATAATTATTCATGTCACACCATGTAAAATATTTCTACCTCTCGTGTTGTAACTCGTTGAACAGTCCATCACTAGAATTATGAAGTGCTAGCACATTTATAATGCTAGCAGCCGTTATCTTTCTCTGTGATTTCCATAAACTTGAAAGATTCTTGTTAAAAATTCTTTACAAGTATCAGGGGACTCGACTATGCAGGCTTAGTATGACTGAGTGGCTATGAACCCACAATCCAAAAAATCCTCCCCCCCTCCCCCCAAAAAAAAGTGCAGCAGCGATTTTCCCAATCCTTCAACTCATGTCTGGGAGGATTTGGCATAATATACCTCTTCCCTAATCTGTGTAATTTGAAATCTTTTCATTTCCTGCATTAATGCAGCTGCCATCTCATGCCTTTGGGCTATATTCCTGTTCAGTCATTAAGGGTGATCCTTCGGTTCATCTTTAATAAAGATCAAATTTATATAAACATTTTTGAGCAATTTTAAGTGAAATGCTCTTCCATTGTGAATGGATTAGTCATGTGAGACAAGCGTGTCTATCTAATCCTCTTCAAATCTGTGGTAATCTTTTCTTGGAATAATAGGATCAGCTCATCTTTGTTCACTCTGTTCCTCCCTTGAGTTTTCTTCTCCCCACTCTCCCTGCCATAATTTATGATATTGGGCATTTTCCCTTCATTTAATTAGCCAGGAAACCTTGTGGTATTTGCTCTAAATTATATTATTCATTTAATGTGTTGATTTTAGTTGATACAATTAGGTTATTAATGGCTTCCTAAACCATCTAGCCTTCAGATAAAAAGGGAGGCTTGGGGTCTTGAGTGGCTCAGTCTGTAGAGATGCTTACCACAGGTGTAGACTGGGTCCTATAGAGTGACTCAGTAAAAGAACCCTCCACGGGGCCCTATAGAGTGACTCGGTCAGTAAATGTGCTCACTGCAGCTGTGGACTGGGCCCTATAATGTGACTAAGGAAGTACAAGTGCTAACCACAGATAACCACAGTAGACTGAACCATATAAGGTGACCCAGTCAGTAAAGGAACTCTCCACAGGTGTAGATTTGGCCCTACGAAGCTGCTCAGTTTGTGTGTTCGCCATATGCACAAGCTGGGCCCTGTATGTGCAGATCTGTTCCTGTCTGAGCTGAACACAGTTCTCACTCAAATATTCATTACATTTCTGCCTCAGACAATCAGCAAGTCATCTTCATTAATTGAATACAGTGCTCTCTTTGTCTGACAGCACTTAGCTATCTGTCTGTGTATCTCAATAATCAGTTATCTTCATTGTACTAATAAGGGCTGCCGGGTAGTCTTTTCAGTCAGCCAGTGAGTTGTTGCTCTAATACAGTCCTGCCTCCTTCCTCAGCTCCAGAATCAAAGTGAGCTCCGCGCCCCCTCAGCAGAGAAGGCCGCCTTCTTCCTGGATGCTGCCATTGCCTCCCGGAGCAGCAGCAGGCCTGACTGTGATGAGGAGGAGCAGCGCAACTCACACATGCTCTTCACCCTGCACATCTACCAGTACCGCATGGAGAAGACTGGCAAGGGAGGCAGTGAGTACAGCTGACCCTCATACTCCACTCTGACTCTGTCTTTAACATTCCACCCAGACTCTACTGTTCTTAACATTCCACCAAAGTCTAATGTCTTTAACAATCTGGTTTGACTGTACTGTCTTTAACATTCTGGTCTGACTGTACTGTCTTTAACATTCTGGTCTGACTGTACTGTCTTTAATTTTCCACCCTGACTCTACTGTCTTTAGCATTCCACCCTGACTGTACTGTCTTTAGCTTTCCACCCAGACTGTATTGTCTTTAGCTTTCCACCCAGACTGTATTGTCTTTAGCATTCCACCCAGACTGTATTGTCTTTAGCATTCCACCCAGACTCTACTGTCTTTAGCATTCCATCCTGATTCTACTGTCTTTAACATTCTACCCTGACTCTACTGTCTTTAAGATTCCATCCAAACTCTACTGTCTTTAGCATTCCATCCTGATTCTACTGTCTTTAACATTCAACCCTGACTCTGCTGTGTTTTGCATTCAACCCTGACTCTACTGTCTTTAGCATTCCATCCTGACGCTACTGCCTTTAACATTCAACCCTGACTCTGCTGTGTTTTGCATTCAACCCTGACTCTACTGTCTTTAAGATTCCATCCAAACTCTACTGTCTTTAACATTCAACCCTGACTCTGCTGTGTTTTGCATTCAACCCTGACTCTACTGTCTTTAAAATTCCATCCAAACTCTACTGTCTTTAACATTCAACCCTGACTCTACTGTGTTTTGCATTCAACCCTGACTCTATTGTCTTTTATATTCCATCCTGGCTCTACTGTTTTTAGCATTCAACCCTGTCTCTGCTGTGTTTTGCATTCCATCCTGACTCTATTGTCTTTAACATTCCATCCTGACTCTACTGTCTTTAACATTCAACCCTGACTCTACAGTGTTTAACCAAAGCCCATAGAGAGAAAGCCGCACCACGTTACCTTGACGTCCATTCATTCTACTCTGTAACTCAATTTTAGTGCTCATAGTCGCCCCCTGGAGGTGGAACCAGATATTCATGTAGTGGCATATCTCCCTACTACAAAATCCATTCCATCTTGACTGTACTGTGTTTAACATTCCATTCTAGCTCTACTACCTTTAACATGTTATCCCTGTGTTACTGTCTTTAATGTTCCACCCTGACTCTACTGTGTTTTGCATTCCATTCTGACGGTACAGTCTTTAACATTCCATCCTGACTCAACCTTAATTCTTCTCTCTTTTTTTTTCACTCTCTCGCAGTGTCTGGTGGGCGGAGCAGACTGCACCTGATAGACCTGGGCAGCTGTGTGAAGGTCCTAAGTAAGACCCGGGACAGTTCCACTGGCCTCTGCCTCTCTCTCTCTGCCCTGGGAAATGTCATCCTGGCTCTAGTCAACGGCAGCAAACACATCCCTTACAAGTAAGTTCAAAACACTGTTAGAGCCAAGTACATCTCCAACAAGTAAGTCCAAAACACTGTTAGAGCTAAGTACATCCCCAACAAGTAAATAAAAAACACTGTTAGAGCTAAGTACATCCCCAACAAGTAAGTCAAAAACACTGTTAGAGCTAAGTACATCCCCAACAAGTAAGTCAAAAACACTGTTAGAGCTAAGTACATCCCCAATGAGTAAGTCAAAAACACTGTTAGAGTTAAGTACATCCCCAACAAGCAAGTCATGCAAACACTGTTAGAGTAAAGCAAATCCCCTACAAGTAAGTCAAAGAAATGAGTTAAGCAAAAGAGAATGAAATACTCATACTGTTAGGTAACTGTTGGGTACACACATAAATAGCCATCC
This sequence comes from Anguilla rostrata, assembly GCF_018555375.3. Taxonomy (NCBI): domain Eukaryota; kingdom Metazoa; phylum Chordata; class Actinopteri; order Anguilliformes; family Anguillidae; genus Anguilla; species Anguilla rostrata. The sequence continues at coordinate 26,304,271 of NC_057933.1, read as the reverse complement.
ACCCTATGTGTACCCCTATACAGAAAAACGCTCAGCGTGAAATCACCTCCTACTTTGGACTGTTTGAGTGCAAAGATCAGTTAGTTCCTACTGCTTGATTCCAGTTATTTGGGTCACAATTCACACACAATAAAATAATACTGCAGCTACAGTGTACATATATTTATGGCCTTTGTTATGACAGAGACACAGCAGGTGCTGTTTAACTTGGCTGACTATGATACTGGTTAACAACACAGCTTTGAAATAAGTCTGCATATTTCAGCAAACTGAAAATATACTCAATACTCCCTCCAGGGTACATATGATTTTGCACCATGCAATTCTAATTTAATCATGGGAAATTTACATTGCAAAGCACTGCGTCAGTTTAAGATGGAAGAGCAAACACTCAGAAGAGGTAGGAAGTAATTAGAGTTTGGGGTCATTTGCAGGAGATAACTTCACCTGAATGTAATGCCTCGGCAAAAAGTCACTGATCTGCTTAGTTTAATTAGTTCCCATCATGTCTCTCTTCTTTTTCTCTGTCCCACTAAATGAGATAATTTGATGCCTCTTGATTTTGTTTGGGTTAGAGCAAAAATATTTGACCTTTATGGAGGCAAACTGACAATATTTCACTAAGGGAAAAAGATCATTCACGTTCTTATTCGATGGGCTTTCAGGCTGTGTCAAGAGAAAATAATGAAAATAAGCATCCCTGTCTAGGCAGGCACAGAACAACAAGTTTGACTAATGCCTTATGACTGGCTGCCCAAGCAGCCTCATCACCTTGTAGAATCATAGCATTGTTACTTAGGCGAGGTCTTCATCAAAACATAGCTGCAGCTTTTGCTGGGTTCGCTGTTGCCAACGTCCTTGGCGTCATGCAGTGGGGTCACATGTTTCTTGTTGATCTAGTTCCAGTTAAACACATCTTGAGCTGGATTCTGGAAAAGTTAAACAAATGTATTTAAATGAATTTTTCATTTAAATTTCTGAAACAATGAGCCAGATTAAAATGAGTGGGAAATAAACGTGTCAGTGAAGCTTTACCAAAGGCCTTGTCTGACTACTATATGAAATTAGCTTTAGGATAAATCTTTTTTCTGGTCAAGTGAGTAATCGGAGAACCCACCAGTCTTTTGTAATTGAGAGGCCCATTGAGCTGTAGGGATATACAGTAATCTTTACTGGCCACGTTTTATATACCAGTGTGACACATCAGGAAAACATATGTGACCCGTTTATTAACTAGGTGGGTCACCTCCAGCTATTCCATGGACATCTGGATCACACTAAAGACCAGAATGCTTGAGCTAATCACCACAGGACATTCATTTACTATTTTATTCAGTAGCTCCTCTGTTTGCAATGATTCACAATGAATGGTTTGACATTTTGACTTTTGATATTTTGACATGGTTGAGGGGCTCTTACATGTCCTATACAACGCTTATGCACCCTGGAGGACATTTTAATATTTGAGGATTTTGTTGTGTGGGTTTGCATCATGTTTACATGCAATTAAAAAAAAAATTGTGAGTAACTTTTTAAAGGTTTGGGTTGATGTAATGTGATGCCGGTCTCCTCAGTGGGACAAGCCAGGAGGTGTTGTTTTCCATGGGACAATATTTTCCCATGGCTGGTCTCTGATTGGCTGGCACATATGCTGGACTGCACCAACGAACTGTCAAGAAAAGAGTCTCTCCCTGTGGTTGCCATGGGGAATACGGGAAGTCAGATTAATGAAGCTTGTATCTAGGAAGCAGAGTGCTGTGTGTGGAGTGAAGGCTGCTGGTTGTGCCTCAAGGCTGTGTTTCATGAAAGGGAACTGCAGTGTGCTTTGCTGTAAGAGAACTGCTTACCTTCCCCATGGGCACAAAATCATTTTCAACAGTTATTACAGCTGAAATCAGAGGCAGTTGGGAGGACTAACACATTAGCCAACATTAGAAAAGGCACACAGACCAATCAAATTATCTTCAATCCAATACAATTCTACTTACATTAAATTATGTGATTATTATGAAATGATGTATCAAATATTATTGATTTTATTTCTATACAAATTTATGATCAATCACATAAAGTTTCAGGAGATAAATCCACTTTGTAACAGGTATTTTGTGTATTTCTGTGTGTTTTTTGTATCACAGAGACAGTAAGCTGACCATGTTGCTTCGAGAGTCTCTTGGCAACATGAACTGCCGCACCACCATGATTGCCCACATCTCAGCCTCACCTAGCAATTTCTCTGAGACCCTCTCCACCATCCAGATCTCTTCGCGGGTTCTGAGGATGAAGAAGAAGAAGGCTAAAGTAAATACACAATAAAAAAAAAAGATGCATTATATTTTCTCCTCATTTTCAATCACCATAGTTATGCCTCTCAAGTCACCACTACACCAATAGCACATGTGCTAGGGACTATTTTACATGTGACAAGCCACCTAGTACTGCAACAGAGAGGTAGCCCTGTTTATAGCCAGCATGGTGTCTCTCACTGGTCATAGCTGGTAGGCCATAGGTGTCTGATGGAAGGTCTGGAGCAGTGACTGGACCTGTTCCTGGAGACCTACCGTCCTGTAGGTTTTCACTCCAGCCCTAGCAAAGCTTCAGCAGCTAGATATCTCATTTACCTCCTGATTAGTGGAATCAGGCATGCAAAATTAGACTTTAAATGAAACCCAGAGGACAGTAGATCTCCAGGAACAGGGGTGGGACCCACTGGTTTGGACAAACAAATACAGTGGTGATCCAAGAAATCAGAATGTGACTTCTGGTCATAGTCAGTTAAGAATGGCACAGTCCAGGCTGACTGTTTACTTGCACTGCTTAGGAGTATGAAGGTTTGCGTTTATTTGCTGTCGAAGAAGGTGTTGATTATTCATACAGTCTGTAATTCATCTAAAACATGTCAGTGGTGCTTAGAACATATTTTGCTCACAGTATGTCTCTTTACAAATATGCTACTACTTCACAAATGTTGTGGTCTTGTAGTTACTGCTATGGAAAGTATAAAAGCAGTGTGACATTGGTGTTTTCCCCTATTCCAGCAGTACACCTCCAGCTCCTCTGGGGGTGAGAGCTCTTGCGAGGAAGGGAGGATGCGTCGGCCCACCCAGCTGCGTACAGTGAACTCCCGAAACGTGGTGGACCCTGAAATGCCCCTGCTGCACCTCTCTAGTGACCCAGACGACTACTCCAGCAGCGAGCAGTCCTGCGACACCGTCATCTATGTGGGGCCTAACGGGTCCGCCTTGTCTGACAAGGAGCTTACAGACAACGAGGGCCCCCCGGAGTTTGTGCCCATCATTCCATCCCTGCATAAGAGCAAGGCAGAGCAGGGGAAGCCGGCGCAGTGGGTGGGCCCAGAGCCAGAGCAAGCCCGCCCCCTCCTGCAGCAGCGTCAGCCCACGCAGCCAGCACAGCTGCAACCACCACAACCACAGGAGGTGGTGGAGGAGGGAGGGGAGTCCGGCAAGCAAGAGAAGGACTGCCTCAAGTGCAACACCTTTGCCGAGCTCCAGGAGCGGCTGGGGTGCATCGATGGGAGCGAGGAGGTCAGCAGTTTCCCCTTTGAGGAGCTCTCCGCCAACCGGGCGGCTGGGGTCGGGCCCGTGTACGGGGGCCAGGCAGAAGGGGCAGCCAAACCCGTGGTGGAGACCCAGACGCACGCAGCAGCCAGGCGCATCTCTAATGATCCGCAGCTGGAAGAAATCCGAGAGGCAGTGGAGGAGGCGGAGATCGCCCAGTCTATGATTGAGAGCCTGTCAAGACCAGCGGTGGGTGGTCGTGCCCTCTCTACCAGCAGGAGTGTGACAGGTGGCAGCAGCAGTGGCAATGCCACACAGTCCGTACCCCTCCAGAGAGCCAGGAGCTCCAATTTCTATGACAGCAAGGAGGGCACTGGATCCACTGAGGCTAAGCCCCGCCCCATGGGCTCTCCCAGGCTGGGAGTGGCCAGCCTAACTAAAACTTCAGAGTACAAGCCACCCTCATCCCCATCCCAGCGCTGTAAGGTGTACACCCAGAAGGGTGTGGTGCCCGGTGTGGCCCCACCCTCATCCCCACAGAGCTTGAGCCGGGACAGTGGGAAGTCCTCTACTGAGTCCCTGCTGCAGCCTGAGTCCAGGACCTCCCCTGTGGGCATGAGCCCTCAGGCCCCAAAAAGGTCCACCTCTCCCATTAGCGCATGCTTCTCAGCTGAGACCCTGGATGAGGACCCAGCACCAGCGGTTGCTGCTGTTGCCACGGTGACAGTTCAGCAGCCACTGGAGTTGAATGGGGAGGATGAGCTGGTGTTTACCCTGGTGGAGGAGCTTACCATCAGTGGTGTTCTGGAGAACGGTCGGCCCACAAGCATCCTCAGCTTCAACAGCGACTGCTCCGTGCAGGCTTTGGCTTCTGGCTCCCGCCCTGTCAGCATCATTAGCAGCATCAGTGAGGACTTGGAGTGCTTCCCAAGAGCTATCATCAGTACCACCTCCACCCCCACCTCCACCACCATTTCGGAGGTCAGCATCTCCAGGTCCCTGCCTCTCCCAAAGGCCGAGGGGGAAGTGGGGGTGACTGTGCCCAGCCGCCGCTCCTCCATCAGTTCCTGGCTCAGTGAGATCGGCACCGGCAGCGATGGAGAGCAGTCCTGCTACAGCTTTGTTGCCCAGCAGAGCTACGGGCAAGGGGAGGCCCTGGCTGAGCCCCTGCAGTTTGACCTACTGGAGGAAGGGTCATTTGAGGACCCAAGCAAAGATGGGAATCCAGAGGATACAGCTGCAGATGTAGACATTCCCACTGAGGGGAAGGTTCTGGAAAAGAGCGTCCCAAGTAAAGAGAAGCTGAAGAGGCTGGGCAAAACCACAATCAGCGTCTCCAATGCGCAGATACTGGGTGCCCAGGGTGGCCTCTTTCCCATCAGGACCAACATCATAGTCCATCCCTGCGTGGCTGTCAAGCCAATGGTCCACCAGGATGCGGCCCAGGTGCTCTCACTCACCAAAAGCCTACAGCCGAAAGGCACCAGGGCAAAGCCCCTCCTGGTTTCTGGAGACATCAGCTTTGAGGACCCCTGGATGAAGAGGGATGGTGAGGAGCCCAAGCCACGGGAACAAGCCTGTGAGGTGAAGGCAGAAAGGAGGGCGGTGGACATAGTGAAGAGCTTGAACCCTGCTGACAGGCTCAGCTCAAGCAGTGGGGAGGCGGCCTGCTCCCCCGACACACCCAAGCGGGTAGTGGATGGCTGTGAAATGATCCTGGATGGATCAGAGAACCTTGCTCCTGTGCAGTCAGCCGATGTGCTGCGCACAGCCAGCCTCCCACGTGGCTGGCACCGCATGAACAGGCATGATGGCCTTGACGATGCCTCACTGCGCTATGTGGGTGGGGAGCACAGGGGAGCCACCAGCTCCACCCCCTGCAGCCCCAGGTCCACGCTGGAAAGGAAGGGGTCGTCATCAAAGCAGAGCCTCTTCGCAAGGCCAAAAGGGATGCCACCCTTGCCTCCAGTGAGGAAGTCCAGCCTGGACCAGAGGAACAGAGCTGGCCTGCAGCATGGCTCGGGGAGCAGCCAGGCATTGTTCCAAGGCAGCTCGGGTGAGGACTCCGGCAGCAATGGAAAGCTAAAGGGCCCTGGTGTGGAAAGCAGCAGCAGGCTCTTCAGTGCGAAGCTAGAGCAGCTGGCCAGCAGGACCAACTCCCTGGGGAGATCTCATGCAGGGCACTATGACTGCTTGTCTCTGGAGAGGGCTGAGAGCCTTGGCTCAGTTGGGTCCAGGAGCACCATTGGGAGGGACTGTACCATGCCCCGGGCTGGCAGGAGCCTGAACCGCGGCTCGGTGTCCTCGGCTGCCGCCGGCCCAGGTGGAAACGGCAGCGCGCCGCAGTCGCCCAAGGCTAGTCAGTCGAAGATTTCGGCAGTCAGCAAGCTCCTGATGGTGAGCCCGAAGGCCCGCAGCCTGTCAGCCTCCAGCACCAAAACCCTGAGCTTCTCCACTAAGTCCCTACCGCAGTCCGTGAACAGGAGCTCCAGCATGCCCCCCAATGGGAAGAACCAGAACCAGAACCAGAGCCAGAACCAGAACCAAAACCAAACCCAGAATCAGAGCTCCTGGTCCACCCAGTCCCTCAGCCGCAGCAGGGGTTCGAGCCTTGCTGCCAAGCTCCCCCTACGGGCTGTGAACGGGCGGATCTCTGAGCTCCTCCAGGGCAGCGGGGGTTCCCGTGCCGGACACGCCCGGGCAGGGTCCGAGTCCGAGGACAGGGGCGGGGCCCAGGGAGAGGATAGACCGGCGGTGGTCCACACCCTCCCCTCACCCTACAGCAAGATCACTGCTCCCCGCAAGCCCCATCGCTGCAGCAGTGGGCACGCCAGCGACAACAGCAGCGTCCTGAGTGGCGAGCTGCCACCTGCCATGGGCAAGACCGCCCTCTTCTACCACAGCGGTGGCAGCAGCGGCTACGAGAGCATGATGCGGGACAGCGAGGCCACAGGCAGCACCTCCTCCGCCCAGGATTCAATGAGCGAGAATAGCAGCTCTGTCAGCAGCCGCCGGAGTCTCAAAAACTCAAAGAAGAGGAACAATGGAGGTAAGATCGCTTCATTACGCGCATTATCCTGTGTGATTATGAAGAACCTGCTCTGGCTGCCTGCTATGGGAAGGTTCATTTTGTTATACCCGGTCTTTTTCAAAGGTGACCTGGCCAAGTGGTAGCAATACACTGTTTGCAAAAGGCACAACACAAGTAAACTAAGAACAGTAAACACAGCCAACAAATTCATATAGATGCTAAACGTATATTTCAGATTTTATTATGAAGATGCTGCTCAGACAGACAGAAGGTATTACCCACAATAGGAGGCTGAAAGAGATCATTCCAGTGTCACTGTAATAAGAACACCATTGTCTCAGTGTTACATACCAATTTTGTTAGCGCATGGTTTCCATGCAATCAAATGTTTTCATTGACTTCTAAATAAATACAAGTAAATGTTTATGTTCACAAACATTTTAGCAAGTTAATTTTAGTGAGTCTTGGCATATTTTGTTTGTAAAGAAAAACTTAACAATTACATATAATTGTGGATTTAAGGAAAAATGTCCAGGGCTATGACAAATTAATTTAAGCTTACTTCATGTTCATTTGGTTACTGTAACAACAAAAGTTGCATTCAAAAGGCACAGCTAACAGAAACAATGACAATACAGAGTTTGCCCCTTTGCCCCCCGTATATTACCACCATAACCCCGCCTACACCCCCATACATGTGTGTAAGTAAGCCTTCATATGACATACTGTCGCTGTCACAATACGCTGCGGGTGGCCCCAATTTCAAACGCGTTCATTGCCTTCTGGGCCAACCCCCGCCCCCTCCTCCTCTTTAGGCAAATATTTTACTCCATTTCACTCCCGTGTAGGCCTCTGCTTCGGGTACTTGTTCCTCCGGTACTAAACACGCCCCCTTCCCCTGCCAAAACAACATCGACATTGACTCTCTCCTCGGGCGCCAAAGCAGGGGGTATTTCATGTCTGCAGAAACGCAGTCAAAAGGAGCATAGTAATCACGTTATGAATGCTTGATTTGAGGCTCTGGTGGGACCAGGGCCAAGCTGCCAGAGTCTGCTTTTGCAGGAACAGGAAAAAGGGGGGGGGGGGGGGGGGCGGTTGGCATGAAAAATCCTTTTTAACGGGTTTTGTGTGGAGTTACTCGGATTAGTCAATTGGATTTTTGCATTTAAGAAAAAAAAAATCTATAAAGCCGCACAGGGGCGGTGATACAAAAAATAATACGAATCGGGCAAATCGGGAGATGTCTACGTGTATGACCTTTCTCAGCTGTTCCAGACAAAAGAGCAAGAACCTGTTCAGTGGACCGGGGCTTCCCATCTGATAAGGGGTTGTTGGAGCTGCCAATTTCTATGCAAATATAAAGCAGCGCTGGCGAATTCCACAGAGCGGGGCTCATTCCTGTGCTCTGGCCAGATAAGGGGTGACCTGCTGCCGTTATCTTTGTACCCCATTATTGCAGGCCTCCTCCTCCTATAGTGTTATTTGCAAATGCTGTACGAAGATTACCACTAGGAAGTAGACCTATTCTGCTGTATACCCCAGTTTAGCATTCCAACAGGTTTAATTTGGCATTGTTGTTAATATCCCACTTCCTTTCAGACAGATCTTAGCATTTCATTTTTGACTGTCTTTAGTGGTGTTCCTGTTAAGGAAAAAGGGAGTTTTCTCAAATGGCCTACTTAGCCACATCAAGGCAAAATACTACATTCCTATTCCCCACTTCTTTCAAGAAAGCAGCAAGGATATCAACAGGGTCCATAAATAACAAAACATTAGTGTGTTTAACAATTTAGCCTATATGCACATAATATAGAAAATTCTTAAACTGTTCAACTGCTCTTAAACAATTGCAAAAAATAAAATAAAATAAATAAAAATACACGAACGTTTCATAAGCACATAGTAATCAAATGCAAAAAATCCTGTCTGTTTGGTCCATAGTCAGCTGATTAAGTATAGCCAAATGTCAAGTATTATTGTCTTTTTAACATTGTTTTATTTAGCTATTTATTCATTTAAATAATTATCTATGAAATAACACTTATTGAAATAACACTCATGCATCTGTGCTGTTTGATAATCCATTTTTAAGATATATGGGAGTTTTGACCTTTACCACAGAGGTTTGGTTTTAATTGATTGAAATGCAATTTCATGCTTTATCATATTGTGAGAAATAATGGTAAATGTAATCTTTGGACGTAAGGGGTTTATGGTTCTTATGCTGAAAAAATTCTCATGAGAGCGATTTCCAGTTTTTAAAAACACCATTAAAGGTTATACCTTTTCAGCTGCTAACTTTATTTAATGCAGTGTATGATGTTATATGTAGGCTACAGTTACATTAAGGTTCAATATTATGGTTGAGGCCCATGCAGACTTTAGTGGGCTGCAATAGTGGGCCAGGGTAGCATTTAGTCACAATACCCTCATCTCTAAGCAGGGGGAGCTGGGCTGGTTTTACCTGGTGTTTTGCCTGCTTCGCCCCCCAGGGACCCAGCGGAGACGACTGATACCCACGCTCTCCCTGGAGACGTCCTCCCCGGTCAGGAAGCCCATCATCAGCCCCGGGGTGCGCTGGGTGGACGGCCCGCTCCGCCCCGCCCAGCGGACGATGGCCGAGCCCTTTGAGATCAAGGTGTACGAGATTGACGATGTGGAGCGCCTGCAGAGGAGGAGGGGTGCGGGTAACAAGGTGAGGCCAGGCAGTAACACGGCAAGAAGGTGTGTGCTGCACACCAGGCAGGGGTGGGCGAAGTTTACCACTCAAATAGCACATACGCAAAACTCTCGGTGCTAAACGTATGGTCTTGGACACTTGCATCTAACTGTGGAGACCATGTTGAGAATTAACCGCCAGTTTGATTGCCTGGGCACCTATGTACAGTACACTCAGAATTCCATTAGCTACTTGTTTTTTGCTCTATGGTCAATTCACAGTGATATCTTAATGTAAAATGCTCATAACATATTACTAGTTATTCTGAACTGTACATATGGTTGTGTGTTTGCAGCTCGTTTGATAGACACAGTGTCTCCCCATGATGGCCCTGTAAATCACCCTTGGCAACAATGAACGAATGAATAAATAATGGGGGATACAAGCGAGAGACAATTTGTATTTCGTCCCTTTCGTGTCTTTTATTAGTTAGCAGCTCTCAGAGCTACTTTAGATTAGGAAAATATAATAGCGGGGTTGACTGGTCTCTGAGGCGTCCGTTTTCTTGGCTTCCTGTCGTGTTTTCTCACGGCTGCTTCCCCTCCCCCTCCCCCTCCCCCTCCCCCCGCAGGAGCTGGTGTACTTCAGCGCCAGGCTAAAGATCCTGGAGCACCGGCAGCAGAGGATCTCCGAGGTGCGGGCCAAGTACGACTGGCTGAAGAAGGAGCTGGAGCAGACCAAACAGCATCTGATGCTGGCGCCGGAAAAGTGGACCAGAGAATGTAAGTCCCTTCGGCAGTGGCAGCAGCAGCAGCGGCGGCGGCGGCAGCTAACCGCTCGCGTTTATGCGAGGGCAGCGAAGAGCGCCTAATTAGCCGCGGGCCCGCCCACCGCACATGTGTCAGGAGAATATTGTTTCAGTCGCTGTAATTAGCTGCGGTCTCCTGAGGCCCATAGTAAATATATTAATGAATGTCAACACGTTTTGAGTTTAAACATGTATAATTTCTGAAAACTTTACAAATTCGGAAATTCCCTGTAGACGCATTACGTTTCTTAATGCATGCACACATGCACATACACAACAATGTGCCCTTCATGAACAACCATTGTGGATGCTTTGGTCTACTCTGTGTTTCTAGGCCTCTACTTTCAGAAATGTAATCCTCTGGATTTAATTAAATTTTTTTGTTAAATTAAACATGGTTGGAGAAGTTTCGTAATGACCGAAATAAAACCTGTTTGTTCAGAAAAATTCAGCAGTGACATTTAATTAGAGGACAAAATTAAATATGAATGACTACTGAATCTATGGGAGTATACCCTGTGGCAATTATTACTGCCTGCTTTTTTTTTCAGTTGACCTACAGCAGACGTTTGAGGTAGACTCCCTGGAGTACCTGGAAGCCTTAGAATTTGTCACCGAGCGACTGGAGAACCGGGTCAACTTCTGCAAGTCCCACCTGATGATGATCACCTGCTTCGATGTCACCTCCAGGCGGCGATAGAGAAGGAGACGGCGTCGGCCCTCTCCCCTTCTGTACAGCAAAGGATCCATGGGAAGTTGAGCAGCTTGGTCGTGGCGGGAAGCTGAGGGTGCGTTGAGGTGCGGCGGTTATACATGGTTTCCTGGTATTAAGGAGCGATACGCAAGCGGAGAATATTTTTTAAAAGTTGTGGGGAAGGGAAGAACAGGTGGACTGTAGAGACTGACAGCGTTTGATGATACGCCATCTCCAGTGAGACTGGCAGAGCACTTTCTTTGAGTAACTTCTGAGTCCTACGGTGTGTAAATACGTCTTGCATGCTCGCTTCGAAGAAGACCTGACATGCCAGCGGAAACCATCGAATGAGGAGAAAGACAGAGAGAAAACAAACCTGAAAAAGAAAAAAAAGGACAACAAGTGCCTTGCGAAGACTTCTGTATTGAAATTGTTTATTTGTGTACAGTTGGTGCTAGCTGAAATAGATTTAAAAAACATACAAAAAAACCACAAAAAAATGCAGCTTGTTTTACTTGGTGTTTTATCCTGACTTGCTGTTTATCAGTCCTTTGTACTTGTATTGTTATATAATAGACTAAAAATTCCAACATGTTACAAAATGTTACGTGTATGTTTTCTATTATTTTCTATCTTCCCTAAAAAAAAAAAATCTGAGACCATTTGGAATGTGTGGGTTAGAACGAAAAACAAGGCAAAAGGTCGGTTTGGCTCATTAATTTTTATTTTTTTTACCATTCTTGGCTACACATGGAGCAAGACCAGGTCTTCCCCTTGTGCCAGCATCAGAGAATGACAAGGCTGCGTTACCCGTGGCATTGAGACTTAAACAAACCCAAACTGCAGGAGCCGTCAGTACAAGTGAGGGAGAAGGAGAAAACGGCCGTGGCACTTAAAGCAGTGCAGTGACCTTTGTGTTTGTTGACTTCTGAGGCCACATATGGAAAGATTTTTGTTTCACCCAAAGGGAAAGCCCTCTTGTTTCACCTCTTGAGACGGTCCGTATTTCACGGCTGGAAATGAAAACGGTTTTTGGTGTAACAGATAGTGTAGAGTGCAGGCTTTAAAAAAAAATAAATAAATAAAAATAAAAATTAAAAAAATTGTCGGCTAAATTAAGGTGAGGAGAATGAATTTAACTCTGCCGTTTGCTGGACCAAGTATGTTTTTCTTTGACATCAGACGAAAATGAAACTGCGGCTAAATAAGGACTGCGTGGCCCGAGTCTTGGGGGGGAGGGGGTGGCTGCTGTGCGTACGCTGGTTACCTTGTAAACTAGCTGCTACAGCTACTAGCGGCTAATTATCCTTGTACTCTGATGCTGATTCACTTGTGTATAATATCATGAAAAATGTTTTAGAACAGGGTACAGACACTCTCCAGCAGTCATCATATATTTTATCAAGCATTAAAAAAAAAAAAAAATTTAGAGCACATAAAATGGTGGACAAATTCAGACATTTTAATCATTAGGCACTAACAGTGGCAGTGCCCCAGAAATCCTCTGAGTCCACCCCTAAATTAAATCACAGACCCCAGTGAAGTCTGAAACATTAATCTCCGGTCAGAGGTCTCCTTCTTACAAAAACTACTGCAAAACCCATGCACTCCATGTGGTCTCACTGCAGTGGTGCACACACCTTGGCTATGTTGGTCTTCATAGTTTAAGCTCTATGTGTTTATATATACATATATACATAAAGTCTGTTTCCTGTACTAACTGTAACCCCACCTACTTCCATACCTTTGAACAAGTCCCCCCTCCCTCCCTCCCAACACAACCTTCCATCAATCCCATGACCCACCCCCCCCCCCCCCCATCAGCAATAGTGGCTGCTGGATTATCATGCCCCACCCATTACCTTTATCACAGTAATGAATGAAGGAAATTATTTATTTGTAAACTCAGGAGGCCTGTTTGACAAGAGTTGCTTATATTGTATAATTTATTTACACAATATGATTTGCAAAGTGCTATGCATTTGACCAGTAGCTAAGCCCATTATATATATGTATAATATATATATCATATATATACGTGTGTGCGTGTCACACTCTCACTCTCTCTATATAGACACACACATTCTTTCATTTCTATTTTATAAATGTTTTCCTTTTTCTGCAAACGTGCTTGTCTTGAATTGTGCGGGAGAGTGGGTAGGAACCTTTTGATCTGAAAATGGAATGCTGCGTTGGTTTGCAGGTCAGTGTTTGTCTATGGAAGATTGCTTTTCATGACCTTGTGAATCTTTGGCCATGCTTTTAAAAGTAACAAAGTGTGGTATGCAGTGTATAGCAGAAAGGCTGTTACTTTTTTTAACCCCTTCGTGCAGATGCCGAATCTGGCCAATCCTCACTCATTTAGGTAGTGTTCTACTTAAGGCTTTATAACTCGAGACGTGAGCATCACAGAGACTTGGAAATGGCTTAAATGAAGCAAGACACTTGTAACAGTTACAGTACTGAAGTTACATTCACCATTTGGCAATGAAATGCAGTGGGCACATATATTGAACAGGTAAAACTATACATTTTCTTGATCATACACTCTTTCCCCGCAAGTGGGTAAAATCTGAGGGTTATATGTGCAACTGTAAAAGATCTATGTAGCAAAATGTGAACAGTGTACCCTGGTGTCCTTTAGTGTATCCAAATCAATCAAAAATATCCAAATTGTGCATTAATGTAAATCATTACATAATCATAAAGTTCACAACAAATCAACTGAATCATGAAACTCACTTCTACATACATTTCAACAGGGAATTACCTTTTAATCGGTACTTTTTCATCTTTTCATCAGTATTGGAATCTAAGATATCTAGTGGTCAAAAACCTCACTGAAATCTAACAAAATGCTTTTTGTGCATTATAAAGCATATAAATTTGCCCCCATAATGGTTTTAGATGAAACATTAATGTCACATGCACAAAAATTATGCAAAAACATTGTGTCACACTGTGGTACACATACTTGAATATGTAATAATTCAATCTTGCATGTTCTTCCGTACTCTACAGTATGTAATATTTTGTTGCATGGGGATGGGTCAATATTTTACAAATGTTACTATTTATGATCACTCCAAGGGAAATTTTACGTTCATCCAGCACATGTCAGCGCACAGTGAATTTTCCATGCCCTAAGTGACAAGTATAGCCCATGGAGATACTAATACACCCACATTATGTACAATAAGATTGCAATAAAATAATATTCCACCATCAGAAAAATAATAGATGCTATTGTCCAGTGCCATGCTTGAGGGGGTATAGTTGCAGATGAGACTGCAGGGAAGGGGTGCTTGTTAAATGGACAACCTATGTGACAAAGGTGGCACTTAGAAGCCCATATTTGACATATTTGTTTTGCATTATTTACCGATACAGCGAGAACAGAGTTTCCAGTCATAGTTTGGTTGCAGGGGCACTGAATGTCTGAGTTCCACAATCTCAGGATGCCAGAATCCTGGCCACTAGGGGGCTTGCACGAAGGGGTTAATCATTATTTTATTTTTTACACATCTGTTCACAAATAGTGGCTAGGCCAGAAGTGTGACTCAACATTGGTGTGGATTCACAAAAGTGTTTTTGTTTGGTATGATATGTATTGAAAGAACTATTGAAATTCCTTAAACTCTTTAGAGGAGATGCTGAATGAACGAGGTGTTGTGTCCTAAGTATAAAAGTAAAACTAAGATGGACAAGAGTTCAACTGCCATAAGAATAAATAAAATAAGAATAAAATGAATATGACTGCGACATGAGGACTGATGTAAATAAAGGAGTGTTGGAAGAAATAGCATTGCTGTTTTTTTTTCTTACATTGGGGTTGAGAATCTTCAACTGAATTGTGATCTTCAGATACATTTTCCATGTTTTATTTATTCAATTTAAAAAATGTCTGAAGAAATATAAATATGAAATATTTATTGATAGGCAGCGGTCTACATAGGAACAGACATGAGTTCTAGTCATTAAATAAAAATGATGCACATCATGTCAAGTAATCCCAGAGCTCTTACATGTTGTTAGGTTTGTCGAATTTAGCACACATATATGGTAGGAGACACCTCTTGTTCTCCGTTTACCCTCTGGTCTTGCTGATGAACTGGGTAAAGTGAGAGAAACATAATTGTTAACCTTGTCTTCTCGTTTCTGAACACTTTGTTTCAGAATTTTGCATTTTGCTGTCAAAGCTGGGTGTGATTTTCCACTAGAAATTTTACTTAAAAATATTTTTACCCAAACAAACCATACAAAAAATAAAAATAATATTTATCTAGTTTTGCAATTACAAGTCATAGGTAGGTATTAATACATTAGTGATGATTGTTACGGCTACTGCATTGTGCTACCAGCAAGAGAATTTCAAAGGCTAGTTGCTGTGAGCAGTACATGTGCTTGTGAGAGATGCTGAGCAGGCTAGCTGAACAGCCCTCCAGAGAATTGGCATGGAGACTGTGTCATCAAAAGAAACCATTGGATTAAAGAAGCTTCTGGAAAGCAGGGTTCACACATTGGACCGTGAAAATGTTGCAAGTCCCCAAATTGACCATAGATGAATCCAGATTGTGAAAACTTGCATAAAGAATGTGCTTGATTTTACAGTACAATACTGAGAATATGCGTTTGTTATTTTTTCCGTGGATGTGACTGCAGCTACACATCCTACCTCTTGGGAATTCAGCAACAGTGAAGGAAAAAGAAAGAAAGACAAAGATAAATTATCAGGTTATATTCTGAGGGAAGAATTTCCCATTTTTATAGATAATTCGCAAATTAGTTTCTTGAAAACTTTCGAAAATGGTCCATGAATGCTTTCCACAAGTTTTAGAATTTAATATTGGATATACTGCAGTAGCCTACTGAAAAGAGCATAATGATAACTCTAACTCCAAGATGGAGATGGGGGGGTAAGGACTCTCACAGGGAGTGAGGGGGTGTACATAAGAGCCGGGGATTCAAAGCATGAGAGATACACACTTGGGGGTTCCACGCTTCTCTCACAGCTGGACCTCGTGTTCAGAAGACCGCGAACATGAGAGGGCTAAGAGAGCCCAAAGCTAGTTCTGAGATTTATAAAAAATAGTCATTCAAACAACCGCCAATGTTTGTCATCGGGCGATAGCAGCGCAGAGATCCTGATATGGATGATGCATTTGGAGATCAAAGACGGTCTAGCACGGTCCAACGATTCACAGAACAGTTGGACAGGCAATGAAGCAAATGTGAAATGACCTTGTGTATGACAAATCGCTTTGCCAGCATGCGGTGTTCACAGTGTTTTAGCAATGTAGAAGAAAAAAGAACAGGGACATTAGAGAAACAGACTCACTGGAATGATCCTCCTTTAATGACATTACAGACCAGTGAGCACATTTTTTTCTTCTCCACTTCACTTTATGTAACATGATAATAAATCCCAAGGTTTCATTTCAATGCTTGATTTAAGAGTAGTTACTACTATAGATTACAAACAAACCCCTGATATTAAGCCGGGTGACGATCACTGCTTTGAGACCCAACACGGTTTGTGCAGTTTAGATAAAGGATAAACTGATGTCACGTCTTAAGCTGGAATAACCGGCACCTTCTTGCGCGTGAAATAAAAAAGAAAGTAATATTTAATCAGAAATCAATCCATCTCTAAGTCCAGTGCCTACATCAGTAGTACCTTGAGTTTAATCTGAGGAAACGAATCTACTGCACAGCATCAATTAAGTGATAATTGATGAAGTCTTACCTTTCCTTTGAGAGTTCATACATGCGTGCATGCTCGATACTGTTCGACAAAGCGGTTGTTTATGGGGTGAATCACGTACAATTGGTATAAATCAACTCTAGACTTTTACGTGTCATTAAAGGGGTTAATCACGGCTGCAAATGTTTAACTGGTTTTCCTTTATCATGTTGCATATCGTGTAGCTTGCTGCGTTTGTGACAGAGAAAACGCAAGCGAAATCTTTATCTTACCACCGCAACAGCAATCATTTAACCTCAACACCCACCGGTCATCCTGCATCTGCCTGCATCATCCTGCAAGATAGACACTATAAAGAGATATTCTGAACTGTGTGCCACAAAAAATGTTTTTCATCTCGCCTTTTATGCCCGGAACACATATGCAAACATAAACGCACATAACAGAATCAGCCTTTTATGCTGCTTGACGCAAATCTACATAAAACATATTTGCGGATGTAATGACCATGCTGAAATTGGATTTTGCATCATTTAAAATGTGGTACATTATCTATAATAAATAATGTGAATTTATCACTTGCTTAATTAAATTCCGCCTCGGGCACTACTTTCATCTGAAGCGCCTGGGAGAGTACATAATCTAATAATTAGTGAGTCATAGCCAGAAAATACGAAGAAACAAACATAAGCCAAGGATCATTTGGGAAAGACTTTAGAAAATGTAAAGTAAAACACACTTCTGTATTAAAATTAATATTTCAGTAGGGAAATAAAAAACATTAATTTTATTCTATCACAATGTTTCACAAATGAAACACCATTCGTGGACATGGAAACATCCTGGTATTAATTACGGATTCAAAGACTTTTCTGTTGCCAAGAAACGAGAACAACGGTGTGACCAGTCATTGCATTGCCCACAGAATCTGCCCATTTTCCCTGTGGAGTGCGCACAGTACCACGGTCATGGTGGGCGTGTAGATTGTTCCGGATACATGAGTTAAAGCACATGGAAAAAATAGACATTTCTTCCAAAAGGAGGATGTAAAGTTTTCAAGATTCCTCCTGCCAGTTTCTCACTCTTTCTTCACATGTACGAACTGCTTCCATGTGTGATTGTTAAGCACTTCGGTTTGGACACTAATGAGGGCCTGAAGTGGAGAGGAGGGGATGTGTGCGGCAGGCCTTATTGAAAGAAATTATAAAAGTAATTTTTTTTTAGCAGAAGTGTAAAATTGGTCAAGTTGAGGGAGGGTTTGTGCCGCGGCTGATAGAAACGCTGTCTTTCATGTCCTCCGCCGCCTCTGATTTGGCCAATCCGTATCTCTCGGCCTTGGTAATTCCGTATCTGTACTTACCGCGAATAACACCTTCATTAGCGGGCGGAAAATGTGCTTTCAAATTCAAAACAGCCTTTGAACAGGCTGCAGGGGAAAGAGTCAGCACGGAGAAGAAAAAAAAGGCCATTTGCGGAGAAGCGAAGGGAAGACGTAAAACATCGCGCGGCAAGCCTCACGATCAGTGAGACTGGCGAATGGGAGGAGGACGCATTACCGCTGCGATGCCTCGTTCTAAACAGCGTCTAATGGCGGTGTCTGCCCACAGAGACTTCCGCCAACTCTTTCATTAAACGAGGATCCTGGATGCAGGGAGACCCTTCTGGAACATTCTGCTTTGATGGTGACAGGGGAGGGGGAATTCTGAGAAGTGTTGTTCCTTAGAATAAGTGGGAGAGACCACTCAGATCTACCACCCAAAGGGAGCTGAAAAAGGCAAAAACCACTGCTCGAATCGAATCCACACAAAACCAGTCTGCCAAGAAAATCTGAAAGGCTGCTGCATCGTTTAAACCGATCTCAATGCAACACTCCTTTCTTTTCTCCCGGTGCGGGATGCTCGATCGCATTTGGAAACCCACCTCTTTGTCGCAACGTCCTTGGTAAATGGCACAGACAGGCACAGGCTCTCCCGTGAAAGCATGCTCTGCAAAGACAGCCGGCTTCCTTTCAGAAACACTTCAGACAAAAGAAAAGAGACTAAGACTGAGTCTGATTAGCCCTGCCCTCCAAAACATGATGATTAAAAAAGGTCAAATCCTAGTCATAGTTAATAAAATGCTGAACTACTGTGGAGTCACCGGTTAGTAGGCAAGTACATTGGAGGACTGCAATGGACAGTCCTCCAATGTACTTGAAATTTTAATAGGAAAAAAAACAGAATTAAGGCAATGTTGGGTGACTCTATGAAATTTGCATAGAAATGCATCATATATCACTATCAAACAATTATGTTTAGCCCAACAATAATAAATGCCAATGCTTATTTTATTTAGGATTTTTAAAATGGAGGAAATTAATAAGTTAGAATTCACTGTTGCCAAGCCATGTTGCTCTGCATACACCCCGTTCCAAACAAATCTCAACCCACCCACTATCTTAGGACGCATATTTTTATATTTAAGAGACCTACAGCTTAGGACCACATTGCCTGAATCATTCAGATTCAGCTGGCTCAGTTCATATTTGTGTATCTTGTGTCTGAGGAGAGTCATCAATTTGAGCAGCCGAACAATGGACACAGTGGTGTGGGAGTGAGAGAGACGAGCACCACGCAGAGATGCAACGGGCGATAGCGGTTTCCGCTATCCCCCCCAGCCGTAGCGCGGCGAGGACTCTTGTAATGGGGAGCGCGGCCCGCAGCAATGTTATCTGTGCCTCAGAGACACACGTTCACGGTTCCTAGGGCAGGATGAGTTGCTGGGGGAAGAGGAGGTGGGGGGGAGGTGCGGAGGTTCAAAAACACATTAATCCCTCTTCCTCCGGCACTGGTCCGTGGACGAGGGTTAGGGAGAATTAACAAGGAAAACAGGTTTTGGGAACACATCCTGCGCCGGACAAAAGGGAGGGACTGCATGGGGCTGGGGGAAGAGAGGCCGGCCCCCAACGCTGACCTCAGCAGAGGGGAACGCCGTGTTTGGACTGCGGGACGGAGACGCTACGTAACGACCGTGCTAGGACCGGAGACGAGCGCTGTCAAAGATAAGGCTTTTCAAATTATGAAGTCATACATAAACCACTCCCTTCAGCGAGCACAATATAGAGCTAACATGGCTGGTAGATGTTACATCCCAGAATTCAGCGGGGTAAGAGCACGAGATTAGAAGTGAATGGAGAAACACACAAAATTATGTTTCTGGTAGTCTTTTATTGTTGTTTTTTTGATCGGGAGAGAGTGATGTAATAAAATGGAGCGTTCTGCACCTCCAGGGACAGTTAGCTGCTGTCCATCTCCGCCCGGATCTCCTCCAGCTTACTCGTCAGCTCGACGGTTAGGGCATGCTCTTCTCCGTGGGTCACCTTCATGACGTCATAGGCCTGGCGGAAGAGAGGGGTAGGTAGGGGGGCGAGGTGCTTTCACATTGTAAATGTAATGCCTGTGTACAGCCTCCATAAGAGAAACAGGACGTAAGGATTTGGGTTATTGTACAAAATGCCACGGATGCACTTGGCACAGATTGCTCAGATGCATGTGACTAACAGGTCTTGTTAGGACCAGCAGCGCAAAACAGGTGGAGGTCGGAAACTTCTCAAGGAGATCAGGCTTGCAAAGTGATGTAGGACACAGGTGATGACTGAGGTTGGCTACATGCACAGACAAGACGATCTTGGGCCTGGACCAAGGAACAGATGTTGTCTGTACAAACTAGACAATCCCTCTGCCCTCTGTATATTCTTACCCAAGGAGATTCTGGTCAGTAACAGGCTTCTGCATGCAATTCTACAGTAGCTAGGGATATTCTGTCCTTAACTTTGCCTCTTAATGAATATTCAGAAAGACCCATCTAACCACAAGAATACTGACAAAGAACAATATCAGGGGACAAAACTTTTGCTAAGAAATTACATTGACTATCTGTGGCAACACCTTAAGTTTCATAGTTAGTGACAGCAGAAATTCGGCCCACATCCAAACAGCAAGGCCAGCATTAGCCCCATACATTACCTGTCTCAGAGTCTCTTGGGCCTCAGCCAGCCTGCCCAGGAAGTGCTGCAGTTTCCCCACTCTCATCAGCTGGATGGCCCGAGCGGGGTGGGGGTCAGGGTAGTACAGTCTGTGAAAGAGATATGAGTTTTAAGGTTTTAAGGACCTGAGAGAATGTTCGAGAACTACAATTCCCAGTTCACAGCGCTTCCCTCGAAAATGATCTGCCTATTTTGGAAAACCCCCACAATAAACTGTTTCATGTTTTACATTTTATTCAACACAGCAGGCTATTGTTTATGTATTACATTGGTTATTTATTATTTATTACAGCAAAATATTATCAAGGACAAGAAAACTAAACAAGGTTATCACCTTATCAGAAAATATAAAAATTTAAAAATATATTTTACACACACATGTATGTACAGTATATATGATATACACACATTGCAGAGGATCTCTAAAAGACTCAAGTCTGGGATCTCTGTTTATACAATATCTAGCATACAACACAAGCCAATGTACTGAAGGTTGTTCACGTAGGACAGAAATGCAGCGACACTGATATTAACAGGAGATCAGGTAACACTGAGCAACCTGTCCCCATGGTAAACTCAGGCTCTCATTAGAGTGTAAACCCTTCTGAAGTCAAATACCTGCTGACTACACTATCACTGCAGGTGTAGAAGAGCAAAAGGACTGTAAATGATCTGCGTGGCTGTGCGTTTGTTACGCCCCATGATAAAGCTGGCTTTGGTGAATCACAGTAACGAGAGAGCCTGCATCATAAGCAGTGTTTGAATAGGACCTCGCAACAATAACAGGACTGCCGCCGCATGCCCGCATGCAATAAAAGCGCAGATGTGCACACCTTCGGTCGAAGCCTCCGCTCCAACGCAAAGGGCTTAAGCGGTTTTCCACCGAAGCCGGGGCACATGGGAAGGCAGATAAAGGGGAGGGAGGGGCTCGCAAGGCCCATATGCCCCAGTCAGCACTTTCGTATGCACAAGACTGCAGGGTCATCACTCTCAGTGGCACCGAGAAGCCTCTTGCATTCACTGCGATACTCAATGGAGCCCTTTGTGTGTGCGTGCGCGTGTGTGTTTGTGTGTGCGTGTGTGTGTGACTACAGTGAGCTCCAAATGTTTGGGAAAAAGACATTTTTTTTTCTTGATTGACTCTGCACTCCACAATTTTAGATTTGTAATCAAACATGCGATCATTGTAATCATTCACATGTGGTTAATGCACAGCTTTTTTTCTCAGCTTTTATTTAAGGGTACTTTTAAACACTTTGGATGCACAATGTAGAAATGATAGAAAATCTTCTACATAAGCGATTTTAGGGCACCATAATGTTTCGGATTATGAATGCTATGTAAATGCAAGCAGTCACTTTTTTTGTTTGTACTTCATTGCATATCCTTTGCATGCATTGGCTGCTTGAGGTCTGTGTCCCAGAGACATCACCAGGTGCAGATCATCTTCTCTGGGGATGCTCTGCCAGGCCTATACTGCAGCCATCTTCAGCTCCTGCTCGTTTTGGTGGCTAGTTGCCTTAAATTTTCTCATCAGCATATGAAACGCACGTTCAATTGGATTCAGATCAGGTAAAGGGTTTGGCAAGGATTTTGAGCAGTTCTTTTTGGCCTTCACTCTTTGTCCAACAAGGCCTTTTTCCAGAAAGCTGCAGGCTCTTTCAGGTATTTGTTTGCAAACTATAACCTGGCCATTATGTTTTCATGGCCAATTAGTGGTTTGTACCTTGCAGTGTAGCTCCTGTTGTTGGGTTTGAGACAGGGTTTTTCTTCATTATGCTGAGAATTCTTCAGCCATTAACTGTAAAGGTCTTCCTAGGCCTACCAGGCCCTTCGCAATTGCTGAGCCCACCTATACTGTCTTTCATCAGTTGATTTTGGTAAGCCTAACGTTAGGCCTACGTCTCTCACTGTTTTTTTTTCATATTTCTCAGCACAACTCCAGTCTTTATGCTGATACACACTAATAACAAACTCCAAATGCAATCAAAAGCCTATAATCAAGAGTAGACTAGTCAAAATTGCAATTGGAATGAAAATCAGCATTTACAGGGGTTCCACAGGACTGAGTTTGAAAACTACTGAGGTATTGAAGTAGTTCCATTCGCAAGTTTTCCATATTGACTTCCAGTGCTTATTCACTAGCATTCTGTTACTTAGCTAGCTAGCATCACCTAAGAGCTTTTGTCTGTCATGAGACTTCATGAGCCAAACAAACCTTCAGGTAAACTCACACAAGTGAACTGGTGAACCAGCCAGTCAGTATATTAGTCAGCAAGGTATATATAGTCTACAACATAGCTAGCATCACTAGCTAGCCAAGTACATGTGTTGCATGTTAGCAACTGATAGCTGCAAAGTTGTGTAGCTGCTCAATGAAATTCAAAGATGTCTGTGCAGTTTTGTAGTCTTTATCCATTTTCCAGACAGCAGAGTTGATACATCCTCTAAGTATATTTTTGCAGGTGCTCTATGTGATGGACCACTATTTATTATTTTAAATCCATTAAAAATGTAGGTATTTCATTTTTTCTGTAAATTTCTATTTTATTTATTTATTTCTTAAAGAAATGAGTCCCTTAGATTTCAGGAGATGAAGAACGAAAACTGCTGCATGCCTAATGATGTACATGTTTCCTCAGAATTGCTTTGTTAAGATACGGGCTTAATTAAATTAGTAATTAAGTTAATTACTGAAATTGCGAAAATGCATTAAGGAAGCAGGCATGCGTTTACATGTGTAATTGAACTTCAGCTGTTCCCTTCATGTCTATTTCAGTGGCAGAAGGGTCGAAAACACATAGCAGAGAGACAACAAAACAACAGTGTGGTGGGGAGGGGTACAGAGAAGAAAGGGAGTGGAGAAGAGAAGAAAGAGTGCAGAGATGAGGAAAACTTGGTAGAGCAGAGAGGGGTAAAAGGAGAGATGGAAGAAAAGAAGATTGCAGAGGAGACTGCAGAAAGGAGAGTGTGGAAAGAAGTGAAAGTGAAGAGCGAGGAGAGAAGAGGGGAGTGGACAGGTGTAGAGAGGAGATATGTTGCTTTTAAGCTTTAAGGCAGCCCTGCATAGTACACTTGCACTTAAGTAAGAGTTGAACTGTATTCCAAATTACTGAGTTGATGTTTTAGTGTGCTATATAAAGCTGATCCACTTGATTAATCTAAAATATGGTCAAGGTTACATGGAAAAAAAGAGTAATTAAGCTGTAGATGACCTTATTTGCATCTGGTTGGTATCCTAAAATTAACTGGGAGCCTGGGCATGGTGGGTAACGTAGTCAGAAGGGTCTCTCGAGCCATATCCCCATGCGTTGCCAGGAGTCCTCCTCCTCCATTTGTTACCCTCTCTGCTTTCTGCCCATCTGAATAATGCAGAACACATGCAAAAAATGAACTGGGAGCCAATGTAGGGAAATGAGCACTGGGGTAAAGCAATACCACTCCTGTGTCCTTGGCAATACCCTGCCTGCTACATTTTGTTTTAGCTGCAGTTATCCAATGGCACAGTTGGGAAGGCCAAAAAAGGGAGTTACAATAGTCCAGTCCAGTTGAAATAAAATGGTTGATTTTCTCAGCATCTGGCAATAATAAAAAAAGATCTTATCTTTGCTATCCTTCCAAGATGATGAAAAGAAACTTTGGTAATGTTTTAAACATGTGATTTCATACTTACTTCCGAGTCCAAGATTACTTCAAGATTTCTGACTTCAGAGTTATATTTGTTTCCGGCAAAACAATTCTCTTTGCCTCTTTTGACCTAGTATAACTGCCTCTGTTTTGTTTTTGTACAGTTAGGGAAGGTTTGTGTAATCTCATTTTTTACATCAGACAAGCATTTGGCAAGAACCCCAGCTGTAGAGCTTTCAACACTTAAACACAGCTATGTATAATCAACATACCTATGGACAGACACACCATTACAGTGAATAATATTAAAACGAAGTGGGAACAATAAGGGTCCAAGAACTGGGCCCTGTGGGACATCACAAGTAATACTGACCTTTCTTGACTCATCAAGAGCAACAAATACTTTCAGTGGGATAAGACTCAAACTATATTCCAGACAGTTCTATTCAATTTTATGTTGTTTAAGTAAAAATCTGTGGTCCACAGCATTGAATGCAACAGGTTTAAATAAAACCAAACACTAAGGTTAGCCATTTTCTGCATTGTTTTGTAGGCCATTAGCTACCTTGATTGGAACCTTTGCAAAGAAAAGGGAGGTTTGAGTTTAAAAGCTGGTAACTTAAAATGACATGTCTAGATCAGCCTTTTTGAGTAAAGGTTTACCAACAGCCCTTTTTTTCTGAAAAAACCTTGTGAAATGTGAACAGTTTACCACTGCAAAGAGAACTAGACCGAATACTAAGAATGTCCTTGGAAAACTTGGTTGGTAAAGGATCTGGTGGGCAGCTTGTTGAATTATATTAATTAGGCATTATATCTGTAGATTTTTTCACACATTATTTACCTCTGAATGTAGTGGTACTTATAAGCTTGAGATAACAATATATTGTCATATATAATATTTAAACATTGAGTCAAGCATTTCATAATTTTAATCTCCAATTTTTAAATGATCACAATGTGTAAAGTTGTGGCTCTAGTTTCTCAAGATAACCACTCAGATATATCAAAATCCTTAGTTAGACATGATCTCCCCATCCATCCTCTTGCACCCCAAAAAATGTTTTTGTTTATTTATAGTGGTGCCATTGATCCAACCGGCAACTCTAAAAAGGAGACTCCATTCAACATAAATCCAAACATCTGTTATCAGACCATTGACATTGGTGCTAGAGTTACACATTTTGGAACTGAACAATTGGGCAAGGCATGCCCGGGGAAGTGAGCGAAGATTATCTGCAGTGACAACATGCGAGAGAACCCCCTCACACAGGGCGTCACTGCCACCGCTGCGGTCACACACTCTTCGCACCCCGTTACCGAGTTACCATCCTCTCCACATCGCAGTTGCCAGGCACCAGATGGACATTGTGTCTGATGCCCGGCTTTACTGGTGTTTCACCATAACACCGTACTGCATTTACCGTCTGTTGCACAATTAGCGGAAGGGGGGGTAAAAAAAATCTTTCTTCCACTCTTTAAGCCATTAAGGCAGATATCAAAGTCAAGTACAAGATGTGCTCATATTTTATTCATTTGGGTTAAAACAGAGGTGGGTAGACAAAAATAACATTCATGAAGGATATGCACTCACAGCTGTTCAGTAAAGGTGAGGCTAAAGATTAAAATATTTCCACATTCTCCCGTTGTCAGTGACATGGCGCTATATTCTGAGGCTAATTGTTTATACTCCAGCTCTTAACCAGACGGGCAGGTTAATTAGAAATGGCCATGCATTTTCACTGATGAAGGCAGTGCGCGCGCCATCTTAACAGAAAAAATGTTGACTGCTGAATCTTACTGCAGTATTATCTGCACGCGTGACTGAAAATCCTGTTTGTCTGAGGAGCTGAATGCATAATCCAGCGCCAATAACTCAACGATGGCAAGAATTCAATCGATATCAATAGCATCCGCTGCACTGCGAGGGGGCAATCGCCTGATCTAGAGGGGTGAGTCCGTTGCTTTGGCAACAGCAGAAAGGTGTGGGTCTGGGGAAAGCCCCATTGACTTTTCATTAGCGAGAGTGCCATCATTCTATTAATCTTAGAGCATGAGATCATAAAAAGACCCTCTGCTGGGTAAAGCACTATAGGAGAGGAATATTAATTTGCGATTCCACATTCGACGCACAGCAACTTGTTCAGGGATTCTGGAGAGGTGAGCCGCTCGCTGACGACAACGTCCCATCATTAATTTGCCTGGCAGCGGCGACGGCAAGCTCTCGGAAGCTCTGCATTGTAATTGAAGGCCAGGCATCGCACAGTGCCCCTAATCAGCGCACTCCTGTTGCGCTCATGAAATCAATCATAATTACATAGTTTGCCATCTGCCATGGATATATGGAGATGGTGTGTACTTCGTCACCCCTTCCGTGGAAGAAGCCTCTGGAAACAGTCAGTTACAGGAAGACCAGCTTCTAAACTCCGGCCATACGAAAACTCAGGATGCTTAGTCACCATTTGTGTCAGGAATGTGTTAATGTAGAAATGGCATGGCGTCAAAAAACATCTTAAATGTTTTTTTTTTTTTTTTTTTTTTTGTTACATACCTTTTATACCTCGGCCCTCACCGCCATTATTTGCCCGTGGTTATAAAGTGACAGCATAAGAAGCGAGCACTCTAAATGTGAAGCTTTGTGCAGACTCAATGAGTCACAGTGCTGTCATCCTGACCCGCCAGTCACCTCCTCAGCGCCCGCCTCCCCAACCCCTTCGCCGCCGCCCCCGCACATCACCTTGCGGTCAGGGGATTGCGTTTGATTTCTCAGAATGGCGAGACCATTAGCGCATGTCCTGGAGCTTGTGCGGCGCTAGCCCAATCTTGCGCTTCCGCTAGCCTGCTACTGCTCACACGCACATCCATAAAAGGCCGTTCTGTTTTCCAGAAGCCGCGGCAATATCCAGCTCACTGTTCGGCCCTGTCAGATCTCTCCCGTGGATGGAATCTGTTGGCTCTCTGAACTCTGTCTCTGCATGGCTACTGTGCTCTTTCAAAGACCGATTTCAGGGGTCCACGTTTAAAGACCCATTCATGCCTTCCCCCTTTAGAAGCAGCACTTCTTACGTTTCAGTTGTTTCTTATGTTATGTCAAAAAATGAAAAAGGTCTGTTCCTTTCATTAAAAGATCAAAAACACTGACTCTGCCCTTTCAGCATAATAGCCTCAAATTCCACACCGAACTTGCCTATCTGGCAGTTTCCATGAACACCCTGTTCATCAAAAACATAATTCAGAAAAGCTATATTTTCCTTCGTTTTCCTCCTTTTTCTCCAACAATAGAGTCATTTCTTCATCCTCCTCCATCCCCTCACAAAACCTAAGCATTTTGGATTCTGTAGTGGGGAACGAGCCTTTCACATAATAACAAAGAATCTTTCCGGTGATCGCTCGGTAATCTCTATGTTTGTCATGCTTTCAGTTTTTAATGTTTAATTTGCACAGTATTAAATAATATTATGTCACGAGTACTTACTTAAACAGTCATTATAAAATATGCATTCCTTTCCATGTTTCACTGAGAAACAATATTACACGTCTGATGGCTTATCACGCAACATTAGCCGCATTCATTTCACAATTAAATGTGTACACTTTGTTCTGCTGGGATTCCTCATTGGTGATGAGATTTTGTCTAGTTGTCAGACTCCCTTAAGCAGCATGACATAAACAACAGGCAAAAACAAGGAGAAACAGAGAGGGGAGGGGAGGGGTTCTGTGAATACGGAGGGCCAATCAGAATATGGAGGACGCAAAAAAACAGCGCACGAAAAGATGGTGAAAATGCAGACAGCTCACGCCCGGTTGCGTTTTTAGCCGAAAGGCATGCAATCGACACTTAAGAAAAAAAAAAAAAAGTGGATTGAAAAAAATTCAGAGTGTTAGGGTTGCGCAAATAAACTCTGACAGAAGTCGGAAGGCGAGAAGCAGCGGCACTGACTCACACAACGCCATCACAGCTTAACGCCGAACCTCGCAACGGTGTCTGTACGTTACCGGCTGCAGTGCAAGCTCTAGCTTAGAATAGTATCGATGCTGAGAGGGATAGTGACACAAGCATTCTGACTGCTCCCAACTACACGCACATTCCAACTATCTCTCTGCCGTTATGCGCATGCTGCGATGGGTAGGGAGAAGTTTGGGCAAATAACACCCGGTTTGAGCCTTCACAACTACAGAGGAAAGGTTTTATTACAGTACTGTGCAAACAGCTCAGTTTTTGACACGAAGAGAAAAGCTTCAGAAATTTTTTTAGAAAGGTGCTTTTGGTCTCGTTGTATTTGTTCAGTGCTTGCAATAAAACAAACAAATAAATAAACAAAAAAAAAAGTGGTATGTGCTGTATTTATTGAATGTTTTTATGAATATGTAAATTCTGAGTATGTCTTAGCCTACAGAGAATGGGTGTCTTAAGATGCAAGCCACAACATATAGATAAAAACATTAATTCATTCAATAATGCACATATGCACAGAAGCACGTGTGCACACACACACACATGCACAGTCACACACACATGCACATGCAAACACAGGTGGGTTGGACTCCGGTCTATGCGCTACGACACACACACACGCATGCACACAGGCACCCACACGCACACACTCACAGGTACACGCACACACACACACACACACACACACACGCACACACAGGTGGGTTGCACTCCCACCTGTTTTTGGCCCTAGGTGGTCCTAGGTGCTTAATTGAAGTCAGTTATTGGCTAGAGTCCAGTCCACACACCTTGTTTCCAAGGCCCAAATTGGCCACTGAACCAGGGAAACCTGCAGACTTGATTTGGAGGACTGGAAAACACACAGATAAAAACTGAATTCCTAAGATTTCATAAAAACAAAACATTTTTGGGTGAAGGGGGAATGGAGGCGGGGGGGGGAGGGGGAGGGGGGGAGGTATAAATGAGATGCTCTTCCATCTCAAATGAGTAATTCTCCAGTGAACTCCCTCACACAGCAGTGCTCTCAGCGCAGCACTGTAGGACGTTACCAACAGCCGGCTATGAGGCCGCAAGCAATCTACAATGATTCATAATACAGCGGCCCCACAGCACTGCTAGTTTCATAACAAATAATATGAAATTTTGATGAAGATTTTATTTTGTTCTTGGAAAAAAAAAAGCCAACAACAGGAAAGCAGCACTCCCTGAGAACACATCCCCCCGCTGCACAGAGAGAAGGAACAGAAGGGTTTGTGTTGTTGTGCCCTGTTTGGTTTACTTTTTTCTTACCCTGATTTTCAGTCTCCCTGCATCTCGATTGACACATTAAGTAAAAAATATTAATATACCAAAAAAAAAGGAGGGCGGTGGGAGGCGGCACAAAGGGGTTGAAAGCTTCATGAACACTGCCGTTGCATAAATTTAGCTGACAGAGTGAAGATAAGGAAGCCTTTGTTGTCGCGTGCTTTTGACAATGCCGAAACGACTGTGTAAACACTCAAATTCCTTGCACCACAGAATCGTTTGCGAGGCGCAGCATTACAGATAACATCTGATATGGTTCCATTTCACGTGTTAATCAGGGCAAACAAATTAACTTTTTAAAAGTCCTATTAATGTTCCCAAGATTACATTGCATACAGCACGCTCAAGTGTCACTACTTAATACTGCTGCTTATGTTGATAAACAAATTAAGGATGAAATAAACATCAGATCAATGTGACGATAATCCCGTCCATGCATATAGTAGCACGACATTAGCGAATGATCATTACAATATGAATGTCACTCATCTTTAACCCTAATTTATGAAACACTTGACATATACTTGCAGAGCTGTTAGCATTAACATGCTATGTTTATGCATTACATCCTTATGCATTAAGTGAGACTGCACCGTAAGCCACTGGTGAACTGAGGGAATTAATTAACACTAGGCTACTTGATCAGGATGGGGGAGGGGGGGGGGTAACATTTATGGCCCAAAGAGCAATGCCGAGCCCCCGCCGGGGCCCCGCGCGACCCTGTCCGGAGGACTTCCGAAAGCTTGGCCCTCAGCTGTGAACTTGGACTGAACCTGCCCCTTTTCACATGACAGCGCACCAACAGCGGAAATTCCCGATGAAAGAGCGACCCATTCATCCCTCCCGGCTCTCTCTCTCTCGCTCGCACACACACACCCTCAATTTGCGCGGAAAAGAAAAAGGAAATTGCTCACATGACGACCCTCCGCTGATCCAGATGCTCATCTTCCAGAACGTTCTATTAGTCGGATGTATTCAAGCCCACGTGGAACGGGGAGAAGGGCTTTGCACGACTGACTGTAGTCACGCTGCGTATCGGGACCTTAAAATGCGCGCACTGTGAAGGAAGGGCCAGACCAGATCTCTCACACTGCCTTTGCTCCAGATGGTCAGCAATAGCCACCTCCCGACCCACACGCAAATCTCCAGCCTGTTCAATTTCAATAAACTAGCTGTTTTTTTTATTTTTATTTAAAAGAGGGCAGAACTTTCACTGGCCAGTCAAGTCATTACATGGGAGTCCCAAGGATGTTTCTGAAAACTCTGGAGGTTTTCAAGACCAGTATTGATATGGTGCAAACGCTAAATACGATGTTGTTTTATGGTAAACCGAGCAATAGGTACACTTTAGTAGTAGGAGAATGGCAAGCATGTTTGGGCTGTTCTCCTTGTCATGTTATGTTATGAGTTACACTAAAAGCAAGGCTGCCTACCCAGCCCACTCCACCACACACCATTTCAAATTTTACATCACTTGACCAGAGTAGTCACATTGAGATCGACCATCTTTTCAAATGAGCTCCTGAGAGAAACAGACCTGGAGGAAACCAGCAGAGATCCACGGCGGGCTCGAACCAGAACCCCCTTGCGAGGCAACAGTGCTAACCGCTGCACCACTATGATCAGAGCAACACTGCAAAGCAGGATCAGGGCAACAGCTCAGAGCAGAGCACCACAATATCTTGTCCTGCAGGAGGATCCCTTGAGGGCTCCCCTACCCCGACTTGGCTTGGTCCTGAAACCATTCAGTTGAACGGAGACTACCACGTGATTTGAATTTCTATGACTTTGTTTTGGATGTCGACAGATCAAATTTTGTTTGTCAAATTTTTCATTTCTTTCCTGAAATACATTTGTTTGTAGTTGCAATTTACACATTGTAGCCAGAGCCATAACCCGTAAGATACACACGCACCTGGAAAACGCTCCTCCGCATTCGGCGAGGCGAATTCCGGGGCGCTGGCTGTTTGCTCAGCTCAGCGAAGTCATTGGTATTCTGTGTACGGCCTATCCAGGAGATGAACTGCAGTGTACACTTCCTGGTTTCAGCCCGGGTTGATTAAACTGAATGCCACGTGTGCTCGGGTACGGATTCTGCTGCACCGCGCCACCTCAGGGTTACTGCTGGCTCCAGCCTATGGAGTTACGTGTCATGAGGGTGTTTCACACCAGCGTAATTGTGTTTCCGAGCAAGATAATTACAGCTCTCCAAGCACTGATTCGGTATGAAATAAAATACTTTTTAAAAATCAATATCTGCTTTTATTTATGTAGAAATTTTGTCATTGTACTCAGACCTCATAAACCAAGGAGTGGTGATGTCCATAGCCCATAGTGGGCGCCACATATATTTTTATTTTACCCTTATTTTACCAGGAAGCAATATTCAGATACTTCAAGATTTACTTTTTGCGTAATGTGCTATATTCCAAATTTGCTAAAATAAATAAATATACAATCCTTTGATGACATGACAGAGCTTGTCATTTGTTTCATTACTGTCATCTCTCCCACTCAGGCGATGTGTACTGGGAGTTCTGCCACAAAACAAATTACTGGGCATCTCCATGATGGGGGCTGCATGTCAGCGGTGGCTGAGGTAAACTCACCATTTCTTCACGGCAAGACTGCTCTTAGAGCTTTAGATGAAAGGCACTTTATGAATACAAGCCATCATTTTTATTGTGGTTGAGAAACAAACCATCATTCTATTGTGGCAGACGGCAGAGTAGTATAAAGGGTAAGGAGTTGGTTTTCTAACTTGAAGGTCATAGGTTCGATTACCAGGTAGGACACTGCCATTGTACCCTTGAGTAAGGTACTTAACCAGCAATGCTTCAGTCTATATCCAGCTGTATAAATGGATGCTATGTATAATAAAAAATAATAAAAAAAAGTCACTCTGAATAAGAGTGTATGCTAATGCCTGCAATGTAATGAAATTGTAGATTTTCTTTCTTGAAATATCTGAACATGTTTACATTTCATAAATACAAGCCTCATTGTTTTTGCATTTTTTTCTTGAAATGGCTAAACATTCACATTGTGAAATACAATTAGCATTTTTTTTTACTGTGCAATATTACGCAATCACCTTGACTAATGAAAAAGATGTGCAATAACTGGCTGAGGGTGTCTGTTCCACAAACAAGCAAATGAAGAGAGAAATGAAATCTTCTGTGGGAAAAAGCCAAAGCAGTCTACAGGCCACCCACACCGATAAACAAATTATAACTGAAAAAACAAACCGGTTTCCATCTAATGCAAAACAGAGCTCATGTCATCAGCAGATATTCGGACTTCAATAATAAAACATACTTGGCTGCAGTATGCAGGAACATGTGAACCAGAAACCAAGGAGACAAAAAAAAGAAAAAAAGCTGATGACAGCTTATGAAGTCTTGCCTCGTGTGTGGCAGCTGTACACAGGAGCTTCCGCTCACGGGAAATCAACTATTACTTCCCACCTGCCTGAAGATGCTGCTCCCGAGACTAAACCTTGTATGCACGTGCGTTGTTTTCTTGTATAGGTGCCAGCTTTCCCGCCAAACAGGAAGTCTACCAATATGGAGAACCACCAGCGCTTGACTGGCTGGCCACTGCACCTGCGCAATTGGCACTCACCCCAAAAAACTTGTATTGTCACTGGAACCTGCCCACTTGCCTAGTGCAGATTGCGGTTTTGTCAAGGCAACAATGGGAGGAACTAAACTGCCAACCTGTTTTAGTTAAAGCATTCTGTGGTAAAAAAGATCAGATTGATTCAAATTGTGACTACACACAGGAATGTTTGTGGTGGGACTGACTCTCCACTGAGCCATGTTCACCATTAACTTTTTTCTGGTCAACCAAGACACAATTAAGTGCCTGTCCCCTTCCTCTTGTGACCCTGCAATAAACTCACAGCTTGATCAATTAAGGCACCAGCTTGGGGCAGGAGCACCGCTTTTAGGAGGAAATGGGGAGCTTGATTTAACACGCTTCAACCTTAAAGCAGTGATCAATGGTTTATCAATAAGTGTTTGGTTGACAGCTCCAATACCATGAGCCAATCAAATGTCTGTGTAGGCCTGCTACTGTACCTCCACAAAATAAACCAAGCTGGTTTATTTCCCTCTGACAGTTGTTTTGAGGAACAATCATCCTCAGACTTCAGACCTCAGACTATATATCTCCCTTACGGCCGGACCCAAGTGGAAGATCTATGCACATCCAAGTCGTCTTGACTGGAACCCCTCGCAGCCCCAACTTCAACAAAATCTTCCTGGAGGCCACGTGCATCTAGCGGACTTGAACCAGCTGACAAGTTGACACAGTTTGTTGCTGTGTGGCTATGTTATTTCACCAACTTGGACTCTACAGATGTACAAAAATTCTGATTGGTTGTTGAACTCAATTGTTTCTGATGAAACCTGACCAAAACATGATTAAAACAGAACCTCACTACAAAAACATGGAGTCATACACGGCATCGACTTTGACAACAGTTTTGGGGTTCATCTCTGTCTGCCATCGCTGACAGCATCACAGAAACAGAAGTATATTGAGGGAAATGTGAAGCTGAACAGAAGAAAGGGAACATAAATGCGAAACATATGGTGACGATGTAGAACGTGGTCATATCAGAGCCGGTAGAAATAGGACATACGTTCCAACCTTCGCAGTCCCTGCTGCATCCCTTTACGTGGATTTCTCAATCTGACAAACGTCACGTCCTTTTAAATCACACAGTTTGTCATGTTTATTAATGTTTGAATAAAAAGCACTGCCAACATCTTGGTTGATGACTTGGGAAGCGGTTATTAAGGCTTTATTCAGCATTTATAAGCACGCTACACTCTTAAGTGTCACCAAATCTACAGAAAATAGCACAGCACAGGCACAGTCACAATTTCGTTTCCCTCGGCAGCTAACCTTCTGCTGACTTTTGCTGATATTGCCGTGATTTATTGTTCATACTTCGTTTCACCCTGCGGCACCGCTGCCTCTCTCCTATTTCCCGCACAGGCCCGGCCTGCTGGTTTTATTTTAAGGCCTGTCACTTGAAGAGATGGTTCACATTTACCATCGCAGCAGTGCTAGGGAGGAAGACTCCATCATGAAAAGCAAAAAAGCATTTTGCACACATTCACATTTACCATTACTCCTCTTTTATTGTGCTGTCCTTCACGCAAACTGAACCTTTTCACTCAGACTGTCACTCGGCGCCAACTGAAAGGTGCATCCTCAGCGCCGTCACGCTATTAGTAGCTGCGGCCTTTACTTGTTCACTGAGGCGGCGCTGACTACCGGGCTCTACGGTGCTTCCATTTTAGGAGCATTTGCTTCTCAAACTTGATGTGTGCTAACTGGAAAAGTGAATTAGGAGCACATCCACTAACTGGGACGCATTAGTGAGTTCCTAAATTTTTCAAATTAGGAGCACATGCGCTCCTCGGAAAAGATGTTAGCGATAAAAATGTTAACCGTTACTAGTGATGAGATCAACTCAGCTTCAGCTTCCTTGTTCAAGTCTCCAGCAACGTTCAAAAAACGTTAAAAGGACCAATACTAAAAGAGTCTATTTTCTGAATACTTCTGCTTTCTTGCTTACTCTCTCCAATTAAAGGTGCTTTCTCAGTTGAGGGACATTCGTAAATACCAAAGCAATATATTTAAACATTAACATCCCATCTCCATTTCTCTCACACTATATCGCTCTCTCTCTTACTCTCGTGTACATATACACACAAGCAAGTGGAGTTATGTGGACCCTCTTCGCTCCTGCAGTAGAACTGGGTCACAGCTGTCCTGCTGGCAGTGATGAAGTGGAGCCGGTACCAGGGGGTGGGGGTGGGGGGTGGGGGGGTCGGGGGCTGCTTCCGAGCGGATGGCCCCTGATGGAAGTTAATGGGCCTTCAGCTGCCTGGCCGCTGGTGCCCAGGAACGTGCTCCGATTTCCTCCACACCCCTGGATTAACTGCTTAATAGCCCAAATTTACATAATAATTACGCGCCGGCCGGCTCCCGCGTTCGCCGTTAATGGAAGCGTTCTGCCGACTGGGCGGGAAATCCGGGCGGTGTGACCTTCACTCCGCTCGAACCCTGTCCCGCCCAATGTCTCCTGTAGGCAATAGGGCCCGACTCGCAAGGTCAGCCATTTTCTGGAGGGTGAGATTCAAGGCAACAGCAGTGGTCGAAAACACCTGTCGCTGTGAGCAATTGCAGGTGTTACTTGAAGCAGGTACAGTACTCTCAGGGATGGGAAAGAGGGCTTTCAGAGTCCCATAATAGGGCGTTTCAATGAACTGTCAATCACTTGACCAATAAAGATTATCTCCACAGCATGCTACAAGGCCTTGGGTTGGATCAGTCAGCCATTTTGAGCTTTTTTTCCCTAGTGTGTTGAAAGTTGGCTGAAGGCTATATCCCATTATTGTAGATTATCCTTTTAGGCGATTCAATAGCCCAAAGCACTCCTAGGCCCCATTTTCGCAGACTTAATACAACTGAATTTGAAAAGCACCAGAACAACAACTTTGAGCCCCTGCTATTTCCATTATATCAAATGATTACAGAGCATAGAGTAGTGCACAAAGCAGAGAGTGAGGAAGGAAGGTCTCCATGTCTTCCATAGTGATTGCGCTGCAGTCTCCAAACAGACTGTGTGGATTTGGAAACACGCCATCAGCCCAGTGTTTCTACGCTTGTCTTTTATAGAATAAAAGACTAATTAATCCCTAGGAATCACTCATAATGAGAATACTGGGGCTATCATCTGGATATGTAGAAGGCTTTTCTTTTCTTTACAGATTCCCATCCATTAAGTGTCTCTCCCAACGCAGACCAATTCAAACTGTATAAACCGCCACACATCAAACCAAAAGCAAAAACAATGACCAAAGATAAAACATACCAAAAAAAAAAAAATCTTTCACAGATTATGCTCAGAGTGAACTGTCTCATTAATGTATTGCTAATGAGCCTTGCCACATCTCACCTAAGATAACAATGCATGCATACATCCCCCACCACTCAAAGGCTTTAAAGTATTCACAAAGGAAATACGTGTATACTGTTTCAGATAGCTGACAACATCCCGGTCTCATTTATGAACTGAGAACGAGACCGAGTCATGATAAATAAATAAATGCATTCTCAGTCATACGTGAAACCTTTTGCAAAATGTAGGCTACTTGCTTAACGTTTAATTTCGTATGAACTGAGAGTGAAACCAGGTTGCTGACAAAGAACGTTCTCTGTAGGAGCTGTCATTTAAGTGGGTCAGTCGAAAACTATTTTTTATTTTTCAGCCGGCAGGAAACCGTTTCACTAGATTTTAAAGAAAGATTTTGTTTATGGAAAGTTTTTTTTCAAAAGTATATATTTCTTCCTGTACCCTGCCAAGAAAAATTCTCCCTGTATTCGATCTATATAGCTGTAAAAGTTAAGATGCAATGCATAGGTCTGAACTGAATGTGTCACACGCCATTCTTCACATGGGTTTTGGCAATTAGGAACCAATGTCATTAGTACATTTTCCATGGAGTTTTGCAACACACCATTAACAAGCAGTTCATGAATTTAAAGATGTTTCGTTAAATATTTTTAAATCTGGAGAGCACACACATTTCATCCCATTGCTTAGTTTTCCGGCTGCAATTATTCAATTAGTTCATTTTGTTTAAATTTTAATAACGAGATTAAAGGAAAGTTCAAAGTGTAAAATCCAGAAAAGGCCATCCATGAATAATGAGCTCCCACAATATTGATTTAATTATTTAATACTCTCTTGTGTGCTGGGATTTAAACACACTGCATGCCAATTGATTTTTATTTATTTTTTTGCTGGGTGACTTGAGTTTTACGGGAGTTAAATAATTCCATACCGCTCTCTCCCAGATATCATATGATTTTTTTTCCCTTTTCGTCAATTGAAAATGAACAAACGCAACCAAGTGTCTTGCGGCCGTGGGCGAGTTAAATAAAATAATGAATAAATGAAGGAGAAAAAAAAAACATTCCATTTCCATGCAAATTTATGGGAACACAAGAGTGCATTATCGCAGAGCCGTATTTGCCGGGAAGTGAAATGTAACCTGTACAGCAGGCACGGTATCAGCCATCCGCTCTCGTCGTTAGATGAAGCATCTATTATGCAGTTTGAACTAGCCAGGTGCTTGTCGTAAGCGTGGCTGGTATTGGTTTTTCAAAAGCCCTCAAACATTGGGAAATTAGAGCGGGGAGAAAAGAGAGAATGGGAGAGGGAGGCGGTGAGGGAAAGAGCATGAGAGGAGATAGAAGAGAAAGAGAGAGAGTGAGAGAAAGAAATGGGGGGGGGGGGGGTACAAATACCTCTGCAGTGCACAACCACACTGCAGCACAATGCAAAACCATCCTCCAGGATTGCAATGTCCATGGCGGGTCACCTATTGGCTTCCAATGCATAAGACTCCAACGAGAAAAGGCACAACTGGAAAAAATAATGACATTAAAAGACAATAAGCCCTTTTTCTACTGAAACATGCCAAGGGTCATAGAAACTGATTGATCTAAAACAAGGATTTTCTATATGATTTCCCCCCCAATATAACTCAAGCTCGATTCCATCCAGGTTGTGTTCCATTGTTCATGAATCCCCAAGACCTTAATGGAAAAATCGTGTTTGAACTGTATACAGTTCAGCGCCTGCAGAACAGATCCATGTAGAGCATAAGGGTATGGAGTGACCTAGCGAGGGAAAGCTTTCACCACAAGCATGTGTTTCAGCCTGGGCGGTCATTAGCCAACTATGACCGGGAGTCAACCGGTTAGCCCCACCAGGGTTAGAGTTGTTTTTAAGTCAGCCAGAGGTTGCCTGCTAGCTCTCCTGTAGTACTGTGTGATTCTGTGTGAGCGAAAGCCAAATTTTCCAACATGAAGTTGACTGCAGAGCGAGAGGATGCAAGTTCTTACTAAGGAGTACATGACTGTCATCGGCGTGAAAAAGATCAGTCTTGTTTTCATAAAGGCCTCGAGTTTTGTAAGGAAATCTTTAAATAAAATAAATAAATAAATAATAATAATTTGTGTCTTCCCAGATTTCAACAATGCTTCTCAAAATCTACTCCACGAGTCAACCTGCTCCCAGGGAACCAAAAAAAAAACAAAACAAAAAATTCATCCAACTTCTTTGTTTCCAGACCTTAAATTCTCTTAATTATCCACATATTTTAACAGTTTTTGCATTGTCTGAATACATTATATGACATACACTTCTTTTTCCTGCAAATCATTGAACATACTATCGTGAGCTCTGATGCCAACTGTCAATCAGCAGCTTGTACAGCTGCATACGTGAATGCCATGTACACATTCATGTACTGTGTGGATTACATACAAAGGTCCAGAGAAGCAGCAAAGCGCCGAGCATTAATCTGCACATTGTGAGATTTGGAGGGTGACAGACAGAGGGCACACAGAGTAATTGCCCCTATATGTCTACCATACATGGATCTGTTTGTTCCGAGCCAATAGATCAGCTGACTAATATTCTGATTTCTGGTCTGGTTCAGGTTGTATGATAATCTAACCGCTGTTGAAGGGATTTTGTGTCTTCTTTCATTACATCATCATCTTCATTCATCTCGACTAGGGGGTCTAGAAACCGACTGACCGGACCAAAAGGGGAAATGAGAATAGCGATTCCAGCTCCCATAAGGAGAAAGCCTCAGAGCTGCAATATGCTTGGTCATGTGACTCCAGGCGCGTGAACTGAACTCGCTCGCAGGTTTCCATGGCGAGAAAGTGCTGAAAGGGCTCCACTGCTCCCATGACAATGTCACTACGCACTGGAGCTCGGCTCCAACAATTAAGGTGTAGCGGAGGGGGGGGTGGGCGAGACGTAGAAAATCTAATCTGCAGCGCACAGAGCGGGTCCTTCAATATGAGCACCTGGCCAATCACTTCACAGCTCTATACAATGTGCCTGGGAAGAGACCAGACATCAGAAATGACAGGCACAGAGCTCCATACCAGCATCTCTCACAGAGAGACCAAAGGAAATCAAGCTAAAATAACTATTAGCTGTCATGTCCGGTTAGAGATTAAAAAAAAAAACTGAATTGGTGCAGTCAGATAAAAAAAGGAATACAATAGAGGGATAGAACTCCATCCTATCATC
Source organism: Anguilla rostrata (assembly GCF_018555375.3). NCBI lineage: Eukaryota > Metazoa > Chordata > Actinopteri > Anguilliformes > Anguillidae > Anguilla > Anguilla rostrata. The sequence goes on along the minus strand of NC_057933.1, from coordinate 26,264,805 downwards.
ATGTACCAGCATTTTTTTTGGCAGATTATGATCCCCCCCCCCATCCCAAACATGGAGAATGTGATTGCAAATGTCCAGAGACTTTTGGTGTGGATTGGCACTGAGAGTTTTAAAGACTTTTATATTTCAGCATTTGAGCTTAAAATCAATCGCTTTTATTATCAGTATCAGTACTCTTTACATGCTGTATGTTGCATATTTGCTTTATTCTATTACTTATTCACACTTTGAGCCAAAATTATCATCATTTTTTTGGTGGTATGTATGCATCTCTGGAAAGAACACGGCATCAAGGAGAATCAGGATGCATACTTTGATCATTTTTAATTGCTGTCAAAAAAGAAAAAATAAACCAAAAGAAGACTGCAACCGCTGTACTAATCAAGGACAGGTGTTGGGGAATATTTTTATCAGTCGCATGATGTTGTGTGAATCACACGCTTTCAACAGAAATTCATCTGTTTTTGTAGGTTCCATTACTGAGTGATGTTCTTCTAAGACTCCAGCATGAACACCAAGCAGCTTTATTCAGTGGAAGATCAGAGGATTCGTATGAAAAATTAAAAGCCCCTCATTATCCACTGGAGCACGTTCAATGAAGCTATTAAGAAGGTGAAGGTGTATAGCACCACCATGATCCTGCCTAGATCAGGCCGTACATCCAAACTGGATGACCGTGCAAGAAGGACACTGCTCAGAGAGGCTACCAACAGACTAGTGGCAACTTTGAAAGAGATACAGACTTTCATGGCCAGTGCAGATTAAAGTGTCCATATGAGAACATCACCCCAAGCACTCTACAACTCTGGCCTGAGAAGTTAAGGGGATGTGGAATAAGCTGGCATATGCACAGACAGACACCAACATATGCTGTAGCATATGCCCTCTGCCCTGAGACAGAAAAAGTACTGTTTTGGCTGCCAAAGTATGAATGGACCAGCTTACCGCATGCATTTTCAGCAACGTCTGTGCAAGGACCTGGGAATAAGCCATAGACTTAGGCAGTTATGATATTTCAGTTTTGTTATTATATATTTATTTTTCAATAAAAAGTCATTTTCTCTGTAAAATGTGGAGTACAGTATGTAGATACACTGCATGGCCATAAGTACGTGAACACCTGACATCCAACATCTCCTCCAAAATTATAGGCACTAATATGGAGTTGGCCCACCCTTTGCTGCTATAACAACCTCCACTCTTCTAAGAAGGCTTTATAATAGAGCATTGCTGCAGGGCTTTGCTTCCATTCAGCCAGAAGGGCATCAGAGAGTTCTGGTACTGATTGGGCGATTAAGCCAGGTTTGCATTTGGCTTTCCAATTGATTCTGAAGGTGTTGGATGTGGTTGAGGTCAGGGCTCTGTGCAGGTAATTCATGTTCATCCACACCATTCTCATTTCTATATGGACCTCGCTGTGTGCCTGGGGGCATTGCCCAGCTGCAACAGGAAAGGGCTTTCCCCTTGTTGGGGAAGCACACAATCTTCTAGAATGTGATTGTATCCTTTAGATTTGCCTTCACTGCTACTAAGGGGCTGCATTTGGAATGTATGTTTATACGTACATCATCCATAATATTTTAACCATATTTTACATACATAAAGTTAAAAAGAGAGACAATTAAGAAGCTGAATACTTGTTTTTCACCTTGTGTTTTTCACCTAGACTAAAACACTGAAAGATCTCCAGCCGTAACCCACCTCCCTTAAAGCCCTTTGTGTCAGTAGCTCTCTTTTAATCCTCCAAAGCAGAAAGCGAATAGATCGCAGATAAAAACAAAAAAGCACATTTACGATTACAGACGCTTTAAAAATATTGCTCCAGAGAACAGAAGCCATCTTCCACAAATGCGAGTGACAACCGCAGTGACATTTTCTGCATTCCAGACGACGCAGAGTCGACACATTGCTTTGAGGTGATGGGCCCCGTTTCAAACTGGAGGAAAAGGCCTCCTCCCTTCTTCCCGCTCCCAAAATTCACAGTGAGAGATTTCACTCTTCGCTGCAGCTGCATACTGACAATCACAAAAGCTTGAAGGCAACAGTCTTTTTTATATTTAGCCTGAGGGTATGCAAGCGCAATGGGGGAAGAAGCCCTTTTTCTCAAGAAATTGCTTTCCAAATGGTAGAAAATGGAATCCAGCCCAAAGACGAAAGAGCACAGGGCCTCTGTAAACGTGAGAAATGTTTGTGCAGCGTTATCTGATCCTTTCAGCTGATGTAACGGTGAGGGAATGCTGTGGGAATGTTCTGAGCTTATATTAAAGAGAATGTATAAAAAGCCCAAAGACCAGAAGCATTATATGCTGAGAGATGTGAGGGCTCTCTCTCTCTCTCACTCACACACACTCTCTCTCTCTCTTGTGATATGTGTGGTGCTGGATTACTCTCTATGATTGCTACCAATTAAGCACAAGCATAACCCAATATCTTCCTAGAAGAAGACGGTTATGCCACGTTAAAGCATAATATATTACAAATCAGTACATCTGTCACAGTGAATCTGCATAAGTCTCCCTTTCTTTCTACTACTACTATTATTATTATTATTATTATTATTATTATTATTATTAATAAGATTATCATTATGAAGATGATGATGATGATGATTACTATTATTATTATAAAATGTAAAGATCACAGCCTCGAAGCCTATCAAGATTAGATCCCTTACAGCATGGAGCATTGTTTGCAAAGCCTCCTTTGTATGGATCAAATGCAACACATGCAAAGCACGTCCACAGTGGTTACAGAAACACAAGGTGTTTCCCTCATCGCAGTATTTCAATCCTGTGTGCGAAGCGTGTGTAGACCATAGCTAAATCGGCAAGCTCAGAAGAGTCTTGATATCACAAGGCCAGAGGTGGAATACAAAATAAATATGTTCTAGCAAAGCTCTGTTAGCACAGCTCAGTTGTATTTGAATTTGAAAAATGCAGAACAATCGAAAAAGCTAAACAGAACACAAGGTACAGCTATAGTTCTGGGGTCAAATTACATGCAAATAAAGTGCCGTGATGAAAACATAAATTACAAGCATGAAGGTTTAGCTCTGTCGTAATTTGGGTTGGAAACTGAAATTTTCTAAATGCCTTTTCTCCCTAATTACCAACACTCAGTCAAGAATTGTCAGCACTCATGGCTGCAACTTGGATTTGGGAGAGCAGGCAAATGGTCTCCTGGAAAACAGATGTCAGCTATCGGTTCTCATAACACTGCAATCTAGCAGTCAGATATGAGTCAGAATAAGACACTTGATGCGCAGTTCGGCAAGAAAACCTGGACGCCCAATGACCAGTAGGGGGTGCTAGTGAGGCGCTATCATCCTGGCTTACCGAAACCTCCAATCCCTATGCGGTGCTAGCATTAACTCTGTGCTGCCCTGCAAGGCTACTAGCCAGAGTCGACACTGGAGCAACCTGAACTTTGAACCTGTCCCTGGGGCCATTCCATGCATGAGGACGGTGCCTTAGAAGGTTGAGCCACACAGAAGCCTCAGAAACTGGACATTTCCAAAACTTAAGAGAATTCCGTGTGTCAGTCCGCCTGCGAAATTTGGCAAGAGCTGCCAAAAAAAGTTTTAGTCTGGGCACAAGTATCTTCAGCATTATTCAAGAGAGATCCAGATGGCCTGCACTCTGTTTTGGAAACGTGCCTCTAAATTTGCACCTTTATGGCAAGTTTAAGGATTTACCTGGAGAGCCAGTAAACAGCAAGCGTACTTAACTGACAGTAAATAAGTTCAATCTATCAGTCCACCGAACCTTATTTGTAGTTTTTAATCAACATTTACAACCAGTCTGTCGTGTGGTGCAGACCCTTTGAGCCAATGTGGGCAAACCGCAGAAGGACTCAGAAAGTGATCTGAGCTGACTGGAGACACAACAGGGACAGACACTTGAGACAAGGTGGTCTTATTTGTGACTAATTAGCACGCAATTAAAAACATACCAGGACGCCAGGCGTTTACTGTTATGTGTTTTCTGTGTTTACTCTCGAATGTTCTTCCCAGGCTAATATTGCCCTGAATCCAATGCACAACATCGAATACCTGTCACACCATACATGGCGATGCAGTGTGATTAATTGTTTGTGTTGTTTGCTTGTATATAATGGAATCGTACATAATGGAATCGCCCAAAGAGGCGATAGCAACGTCTATGAACCTGAAACCACTGGCATGGTTCTCAAACTGCATTTTTATCTCCACCGGGGTCATGCGATGCACTCACCTGTACGGCTGCAGGGTTCTGGTGCCGAACTCCAAGGCCTGGTCCCACTGCGCCAGGTTGATGCAGGCGTCCAGGGTGAAGTCCAGCACCCGCAGCAGGTAGACGTTCCTGTCCGGGACGGTGCCCGCGCGGCTGCCTGAGAGGGCCTGGCTCTCCCTCAGGACCTCCTCCCACTCTGTGATCAGGAGCAGTTAAGGACTCGTGCTGGGAGTGGGAGACCACGATGGGAGGAAGAGTAAAATATTCAAACGCATCATAAGGCGATGCGTGGCCTAGAGGGGGCGCGGGTGACATCAAAGCCAGGTGTGTGTATGTGCGTGTGGAGACAATGAATACGAGTGTGTTTGAGTGTGTGTATAAACATGAAGATGAGTATGTGCGGTATTTATATACGCGTGTGTGTGTGTGTGCGCGTGTGAGAGAGTACAGCATGTGAGTGAGAGTGTGTGAGAGAGTGAGTGAGTGTGTGCGTGCGTGTGCGAGAGAGTATGTGCGTATGTGTGGTGTCTGCAAATAATTATATGACTATGGGACAGAAGGCAGGTTGACACTCTGGTGAAGCTGCACTGGAGTACAGGTTGGGCAAGTGTGAAGGATACTCTGCTCTGATTGGAGGAGCTCGAGTCGAGGAATATTGTGTTGGAGGGACATCCAGTCCTCTTCTGGCCCAGAAAGCATGTCTGAATCCTGGACATGACACAGGGAAACACGTGTCATGAAAAACTTCTTAAACCAATTTTTAAACTTGATTTTTCTTATTCTCCTATTTGGAATGTACAACTGTATTTTTTTTTTTGTATAAGCCTGTCTCGTTGCTTCTACTCCCACCATCAACTCAGGGGAATGCAGAAACAGTGTAACTACACTCCTGCAATTAAGATAATTAAGTGTTGCCAAGGCCAGGAGTCAACACCATATCTTGGAGCACATCCACATAAATATTAACAAGATGATCCCCACAGCAAACCACACTTAAACATTTCTTAAAGAATCATATTCACCCATGAATAGCGAGGGGGTGGTATTACTAAATTACGTAAGGCCTACATTAAAAGCAACTTTTACATTTTTCAAAAAAATTATATCATTGTTGTTATCCAAGACATAGCACTAAAGGTACATCAAACACATGATACGTCAACACAATTGTTCTTGAGAAGTTTCAGTACAAAATAAATGTTCACTATATGCTTGTCTGTAACCTGTGCAGTGTAAACACAGTACAAACACAGCTTGAGAAATTTAAACTGCGGGTGCACAGCGTTGAAAGGATGCCAAGTGACATGGTGAATTAGCGTCACCTTGCTGTGTGATTGGTCAAAACAAAAACAACTGGCAAATTCCTATGACACTGGAGACCATTTTTACCTCAGAACTAAAGCCAATACTTTGATCCATGTCAAAACATTTCCGACATGACCGCGAAGGCCGACCCCCCCCAACCCCCCACCCCCCCCACGCCTTGTTCGATTTCCAGATGTAAGAATCCTGCTGGCGCTCAAAGCCTGGGATCAGGCTTCAGGACCACTCTCTTGGGGGGGAACAGCAGGCCAGCAGCCTGGCGTCACCACACGGAACAGTGAATTCTGCTCTGTGATTGGTGTAAATCACACCGCAACCCTCCCTCTGTACTTCCCAGCAGCCTCAGTCCTTCTGCCACACGAGGCGAGATTGCGGACCGGGGGTTGGGGGGGGGTGGGGTCCTGAAAGATAACAGCTGCGGACCACTTGGCACCCATCGGGACGGAAGGCGCCCTAGGTGACCGCCTACGCCGTCAATTCCGAGAACCGGAAATCCTTCCCAGCATGCAGCATGATCAGGGACCACATTGTAGCTTTATTGCTAAACAAGTTTGGTTATAGGTGCCCCTGCTCGACAGTATTCAGCGGCAATGCTTCCTACAACTCCAGCAACCACCACCTACCATGACTGATAAATCTCAAAGGAGTTTTTAGCTTTACTGTGGTCCTGTGTTTACAACCAAAGAAGTCTCCTCCATCTTCAGTTCTGCTTAATCACCCCAAGTACCACACCTAATGTAGCTAGCTGGATAGCTATGGGTAACATTACATTCAGGTCCAACACAAAACAAGCCTACTCCATGTTGCTTCTCATCCTTGGCGAATTTCAGCTGATGCCACAGAGGAAAAGCAATTCCAAGGTTAACTGTAGTTCTTGAACAAGCCCTGTACTGTTGGCTTGTCATTTCGCTTCAATGTATCTGGTAGCTAGCTAGCTAGCAACAAACACTCCGCTGAAACCTGATCCCAAATCACAGGCTCTGTAGCCACACCAACCCCTCCCCACACAGAAAACAGTGTCAAGCCCAGAAACGTACCGAACAATTTTTCACAATAACAAATGCAAACAAAAGTGCATTAATTTGGCAAAAGTGCATGAAGACATAGATTGCCAGTGCATCATAAATATGCATAGTTATTTTATAATATTTTCAAGGTAAAAACCCTGCATATGCCTTTAAACCTGACATGACATGAATTTAAATGCAGCAAACTCATTTTTCTTACATTGAAATTAGTCAATATATTTCAACCAGCCAACCTCTGCAATACTTGCCAAGTTCAGAATACTTTAGGATTAGCACCCAGTCACACAAACATAAGAAATTGTACAGCACTATAACATCAAGAGAGTCAGATTTACTACCCAAGGAAGGCCTAGTGACTCAGAGAAAACACAACGCAAACTCCACTGAGATTTGAAACTCAGTCTCCTTGTGTTGATACTGACATCTGAGCTTGACAATGCTGTAATATTCACAAGCAGCATCTGTAGAAACTGTTAAAGTTTAATGTCCAAAAGCTGCGTCCAAAAGCTTGCAAACAAGAACATAAACGACTTTTTTTTCCCCCAGTCGTTTTCTGTAAAGTGGGATGACTGCATGATGTAAACAAGCCGACAAATCCCAGCAGATAAACAGATAGATAGATAGATCTTGACAATTATGTGTGTGGGTGTGTGTGTGACTGTGTGCAAGTGCGTCATGATTTGTTTTAGTTTGTTTAGCATGTTGCTAATCACATTCTGCGCTCTGTGAGCCGGAGGGGTTGTGTGCAAGAAGTAACGGCTAAAGAACGCAGTGAGCACACGCATTTTCCCCCCCTCATCGTTCGGGATCAGAATGTCAGGGTTTTGCATCCTGGGTCATGTTCAGGCTGTTCCAGCAGACCGCGTGGCAGCGAGCGTTAGCAACGGCTCGAAGCGATGAGGAAGCTCTCTGGCGATTTAGTCCGGAAATGTCCCGGAGGCCATGGCACATTACAGGAGATAAGGTTTTAAGCCGTAGGGTGAGGTCAGCGTGTTTGCGCTTCGTCATACAAGGCGCAAGACATCGTGGCAAAGCTCCGCAGCGCAGTTAAAAGAGCTGAAGCTCAGCTGAAATCATGTTGTGCGTACCAGGCTTAAAGCATGCATCTGCAGGCTAAGGGAGCAGGCCAGTCAGGTTCAGTCTTAAAACCTGGTTAAAACTGAACTTCGTTTTGGTACTTTGGATTTTTTGCCATGGAGTGAAAATATTATTTGACCAGAGCTGTGCACAGACTTTGGGGAGCATACACTCAAATTCAGGCCTAGCTCTAGCCTTTGGACACATTTCTTTTCTTATTAAAGGGTGCCTGTGCTTCAATATACAAAAAATAAATAAATAAATAAATTGCTGCAGCCAAATGGGTATTTTTGCTTTCTCAGGGCAGGGGGCTTTAACTGTTGGACAGAATGCACTATGCAACCGCCTTGCATTAGATGAAAAGTACTGCATTCTGAGTCATGCCACTTGAAGCTTCATGAATCCGAAAATGGAGAGAGCTGTCCTGTACTGATAACGATTCACTGATTTGAACTGAGCACAGTCTTGCCTCGCTACACAGCAAAGCCCTTTGACTGGTTCACACGGCTCAAAGACTTGCATTTCGCCATGGCCAAGCACATTATGGGATATAGAAACCCTTACTCTCCCATCACTACCAATTTGCCAGGATGAGGAAAGCGGCTGAAACAGTTCTGTAGCCCTTCGCCACTCCTCTGCAGAGTACAGGCACACGCGGAGCTCGCTGTCTTGCTTTCTGGGTCTTCCAGGAATAAGCTGGGCCAGAACAAAGGAAAAAGCAAGATCTGATGCTCAGCTCGCAGCAAGGGAAATGGAAGGAGCTCTTATAAAGGAGGCACCATGGTGACTGCTGCAGATCATAGCAGGAAATTCTGAACCGAACTGACAAACTCAGTGGATATTTCACCCACATGGGTTTTGGAGTTAAGGCTTCCCCATTCTGAAAATCGAGCGATGTCGAAAGTAGGGGGGCATCAAACTCCAACCCCCCATCAGATCACCCCCCCTCCCCCCCATGTCCCACTCCTTGGCTACGACACACACTGCAATATATATTAATATAAGGCGTTCTTAATGTGTATTGCACACACAGTCAATACCGATTGCTACATACCAAAACTAATTGGTTTCCTTTTCCAAGATCATGACTTATATGAGGCAGGAACAAAAATATTACAATATCTCTAAAGCATACCAAGGGCTTGAATTAGACGGCAGCCACACAGCCACTGCCGTGAGCCTTAATGCCCTACATACCTGCACGGCCATTTGTGCCATGCCATATAATCTGTTTAGCCATGGAACCCTCTGGAAGGTGACCCCTAAAAAAAAGTTGCCCATCCCCACTTGTGGAAATAATTAGCTAGTGTTTTTTTTACAGCACATCAAAATGGCGCTAGGAGCAAAATTGATGGAAATGTCCAATTTAATTCTGTAAACAGTGTGAACTACACTGAATTAAAAAATGCCCTGAGCTAGCTTGTTTCTGGCCACTAGGATGTTAAAAGCTGTTTTGCGTTGTTTGCTGAAACTAAACTTGTGGAGAAGCTAGAAACATATACAAATATGCATAATAAATTCAATTTAAAGGAGATTTTGTGACAAATTATTTATTTGGAATGCAGCTACAGCAGGGCAATGTACAGCGAACTTGTCAGCTGATTCAGAATAAGCCCCTTCAGGGTGATTATGACCCATTGTGTGGGGGTCGCATTACTCTGTCAGGACTTATCACTTGGGCCACCAGTTCGTATGCCCCTGTTTCCTCGCATGGTACTTCAGGCCTCCGACAGCTAGAGGTCATGATAGCCTCTTTGTCAAGCCACTTCTCAAACAGTCATCCCATTTACACCGCCTCAGTAATCTAAGTTGATAAAGCAATTGGCACTAATTAAGCACAGATGATGATTGATAGAGATGTCTACAAGCGACACTCACGTGTTAAATTCAGTTGGATTGCTTACTTCCGTGGACATGCTGCAGTATTTTAAATGTTGTACATGGGCATGTTAGGTTTTGGTAAAAGTAGTGGGAAATGCCCAAATTAAAAATGAGAACAGTTATATAACATTTAACCAGCAGAAATTTTTTTAAATAAAAAAACGAATTCACAATTATATTCATTAACTAATCATGGTCTTCAATCAAGACCTTAAATAGAATCACGTATCTCAGTGCCGAGCTAAAACAAAGCCTGCTTTATATGGGTGCATTTTTTCTTCTTACTGCAGTGATACTCAATCCTGGTCCTGTAGAGCCACAGAGTCTGCTGGGTTTTTGATTTTCCCCCCCCCTTAAGATCAGCGACTGATGCAGACCCAGGAAACCAGGTGATCTGAATTAACTGTGTAATCAACTGCTTTAACTGATCATTTGCTGTACTACTCAAGTGCTGAGAAAACAACGAAAGCCAGCAGACCCTGTGGACCACAAGTGAGGACCACTGGCTCAAAGACATGCTTTTCACCGGATTTAAACTTTAATCCATTTTCACGTTCCTACCTGAATTAGATCAACTAACTGTTTTCACAAATGTCTCAATTAGAAACTCAATTGTATGATTAGGCACTTGACTGTGCCTATGGAGTGCCTATGGGGACCCCTGGAGGATAACCATTGAAATGCAAGTTTAAATCCCTGCAGGCCACATGGCGGACACAAACTGGTGGCCCTACTTATCACTTATTGGGTTCCTTAACATTGGCAGGTGTGCAACTTCACAATGGTTCTTCTTAAATTACTTTAGACACTCATTTTTTTGGCAGGTGGCAAAATGCTAACATGTCAATATTTTCACTGGACACTTGATGAATTCTGCCTTATAACTTTGAAGTCCCATATTATTGGTCAGTGGATAAAAGGTCATTTCAAGCTCCCACAATGTTAATGATAACATGTGCGGCAAAGTTAATGCAGCAAACAACAATACTGAAAACATCATAATTACACATTTTCATAGCAGATGCATGCTTCAAATTCACATTGCAGGTGATATTGAAAATACGTAACTTTAAAAAAATATTGTTCTATCCTGTACTGAGATGTGGTGCCCCTGGACATAATCAAATTGTTTCACTTTGAATTTACAGGTACCTTCCATATTTTAGTTCTGGTTTAAATAAAAAATGCAAGAGCAATAATATCACAGTAACAATAAAAAAACAGAAATACAAATATAAATATTGCATAGTATAAATACAATATACAGTATATAATATCTCATAAAAAACCCGTTTTCAATGTACAAAAATGCCAAGTTACTCACACATACAAAGCACTGTCCATAACTCATTCATTCAAACTGGCTAAATTTAGGCTTGCCGTTAAAAGAACTGATATCAAAATGACGCCAAGTTACTGTATTACAAACTATATAGGCTATCTTGCCTGACCGAAATTAAAAAAGCTGTATTCCAAAGCAATGCTACCCAATGTTTTCTAAATTGTTTTATTTGATAAATATGTCTGGAAATACACACCCATACACATGCCCTCCGAGAATTCACCAGTCTCTGTCATATTTTAGTTTCATGGTATGAAACCGTTTTGGTTCAAACATACTCTTGTGCCTTTTGATAGTAAACCTGGGATATGTGCTTTTATTATGTGTTTCTGGCCTTGAAGCCCTCATGCTGAATTTGAATTAGGCCTTACTGCCCTCTGATTTGGCCTGATTTCCCTAGGAAATCTTGTATTTGCTGAGGCAAAGGTGACCTTGCCCTAAAAATGATGAAATTCAAGTCTCAAATACCTCAGATATTTAGCCAGTATACATTGAAATAGTTTTATCAAAAAAATATTTTTAACTGTCGCTACAAGGTTAATGCTGAACGGTACAGGCAGAATTTTCAGTGATTTGCTTTTCTCGCTATTGCACAGGGTTTTCAATGTATCTGACAGAAATAGCTACAGAACTCAATGGTTATGTGTCAAGCTTAAATCCATCACAGAGCACATCGGTATGTAAGTATTCTTACAGTATGTTCTAAATGAAGAAGCAACGCTATCCTTCAGAAAAGCGTTTCTCCTCATTTTTCTGTCGTCACTTTGATTCGCTCAAAGACGAGGCGAACACAAAACGCCCGCTGTTACGTTCCTGTACACCTTCAACCATCAAAGACGTCACACGGCTCTCTGAAGTGCCCAACGCGAGTCGAAACAACAACAAAAAAAGCCAATAGAATCCCTCGGAAGACGGGCAACTTAAATCCTTTTTTTATGTGAAAAAAAAAGCTATTGTGCTGCTTTCTTTCGCAGAGCGGAGATATGTGTTTGAGACGTGGAGAGGCCTAATTTGGGCAGATTACCGTCAGCCAGCCAGCTCCTGAGACACGTCAGTCCTACGGAGACATCAAAGCCTCTCTGCGTCAGACAGGCACCCTTTCATTGCATCCTTCCCCAGTCTGAGGGCGTCTGCGCCAGGCGCTTAAATTAATGGGAGGATTAAACGCTGGTTACATAGGTGGAGGACTGCATTTATATTTCAATAAAATAAAAGTATTTTTAATGCAGACAAAGTTTACAGTAAGTTACTGAAATGCTCTACGGCAAATATTCTCGAACACAAACACTTGCAAAAAGGTGTTTGTGTTAAAAGGTCTGTGGTGTTCAGTGTGTTAAAAGGTGCGTAGTGCTCAGTGTGTGAAACGGTGCGTAGTGCTCAGTGTGTTAAAATGTGCACTGTTCAGTGTGTTAAAAGGTGTGTAGGTGTCAGTGTATTAAAAAGTGCGTAGTGCTTAGTGTGTGAAAAGGTGCGTAGTGTTCAGTGTGTGAAAACGTGGTAGTTCTCAGTGTGTTAAAAGGTGTGTAGTGGTCAGTGTACTAAAAAGTGCATAGTACTCAGTGTGTGAAAAGGTGTGTGATGCTCAGAGTGTGTAAAAATACAGTGCGTGACACGCTGTCCATTAAAAGGTGCATAGTGCTCAGTGTGTTGAAAGATGTGTACTATGTTTACAAGCGTTCACCAAAAAAATGCCCGTAATGGCTGAAAACTGCACGGCACGCCCAGGTCTCTGCACTGTTCCTTACGCACTAATCTGCACCGAGAGTTCACTCGTGTCAGGAGACGTGCTGATTAATGCGTTTCCCATCATAAGCATCTGTTGGGGGCGTGGCCAAGCGAAGCGGGCCTTCCGTTCACTCGGAGAGCACTTAGGTTCAGGGAACAGTGGGCGGTCCTTTCATCCGCTGTAGTTTTCCACTTCCTCCCTGTCCCACTCCATTCAGACCTTTTAATTTCTCCGCTCTTATGTCAAATGCATTTCAAATTCTCAGCCAGGCTCTGTGTCCACGAGACGGATGTGGACCGTGAAATTAGTCTTCTAATTGCCCCCCCCTCCGTTTTAGAGTACTGAAGGAGGAACACACTTTTGTGTCTGCTGTTCCACTAAAATGAAAATGTTGTTTCTCTGCCAAGTAAAATGGCTGAGTTAATTTTTACTCAATTCACCTGACTTCAGATGGCTGTCTCTTAATTGCAGGATGAGCAGTAAATTCAACACTGGCAGGCACAGAGTTGGAAAAAACCAAGACAGTAATGGACCAAACTCTCTGAGGAAGGCCAGATTGGTTTTTACACAATGCTTGTATCAGTGTAGATGCTGCCTATCAATTTGATTGATTTTTGTCCACTTGAGAACAATATGCAATCAAGAGATTGTTACTCATGTTTGTGACAAAATGGCGAAGTTTGGGCAATCACTGAGGTTTGAGGTACATGAACGAAATGAAAACCATTCCATTTATGGATGCCAAACCATTCTTCCATATATGGTCTGATACAAACATGAACATGCTCCAAGATAAAACATTTTATTTTTGAGATATAAATTGTTAGACAATCATAACTTTATTAAACTATGTACTAACTATAATATTATAGTTACAGACCTATTTATGTATGCATATTCTCACACATATATGCAGACTCTCTCTCTCTCTCTTTATCTCTCTATTTCTCTATCTATTCTCTCTTCTCTGCCTGTGGTGGTTGTTTGGGTTTGTTTTTTCATTGTTGTTGTCTTCTGTTCTTTTATCGTGAAGTACAGCCATTTCTGTGTTTGAACAATGTCCCAATAAAAGGGTTTTTCGAAATCTCTTCCTCACACACACACACACACACACACACATCTCAAAAACCATGCCTCACAATTTTGAGTCAACAGAAATAACCTAGATGGCAGATTGATGGTTTACTGCGCTTTAAAGCACAACAGAAGCACTGTGCCTGCAGAGGGGCTGCGCTTTCTGATGGCAACGGCGAGGAACATTTCCTGCGTGTTTAAACCTGTGAAAACGGGCAGAGTGGCATACCAGAGGCACGCCGCTTGCGTTACTTTGAAAGCATCTCGCCGAACTGATGACAGTGTTCGTTAATGCACCAAGTGTATCATTAGCCTTTTATCGCATGCGGTAATGTGCACTGTGCATTCCTGCCTGTTTCCTCAGCAGGTCAACCATCCCTGTGCGTCACACAAGGATCTACAGATCACTCTAGGTTTTGAACACAGGATACGGAATACGGAATAGAAACCAGCTTAGAAACCTGAATGCATAAAGCTGCCACTATAGCAGTAGAGCTGCCGAATGACTACATACATCACGCAATAGGCAAATTCGTTAAATTAATCCAAACAGAAAATTAAACTGGTTTCTCGAGGCTTACCTGAAGCGCTACTGAAAACACACTGAATTAAGTCATACCGTTGACGGGCAGCAATGAGAGCGCGCAATCATAAGACCAACACTGTACGAATGTGAATGCAAGACGCAAATGTGAGCAAGACACCGAACAGGAAATTGTTACGGCCGCGAGGGGAAGAATGGCCCTCTGTCCTGTAATTACTCTTCTTCCTGAAATGCCATTTACATTTTTCGTCCAATTGCAACGGTGTTACAAAAAATCGTACTGAGGACAAGACGTGCTTTGAGAACAGCAAATTAAAAAGTTAATGATTAAATCTGTCCGGTCAGGAGATATGAACGTAAAATGAACGTAGGGTCATGCTCTTCTCTGAGGAACCGTCCATTGTCCGTGTTTCCTATGAATCCTGAGCAGGAGAAGAATGCTTACTCTTATCGTCAGAGCTCAAGTGAGAGCTGATCACTTCAGCATGTGACCGCAGGCACAAAAAAACCTTCCCAGAAAAAAGCCTTCATATACTGCATCTACTGTGCAAGCCAGACATCACACACTTTCTTATTACTACTCCCAAGCGCTGGAATGGCTCACACACACACACACACACCTGACCCTGCTCTGCCCTCTAATAAGAACCGTTCTCCGCTATAACTCTTTCTGAAGATAGGCCATTGTGCCTACTCAGGGCTGTGGAATTCCCCCTCCTTTATCAAACGGCTTCAAATGAGCCTGAGTCGCGCTCGTGAGTGTCTGCTGATTTGTGGGCCTGCTGTAAGGTGGCGCTCAGACACACTTTGTCAGAAGTTGTTCCGGGCCCTCTGTCCCAGCGCCATTACAAGAAGGTGTAAGGGTCAACAGGCGCGGAACTGACACGGTCAGCGCTAACAATGCTAACGGGGTCAGACACAGTGTGAACAAAGCCAAGTACACTGCTAACAGGTAGGCACTGTGAAAAATAACAAAAACATAGCTAACAGAGTTTGGCACAGAATTAACAGAGCCAAGAATATTGCTAACAGAGGCCCAGACTAACCAGAGCTTGTGCTAAACCAGAACCAAGCATTTTACTACCTGATCCAACACTAGCATCACTGACTACGTTTACATGCACAGCATTATTCTAATCTTATTTGGAAAACTCAAGCATTCCAGTTACAATACAGCCCTTGTAAAACCTTTATTCTGAAAACAGAATTCTGCATATGCCACTAATAATCTGCGAATAAGAAAGCATGTAATCACTATTCCGTTTACAATTCTTAAAAAACGTTCTGTGAAAGTACAGATTCAAAAGGTGTCTTGGGTGTTGATGTCAGGAAGCTAGTTTACTGTAAAAATGTTGTAGCAAGCACAAAGCCCTCACTTCTGGGCTGGTAAGGAGTCAGAAGTATTCATTTCTGTATTAAAATGATTGAATTGTGCAATACATGGATGGCAGTAAATAATGTTTTGTTTAGGGTTGTAGCAGACAAAATGAAAAAGAAGAGCTCAGTGAAATCACAGAACAAATTAGGCACAGGTAGAAGGCCCTGAAAGCAATGTATTTTAAGTGTGGCTTTCAACATTAACTCATGTGATTAAGTCAAAGTAAAAAAACGTGATTGTGTTAAGAAAAAAGTTGAATGCATGAATCATTAAAAAGAATCACAAGAGCTAATCTGTTAATGTTGACAGCTGTAATTTTAAGGGAAAGAAACTAAACAATACTAGCGGTTCACACCAGTGAATTTTCAACACTTCATGCACACTGAATAATTACTAGGATGCTGTCCTTCACCAGAAACTAAAGGATGCAAATGGGATATTCAGCTAACCCTGTACACAGGGATAAGATTGGGCTATTCCTTTACTGGGACATGTAATCGGCAGAACTACAATATGAGCCTCACCAGAATGAGGGTCATTATTCGGAACATGGTGTGCATGCAAACGGTCACTGACAGAGCAGGCAGTAACAGCGCTAGCAGAGCCAGGCGCAGAGCTAGCAGGCTGACAGAATCAGGCAAAGGGATAAAAATGCTAACAGAGCCAGACAATGGTAACTGAGGCAGAAACAGAGCTAACAGAACCAGACTGATATAGGAAGCCACTAAAGCACATTGTAAACTCTTCCACACACAAGGTAATATTATATCTCAGAGTTGCCCAAAATGCTGATTACCCCTGACAGAGCACTAAAATTATAGGTCATCTTAAAAAAAAAGTCTGGCTTGGCTGGGACTTTGTTCAGGGAGGCATAAAATAAAGCAAAAGGAGACAGACTTCAAGCATAGGCTTATGTGTAGAGTGAGGTCTGCATAGAGGCCAGTGGGCTACATAACAATTTTCCAAGGCCATGTACAAAACCTCTTGATGAACTGCTGCCTCTCCACACCAAAGACTCCAGGCATCAAAAGATCATTTCCCACTCATAGCCACCACCACTACCATCACTACCACCTGGGACACATTCACCTGGCCAGGTAAACACAGGTGGCATAGCTTCACCTCCACTAGGAATGCGTGGGCATGAGTCACCGTACGGGGTATGTCATTAACTTGATGTTTGTCACCACCACTTTGGTGCTCTTTTCCCTGTACCGCTGCAGGTCTTCAAGCACTCAGGCTGTAATTATCTCCCTGCTGTCCGGTGTTCCGGGAACACCACATTGCGGTAACCACACAAAGGAGAGTACTGTTGGGAAGCGTGTCAGGGTCAATGCGGTACACTTGCCGAGATGAATCAGGCCTGAATAGCACTTGCCGCTAAGGTTTTTCAGGGCCAACAGACCATTTTCCTGCTGTGGACATGCAGCATCATTCTACTTTATAACTTTAAAAACATTAAAATATTAATTCTTAACAAGCAGAATCAATTCAAATATGATTTTAGCCTGCCCTAAACAAAACATATGGCGACACTCTAGATATTTGCTGCAAATCTGATTGTACTCAGTCACTACACAAGTGAACAAAATGAGACAAAAAGTGCTCAAACACGTGACACCATGCTCTGAGTCCTAATCAATATTACAATAGAGCAGAGAGAGTGAAATATAGAACACGTAAATAGACATAGACAAAAAAGTTTTAAGTGCTATAATTGCCTCCATAACCGTAAACTTGAGTGCCAACCCTGCTATGAATAGGCGCAGTAACTTCGAAAATAAATTCACCTTTAAGAAAAAACAAATGGAACGTCTAACTCAGTCATAGTATTAAATTAAAAAGGTAAATTGTTATGGTGTAAAGAAAACAGAGCAGTTAAACACAGTGAATTGGGTATTAAAGCTTAAGTTATTTACGGTTATACATTGCAGCTCCCAGCCCTCTGCAGTAAAGAGTGAATGCCGCCACGCTCTGAACAGTTATTAACCAGTCAGCATGAAGGAAGGTCTCTTGTAATGTTCTGATGTCATTAAAATGATATGGGCAATTACAACATGCCATTAAACACGGGATGGGGGAATGAATTAAGTGCGGTAATGTGGTAAATCTGGGTGAGGGTGTTTCCTTTAGAGGTTGCTGCTTTGCAGCTGAAACCGAGCTGCAAACCGAAGCGCAAAGCTGGGTCAGAGCCCCGGAGTGTTTTTCCCCTGTCACTTTGAGCCTGGGCCCGTCAAATCCATCACCGCTTATAGCTTAGCTCATCCCGGGCCACAAGGTAATCACCAGAGTCCTTTTCCTGTGAAGGTCACCCAACAAGCTCGCGGTGTTCCGGGTGCAATTGAGCGTACGGCCTACCTGAGTCCCGTTAACCAATCGAACTCCAGAACAGGAAAGGTTGACATTACTTTGACACAGGTCTTTCAATTTTGCTGCAGTAGGCCCGGCACTTTGGAAAATGCTACAGTAAACTGTACGACCAGATACTGTAGGCTGGATGGCTTGCCACCTATACGAATGAATTCCTATCACATTGTCGGTGTGCAGAGGTCTTGCTAAGATGCTGCAACGCTGCCAATTCATTGGTCAGTGTTGATCACTTCCCAAATTATTGGTCAACTTCAAACTTCATGTAATGGATTGATTTCCCTTCCTCCATTTAATGATGCAAATGGTCAAATGAACATGATGGTTTTCGCTCAAACCATGTTGGAAAACATTTATAGGAATGAGTTAGGAAGTAGCTGTAAGAAACAGAAATATACAAAATTTCTGTTGATTGAAAAAGAAAATACTGTCAACAGCAGCTGACTTTTGGGATATGCAATTATAACTAATTGGCACATTGAAATGGCAAGTTTAGAGAAATGTTTTATGCAATTGTTATATTTTTCCTCATCAAACTGTTCATACCAATTAAATAGACATGGGACCCGTCTCGCGGTTCTCAAAAAATAATTTCAGACAAGATTGAAAAACTACAAGATTTCAAAATTAATATACTCACTGATGGTAACACGTAATTTATGTATGCAATAAAATGTAATTTAAAGTTAATTTAATGTCAATTTGTAGACGCAGAGGATTCACAGTTTGATCTCAGATCTCATTTTAAACCAACTATGCATCAGCCTCTGCAACAATTTGAATATTGTCGTAAGAATTTACAATATCAGTTCCTGAAGGAGCAAGCTGAATGCACAATAATCACTCATGCAAACAGCTATTAATTCTTCTGCATTCTTATATATTTCTTGGTGACAGAATAAATCTGTTCAATAACCCTGAGGACTGTTGCTCCCCTGACAGAAGTGTTATTTCCAGAAGTTTCTGCCATATCCAACAGCTCAGCTCAGCCCTAGGCTCAGTTACATCATCTGTTGCTGTGTGGGGGGTCGGTGGGACTCTTTTGTCTCTAGGCTAACTGCACTCGAAAAGCATGATTCTTAGTCAGCAAGCGAAAGCTTCATTCATATTATACAACACATCTTCAGGAGAACTGCACTCAAAAATCATCATTACTCAGTCATGGAGCTTATGTTATGCGCATTATTTAGCAAATCAAACTACATCATTTAACTGGAGTGCCTCTTTCAAATATGGAGATATATTTGTGTAACATTAATATAATGCAGCACTGCTTTTTTCACACCAACAGTTGCTAGATAATTGCGCAATGCACAAATTCAAGGGGATACCTTCAAACAGCAGCTGCATTATAGCTGAAGCCTTCAGCATCACTATGGGATGCATTCATATAGTGCCTTTCATCTCATGATTTCAACACATTGAACAGAGAAGAGAGGTTACGTGCTTTAACTACAACCAATATAGAACTCACTTGGGTGACACATGGAGGCCATTTTGCACCCAAAGACTCTCCACAAACCAGTTTAGGTGGACAGCCAGGACCACGATTTACAAAGTATCAGCAGAAAGGCAACGCCTCCTACAGCACAGTGTCCCCATCACTGTACTGGGGTATTGGGTTTCTTTTGATCCAGAGGGAATACTCCCTACTGGCAACCAATTCTATTTTCAGCATAAACACAGTTTTCCCAGTAGGGTTCCCATTCAAGCGCTAACCAGGCCCAACCAACAATGGGGCGAGGGTTGGGTGACAGAACAAAAGAAGACAGACAGACAGAGCCAAAAGCGTGATAGAGGGAAGGAGAGAAAGCCATGAAAGAGAAGAGATGGAGAAGAGGACACTCCAGTGAATATGGAGAGAAAAGAAAGAAAAAAGAACTGTGCAGAAAAGGAAAAGTGGAAATCACGTGCCCTCACCTTGTCTGCGGTGACGCATCGCTCGCACTCGCACAGGAAGCAGTACTGCTCCCGCAGCCTTTTCCTGCGATCCTGGCTGGGCGTCATCACGTCCGTGTAGCTGATGGTGAGCTGTGAGGACGGGTGGGGTGGGGTTAGGAGGGGTGGAGTAGCATTGAGATAGGGGGAGTTGGGTAGCATCGGGTCATGCAGATTTGGGTGAGGTAAGGGCAGATGCAGTCGGGTGGATTTGTGGGGAATACACAGATAACAGGGCTGGTCTGCAACGCTGACTGGCTGTATTTGGACATAAAGCCCAGAAAACCTTGGATTTCCCTCAACATCTCAGCAGGCAGCTTTAACACGGTTAACATCTACTTTTACCCCAACGTCTTGGATAAGCTGCCAGATAGTTCCTGTCCCCCTTATTCACTCAAACCTAATTGGGACCATGCTGAGCACAGGGTGGTTACATTTGCCCTTTAGATTTCGACTTGGAACTGTCAGTGTGTGCATGCCTTTTAGAGCAGGCAGATTACAGCAGTTCTAGAAATTTCTACCGAAATAATAAGGGTGTATGAGGACAAGATCAGGATCAGAGATGTGTGGAAAAAGGTCATAAAGTATTTTTACCAGTGACTCTGCATCCTGTTCAGCCATTCTGACAGTATAATTACAAAGTTGTGATATGCTACATGCTTACATTAGAGTGTTATGTAGTGTCCTGCATACATGACATACAAGTCTAATAGAAAAGTGATCTTGCTTGCCTTTTGAGAGAGAAGAACAGATGTCCCTTAAAATGTAACCATTCAAAGGTATTGAAAATATATAGTATTATATTTAAATATAATTAAATGACCACCAACACCATGCTACAGATTGACAGTTTGACTGCAGATCACACACTAATGGCAGCTGGTGCAGAGCTGGAGGGAACTGGTGCACTGGAAGGCAGAGGAACCACAGGCTGTGGGGTGGATACCTCCTCCAGGGGTCGGATGTCCCGGACCGCCCGCAGCCGGAGTATCCTCCCCTCAAACACCATCACGCAGTTGGGCCTGCAGGCGTGGTTCAACAAGGACACACTGAGGGAGAGGGACAGAGAGAGAGGGAGAGGGAGGGAGGGAGCGAGAGTGAGAGAGAGAGGGCACAAGGAGAGAGTGATCAAGGGGTGCTTTGTAAGGCTGTGTGTGTAGTGTGTGTACAAGATTGTGTACGACAGTGTAAGGGTGTGTATATGTATGTGTGTATGAGGCAGTGCAGTCCCTCACAAAGTCGCATACGAAGGCTTGTGCATTACTGGGTTTAATTCACACCACAAAAATATTATCACTCCCCACAGGAGCACATACACCAATAATGGTTGATTCAATTTGACTTATAGAAAGAAATGAACTTTCTTTCATCATAGTAGCAGAGTTTTCATGTGCGAATTGAGTTCATTTGAAACAAAAGACAAAGGCCCTGGAAGACAATGAGCATCAAAAACTCCATAACTGTCCATGAATTCTGCTCCCAAACCACCTCCACCCCAAATAAATTGTGGAAAAATCAGTATTGATTAATCGCTGCATGCAATAATGTACTGATGGCGATCGTTTTTTTCAGAAGCTGAAAGAAGATACCTCACTGATAACGGTATATAAGAAACACAGCTGCTTTTCCAGGACTAGAAGCTTATTCCACTTAGGAACTTTCAAATACACATTTGCGAACGCACCCGATCCACAAGCTCCAACATTCACACTTGGCAAAGGCTCCATTACACCCACAGCGGGCTGGCTGTGAACTCCATTAACACAGCTCCGAGGAGTCTTAGTCTGGGATGTGTTTTTGAAAATGTGTGATTCAGAAACAGGCGTGAAACTACCGCTGTATACGACAGACTTGCTGTGAAGCATATCTTTACTTTAAATTCACAGCCATAACATTAATGATGACATTAAAATAATGATGAACATGTTGATGTTCTTTGTTTGCCAGTTCAAACTATTTCATATGAAATAATTGTTATTTTAAGATTTATATATAACCTGTATCACGACCTGACAAAACGGGAGGCGTTGACCGAAGCATTTACAAAGGATGTTCAAATTATATTTCAAAAACATTTAAAATAATTAAAAAAATTAGACAGGACAAAAGTGGGGAGGGAAAGTCAGTATCATCAGCAGTGCAGGTGAGTGGACGAGTGAAAAGTCTGGCAAAGCAATGTTGAATCGTTTAAAACCAAAAAAGAACCACAAAAGCAACCCACACCTAAACAGAAGCCAAAAGGCAACTGTGGGGAGAGAGCGCCCTCAAACTGGGGACAGGCACATCTTAACATCTCTGGGAGCACTGGCCACAGGTGCTCCCAATTGTGCTAACGACCCTCTGCTCCACCTACCAGGCACCTGTGAAAAAACACACCAAAACAAGCAGCACTGGAAGACAGAGCAGGTGGGTGTCACAACCTTATGCTATTTGTATTTTGCTGTTGGTCTTGTCCACACCACTTTTAAGACTGAAATATCGAAAATACTGTCTATATGAAAATATGAACTTACTGGGAAAAGACTTCCAGACTCAATGAGTTCCTCAGTCAGTCAGTTCAACGATCAACAGGAATCATTAATATGGATAATGGCAGATAACTCGAGTCTATGTCTAATCACATATTGGGTTTTCAGAGCCAAGTTTAGCAAAAGCCTGGCCAGAGTGAGAGAGGAGGTGGAGCCAAAGGCCTTCAGTCGCATGGATTTTCAGCCCCTGTTTGGATGTGACTGTCACTGAGCAAGGCATGTGGCTGGAAATGACATTCTGACAATGAGGTGACAGTGTGATGATGATATGGTGACATGATATCTCTGCAGCTCAGCTGGTGATTGCAGAGTGAAAAAGTCAGGACTGTCACTGTATCCAACCCAACCCAATTCCAATCTCACTAAGGGCAGGTTTTCGCCAAACTTGGCTCTGAGAGCGATCAAGCTGCAATTTAGATAGTTCTAGTTACTAAGCATCTGATTACATCTCACCTTCATTCTGACGTATTCACTGATTTTATGGTGAAACCAGCAAATGAAAAACCAGCAGACAAGATGGCTCTTTCGGACCAGGGCTGAAAATGTCACTGTGCTGCTTTTTTCTTTAAAAAAAATTTTTTTCACTCTGCAATCATCAGCTGAGCTGCACAGCTACTGTGTCTGCAAAAACTGAAGTAACTAAACATTAAAGAAGCATTTCACCCAAAAATGAAATAAAGCTATGTTCCCACTTATCCAGAGTGCTATCTATCAATCCAGATAATTTCGCTGAGATTTAAAAACTTTTTCTAGATATTCACTGCAGCTCACCCTGATACAACAGACCTCAATGGGTGGCACTCAAAGCACCAAAACTTGACATTTATTCTGGGGCGCAGTGTCAACATTATAAAACAATTGCATTGTTGAAACAATAAAATACTGGTGTATCTGTTTGTGAGTAACCACGGCATTATATTTGGAAAGAGACAGTGCAGTTGAGTTTTTCATGCATACATTTCTTGGTGCCGCAAAAGTTTGGCTCCATTGAGGTCCATTGCATTAGGATGAGCTGCAGTGAATATCTAGAAAACTTATCAAATCTCAACAAAGCTATCTGGATGGATAGCTAGCACTCAAGGTGAGTGGAAACATACATTACTTTCTTTTCTGGGTGAACTGCCCCTTTAAAGCCAGGCTGCAAAATGGTCAAACAGAATTGTCCATGCTTCTTGGCAGCCTCATATGCATTCTGCAAATTAATAGAAGAGGGTAGTTGTCTCATCCCTTTGATTTTAAAACTTAAAAATGTATTCTCAGCCCTCAGCCAAATGATTGCCTTTTCCCACAGTTTGGCAGACTACCCACCACACTGCAGTACTCTCCACCCAGTAACAGAATAAAGCCAATGCTCTGCTAATTCATTCCAGCTACAGCTCGTATTCCCATACTCTCCACGCATATAACATGTATTACAGCAAATCTAGAAACTGCAGCTCACTCTCACCTGTAATGTATAAGGCCATACCAATTTGATTCATATCACAACTTTGTTGATGCCAATATGACTGCATCCAGAAAAAGTGTGCAACTTCAAAAGTCAGCTCAATCTTCAATATTGCTACTGTTGTTTTGGATGGCTAGAGATACCATAGCCTATTGTGTTTGTTTTGTATTTTGGATAAGCTGATGTGATCTACATCAATCCCATTGGTTTCCCAGCTGAATTTCACTGCTATGTCCAGGTTTTGTGAATAATACAGATAATTACCAACTAAAAACTGAATTTCACCAAATCAGCCTGTACAAAATGTGCTGTACCACATACATGCATAGCCGTTATGGATAGACTACTGTATGCCTGGAATACATTTTTTCAGTGCATGCAGTCTACCATGCAGTCACCTAGCCAGTTTCTTCAAGGTCGGTCAGTTGTTTGCCATGGATGCTGATCCATTCTCAAATGAAAGGAAGTGCCATCACTTTGATGGTCAACAGTTTCACTGAGGCATAATCCATAATTTAGTACAAGTAATTGGCAAAAAAAAATCATTCAGGAGGTGCACCAGCACACGGCTGTTTTGCTGTGAAATGCAATAAACAGAGCCTTTGAACATTGCTACAATTGGCATCACGAGGATCGCCCATGCAATAAAAGTGACACAAGCGCTTTCATTAACTGTGCAATACAATTGCAACATCAGGCAGTAGTGTAGAAACATATCTTCCAATGAGCACATTGCACATTTTAACTACAAAGGGGAATTTTAGATATCTGATAGGGGTACTAACATATCCAGTGAATCTTTTAGAATTTTAGTTCAGGAAAACCACAAAACTACCACAAAAATCACTGATTAAATCTACCTTTTCCCCACATTGAAATAAAACATACATAGGTATTCAAATAATTAGTTTAGCAGAATTATGGTATCCCTTGCAATTAATTTATGTTAACCCATAAATGGAAATATTGTCATGAGTTGGTCATTGAATGGATTAATTGTGTTTATAATAATAAATAATTAAGTAAGTAAGTGCAACTATTTTCAAGTATTAATGGACAGGTGCTCAAGGTACTTCCTGAATAGTACATTTTATTAGTTTTTATTAGATAATAAAAAATGCATTACAGTACAATCATAACTTGACTGAGAGCTTTTAGAAACTGCCAACCTTTTTCCAAGTTCCATATCTCATTCAGACTGACATATTTACACTGGGTTGGCGATTTCAAGAGGAGTTGAATTTTTAATGTGATCAGACTTTCGTTTCGCACAAGGCGCTCATCCGTTCGCCTGCGTCATGTGACGACTGACAACAAATAGTACAAAGACTGACAGTCGCTGATCGGTACCTCATCCCGGCACATAATAACCCCGAGCTTTCAAGAGAGAGCCGTCTCCCCCTCATGTCAAACGTGTCCAAAAAATTAATAAATAAAAATAAGCAAGCCTGCACAGGTACAGTGTATGGAAATGAAAGAGAATTTTAAATGAGGCAACAAGAAAAGTAATAACTGCGCAGAGGAGGGGGTTGGAGGATGTGAGGAGAATAAGAAGAAGCTGAAGAAGAAGAAACAGACAGACGAGAGAACGGACTTGCCAAGAAAAAAATTCCCCCATCTTCTTCTGCCTGCCGAAAACCAGCGGCGGCGACACCGGCTGTTGCTAGGCAACTTAAAATACCAATAGGCAGAGCGAGAAGTGCTCCGTTTTGCCCCATTTTTAATTAATGGCTCCAGAAAACCTGTAGCAGTCCTCCTGGATTTGGGGCTGACTGGGCACGGGGTGTTAGCAGCCCTGTTAGCGAATGTCGAGTTCTGGCATACCGCCTCGGTATTCACCTGACCACCACTGACCTGGTAACACCGCTCTTATCTATACTACTTTCATTTCAAATTATTCATATGCCCACAAATATGCAACCCTTGTTACAGCCGATACATATAACGGGCGGCATATAACATTCTTACGGAACATTATTAAAACCCTCAACTGCAATATAGGCTTCAGATGCCAGATTAAGCACCAAACAACAGTTCCACCTACACTTTTAAAAAGAGACCAACATTGTGGTAGGCTACTGTAAATTTAAAAAAATGCATGTGTCTATTCCTGGTAAGATAAAAAAAAAAAAAATTATAATTTCTCTAATTTCCAAAAAAGGAGATTAGTCCTACAGACAAAATAAATGAGAACTCCCTCGACTTCCTGTTGGCGGGATGGTCGCAAATCCTCCGGAAATTTCCGGGCGGCGCAGTGCGAGTCAGTTGGCGCACCGTTCACCCGTTGGGCTGCAGCGGAGCTTAGAGCGTCGCCGACGGGGGTGAGTGGAGGGAGGGGGACCGAGGGCCAGCAGGAGCCGTGAAAACAAGGAGACGACGACGACAGCTCAAATCCCCTGCGTTCACCAGACCTAAACCAATGGGATTAGACGGGATACCGCCGTGCTTGTACAAACCGGAGGGGGACAAGTGTACCATGGGGTAACGGGGGTCAGGGAGTTTTGGAGAACAGTGCCAACCCTAAAATTTGATCCAGGTTGTGAAAAGCTCACGGAGTGTGATACGAAACATAAGGAGAGGGAAAGGATTTGTAGTCACCCATGTATGTCCAATAAAAAAATAAAAAAAAAGAAACACAAAGTACCTCCGTTCCAGTCATAGTAATGGATGATTCTCCAGGGTTCTAATCAGCTCCTGGAGGATGTTTAAACTGTGTTTGTGTGTGTGTGTGTGTATACGCGTGTATAATATAATAGTTATATTATAAGTATGTAACGAAATGGGGGACTTGAATCATTGAATGACATTTTTGTAATAGATTGATGTCTGTTCAAAAAAAACAAAAAAAAAACACATCAAATATATGCAGACATTGTGAATTTTGCCATGCCTAATCATCATTTGATTTGAAATACAAATTTGATTAGGACAGAGGATAAGCGACCAACTTGGCAACTGCAGAAGTACTTTTACAAGTCATTTCAGGAATGAAAGACAGACAGCAATATTTGACACCGTCACTGATTATATTCACATCAAAGTTAATAAATATGCGAATAATTTCAGATGTAATACAATTAAAATAGAGTTCTATTAGGAGAATTCATTCAGAGATCCATATATGCATCTCAATTGATGAAAATAGGCAATATAAAACAAAATAAATATTACAAATTTAATACCTATATATTCTATATACTCCTCCCTGTTGAAATCATCCCTGTCCACTGGATGTGTCACTGCATTCTTCAAACAAGCTCATGTCGCCATCCTGCTAGAAAAATCTTCAATACTCTGCTATTCTATGTACTATCATCCTGTCTCTCTTCTTGCCTTTCTTTTTCATTAAAGGAGAGCAGAACAGTCACTGGTAGACAGTAGAAAGGGTAACTGATAGAGAAGGGCACAAAGCTGAGGAAGGAGATGCTTGAGAGTCTTCTACACCACACGTCTCCCTTCTTCTTCCCTTACTCTTTTAAGCCAACCAACCAACTCCCTCTGCTTATCTCTCAAAACGACCCCAACATGGGCTGGGGTCTCAGCATAAACAGGCAGCAAGCTAATTTGTAACAAAAACAATTGCCATGCTAAGATATCCGCATTAGGGAACAGCCTTGCAGAGGTTGTTAAATATGTCACACTGGCATATTCACAATTCAGGCTATTGGAAATCAAAACGAGGAAAAAACTCCAAAACAGCAAGGTCAGTAACTAACGATGACTTTTTGTGGCAGAAACTTACACCAAATAGGATAAGAATGTTATTTGAAGACTTATCTTCAAAAAAAACTTATCAACAAATAAGCGTACATAAAATGCCTTCTGCAGAACTGTAGCCACTTGTTACTGACAGTAAAAGCATGAGAAAAATCTGTAACCATAAAAAACCCTCATTGTCAATGAAACTCATAGACATTACCGTACTGGTGCTTCACATCAGTGAGAGGCTGAGGCAGGTAGGCAGTGACTAACATTTTCTTTCCCCCTGTCCAGAGCTGGATAAAATGGGTTTTCAGCAGGGCCGAATTACATCTGGTTGAACAGAGCTTGCGGGTCATTTTGCAGAGCCAGCTTTTTTGTGAATCTTGCTGTTAACACAGTCTCATCGAAATGTATTTCATTCGATGTTTTTTTCAGTGGGACAAGCTGATGTCATGCTTAGTTCACTGAATAAATGCGTAACTGTGATTTCACAGCCCAGATCTTTCCAAAACATAAAGCCGACGCACCTGTTCTTTCGACTGGAGTAGCACTGAAGTGTGGTATCCGCACTGGTGACGAGCATTTCAGTAAATTTAAGTTAGTTTAAATGAGTCAAAATCTAAAACTATATCCCCATCCTAAATGCCGCTTAAAGGCATACCATGCAGATTTTATTTCCACCCCTCGCTCCTGTGCTTACATTCAAAAACGTCTCCTCCATTCTCAAACCCTGTACACCCCCAAGACAACAAAGCGAACAAACCAACAAAACACCTAGATATTTTGCTCTGGCTAGCTAAGATGGTAGCTTTATAACATTGCATTGCAGACTGTTGGAATCCCATCTCTTGCAAAAAATGCAGCAATATTCTATAGCAAAAATTCAAACTTAGCTGTCATATGCAGCAAGGTTACGAGGTAGCTAGCTTTAGCTTAGTTGCTAAACATAACTGAATTTAGTTAGCTAAAAATGGAAGCTACATAACCCGAATGCTGACCAGCCACTTGGACAATCTCTCCAGCACTAACCCAGTTGAAAACTCACCACTCACTGTAGCCAATCCATAGATGATTCCTCTTCTTCTTCTACTTTTTCTTCTATTGGTCACACATCCCACAAAGAAAAAAGAACCACACCCAGAAACGTCCAAAGACTTTTTAGAATAACATATAAGCAGACAAGCAAGGACTGGGCAGAAGTGCACACAGAAACAGATGCATCTTCATCGTAATCAGCCAGCGCATTATCACAATCACCGAGCATGGTTGTTTTATAATATTTTCAAGGTGAATAATATGCCTTTAATAATACAACATTCTCCAT
The DNA here is from genome assembly GCF_018555375.3 of Anguilla rostrata. Taxonomy (NCBI): domain Eukaryota; kingdom Metazoa; phylum Chordata; class Actinopteri; order Anguilliformes; family Anguillidae; genus Anguilla; species Anguilla rostrata. The sequence goes on along the minus strand of NC_057933.1, from coordinate 26,235,915 downwards.
CTCCCTCGTGCACCTAGCATGGCATTAAACTTCATGTACAATTATGCATTGACTGCTACTATCGATTGTGACCCTAATGACCCTGATGGGCTTTATATTTATATTTTATATGTATACAGCTATGCAAGTCACTCTGGATAAGAGCATCTGCTAAATGGCTACACAATGCAATGAGTTGCTTTTTATTTCACCTCAGCGTTGCCACAGAGACAAAGCCTGAATAGCTCTTATCCCCCAGCCCCTCCAAATCCCTGCTCTGGCTTTAGTTTCTGCTCCAGTTGGTCATCATCAAGGCTCATTATAAGAGGCCAACCCAGACAAGAATAAATTGTTCCTTTACATAATCCCCAGGGTTCAGGTAAGGGTCTGTGACTGTGGCCTGGATTCCTGGCGATAACTGGCATTCATTTGGAAGAGTCAATGTTAAGGACAGACACTGATTTAATCCAGGACTGAGATTTTTGGAATTTTCAGGAGAATTCGAAACTACATTTGCCCGACCAGACAAAGGCTTCAGAAAAATCCAAAGTACTTGGGAGGACTGGAATTGGTAATGGATTCAAAAAAGTCTAATATTCATTTTGGGTCAATTCGGTACAGCATGAGTGTTATGCACAGAGCCTGCTCGAGGCTCAAGGAGCGATTGCAGACTGGGGAACCAATCGCCACAGATACATAAATAACAATGCTTACAAAAACAAGCATTGTCTTACATAACTTTAAACTTGAATTCTATGGCCCAGGGACGGCTGTGGACACAGAATAGCTGCATAAAATGTTTATGCCAGCAGCCAGCTCTGCCTATGCACAACTTTACAGCAAAAATAACAAAAAAATGTTTAAAAGTTTAGAGCAGAACACATGCTACAGGAGATTTGGCACAGATCGCTGAAGAGGTGTACCAACCACTGACCACTTGTATCCTATGGGTATCTGGCATGTCCCTGGGAGGACTGAATACAACGGAAACTAAAGGAACCCTGGCAGACCTAAACCTATCCTATAGTTGGCTGGTGGATTAAACCAGGCTCAAACCACAATACTAATGCTACAGGGCCCAGCCTACGCAAATAAGTAATATAGGCCTATGACTGAGAAGGGCTCTTAGTATTCCTCATAACTGCTTAGTTGAGGCAAAAGGTCTTGTTGTTGTACTCCCAAAATCTCTTTACTTATTTCCCAGGAAAAGAATGACTGTAAAACCTCTCACACTCCAAAGCCTCTTGCAGCTTTACTGGGGTAAAAGACGGATCAAGTGAACTAACATGAGACTCAGCTTAGTGTTTTGCTCCTTGAGTGCATCTCAAGAAGATCCATACGGTTTACAAGCTGAGCTTAAACAACAGATTCCCGATGGCAGACGACATACACACACCACAACAATTATTCAAGGTTTGCCTCAGAACACCCTCCATGTTGAAAATAAAACAATAACTAATCCCAAGGACATTTAGAGAGGAAACCCCCTTCATTTCTAAGCAAGCAGCGAGTCTAAGCAGGCAGTAATTTCATGATAATACGTCTCTAATAGCGATTGCATCTAATTGCTTGCATATAAAAATGGGGCTTTTATTTTTTGGGTTTTGACAGTGACAAAGATCTGTTTCCCCTGGGTGTGCATTACATCTCTGGAGAAAACAACAACTGAGACAACTAAAACGGAATTTCAACAGAGAATTGAATCTCTGATAAAAAAATTAAAAAATTCTGGTCCATCACATGGGTGTGGTGTTAGCATGATAGAGTGGTAATTTTAGACTGGGTATAAAAAATGGTGAGAAAGCAAGCAAGTCTCACTGTTCCACACAGGTTTGAGCTTCCACCTTGATGACTGTCATTACACATATTCTTGGTGTTTTTTTCTGGTGTTTCTGGATGTGTTTTGCAGTGATTCGCAGTCACAAGCCCTGTGACTCAGCTGTGATCTCACCGTTCCCACAGATGCTGGTTTAAACTTAATCTGTGCTGCAATATCATTCCCTACTGACAGGGTCACCTGCAGAGGCTGATAATTGAGGTTCAGCTGAATTTGCATAGCTTATAAAATGTATTTTTATTTTGATGACAAATCCATTTTTGCGTCACTGTGAACCAAACTTTCTTTCCATGATCCATGTTATTAAAGGATAAGGCCGGCGTTATTTTATATTTTTCTTATGATCCTCATATACTATGAAAAGACCCAAACTCACAACAAATTTATGCTGCCAACAAGTATTGTCCATCTAGCTTACGCCAAATTTAGCCAGTATCCAGGTAGTCACAGAACTCCACTGTTGTCCAAAAACTATTAAACCAAGTCAAAGAGACCTACTGTTGAAACAACTTCATGAAGTGACTGTGATTGCTTTTTTGATAAGAGGAAAGTAGTTCAGTTTCAGGACCAACATATTGCAAATAGTCCCGAAATGAACTATTTTCTCCACTTTGAATTAAATTTGGAAAGAACTACACGGGTCATGTTTTTCATGATAATAGGCTGTGTGTTCTGAAAATGAAAATATGCCTTCCTGAGCTGTATTTCATTTTAGTGCACAGTTTGAAAGAATGGCTTCCTGGTTTAGCAGTAAGCTAAACGGGGTAGGAAAATGTCATACAGCAGCCTATTGTGAGTCGGACAGAAGCATCATTGGTCTTTCCACAGGATATGTTGACAATAATTAAAAACCTGACACCAGCCTTATCTTATAAAAGCGCATTTAGCATCAAAACTTTTCAAATAGTGAAGCAACAGTTTTTGCCAGTTACATTTGTATCAGGAGGTAATTACCCCATTAAGTAATTTACGTCACCACATCATTTGCATGTCATTTGCATAGCTACAGCTTTTTCTACCAATGAAGAGAACGTGGCTGAATGGCAGAAAACTGACCAGACTTGACCAGACGTGTTTTTTTTTCATATTTGCACACTGTGACACTTAAGGGAATGACAGGTGAATGATCGATGAGTACTTCAAGATTCCAAATGATCCTCATCTTATTTTTGACCAAAATCACATCGGACAATGTTTTTTATGCATTCTGTAAAGTTCTGAGAGCTACATAAAGTTCCCCCCTTTACCTTGTCAAGTCCAATATATGTCCTTAACTGTCCTTTAAATAACAACCAGCAATGTTTTTGACACAATGCAAAAAGGTGATCCTACAAATGCAGGGAACCCTGCCACTGCAGTTGTAAACACCAAAAGTTGTCCAAGCCAATTTCTTTGTAATGTTCTGATTGTCATGCATTTTGATCCCAGTTTTGAGTAGAATGTAGATTCTAGTCCACGATCTGATTCTGAGGACATAATAAGCATGCACTAGAAGCTTTTCAAGTTGATTGCCAAAACAAAAATCAAGTACTTCAAGTCAGAATGGTGTTATTTTAGAGGACTTAATGTTTTTCAAGGAGCACTGGGACATCTGTGGAGCACACTTGCTGGGCCCCTCCCCCCCCACCACAGAGGCCCCTCCCAAAGATCGACTTACCTGGGGTAGAGACCGACTCCCACTTCCTGCAGCTCTCCGTCACTGATGCTGAAGCAGTTGCAGGTCACCTGATTAAGAAACAGAAGGCAAGTTTTTACACCCCACAGAAGACTTTCACACCAGAGAGGGAAGGGCTGACAGGAAACACACATCACAGTGACTGAGACCCCACCCAATGGGAGCAGTGCGAACGGATTTATAGGACGCAGTGAAGACACAGAAATGATATTTATTTATTTTTTTACAACATACCACAGTTAATGCAGACTTGATTACCACTGGGTCATACTATATGTCTAAGGCTTCCAAAACTAAAAAGAAAACAAAAATAACTCAGTGCAGTTGAGTGTACAGGGCAGGGGTGGCCATCCCTTATCCTGGAGAACCGGGTCAGCTGGTTTCTGCTGTTACTCAGCATTTGATTTATCAAAGTAATTTTTTGCAAAGCTAATCACTTATTTTAAAGCAAAAAACACAACCCAGCACAGCCTCTGGTGGCCTAAGGGGCCGGGTTGAAGGCCCCTGTGAAGAGCAAGCCTCCTCATTTACTCTGGGGCTGGGCTTCAGTGATACACATTACAGCATTTTCAGCATTTTGCCCTGACAGTGGTCTTTGACCACTGTAGCACTATTGGGTTTCAGGAGGAATGGGAGGCCAGAGTGCGTATGTTTTCAAATGGCCACCATCAAATTAGGGAGGGCTGGGGGCACTGGGGTTTTGCTGAAGGAAAAGAGAGGTGCACTGGTTGATTCTGGTTTGGGGGGGGGGCGGGGTCACAACTCATAACACATTTTTCTATGAGATTAACTTTCACTTTGTTTTTCTTTCCATTCAATTAGTAAAACAGTATGGTTTTCTTGGCCATAAAAAGCATGCTGACAAGATGCATTGAATCTTATGCTTACTGCTGATTGTGGACTCAACTATGCTCTAGGCGAGCGCAATAAAAACGCCTTCGATGCGCTCCAGTCACGAAACATATTTAACCATAATCTCTGTGACACACATGCCCCGAGAGCATCGAGCCTCCCTGAAGACGAGGCTAAAATACTCTCTGCCGACTCCAGCCTCAGATTCAGGCCGCTTCTTCCCTCGAGCACAGCCGAGAGGGTAAACAAGTAATAAAAGCAACTCCTACAGGGCAGCGCGTACGAACACGAGAGGAGAAAGGAAACGCACAGAGGGGCGGCCACGCTCATCAAATGATGCCGATATCGCTCCCGCCTCAATTAAATCGCCATTTCTGGAGCCCGACCGTGAAATTAATGGCTAATGTCCACGCCCGTGCAGTCATGGAGACGGCTTCTTGAAGCCGCGCCAGCCTCACCCGTCTTTCATGTGGAGCGCGCGAAAGGGTTCGCCTTACATCTTTTCGCGAACAGCGTGGCTAGGGCTGCCAAATCGGTTATATTAGAGCTAATATTAAGCTATCGGGTATCTGCCGCGATGGCCCGCTGAGGTCTGAGCCGGAGACAGGGGGGACGGCGCGTCTGGGTGACGGAGCCACGTTACCTGCCGTTCCCCATCCGTAAAACTAAACCCTCTTGCAGAGAAACCCCCTCCTTCCCCCTAACCACAGCCCTCCAGGCGACATCACCCTGAACCTGACATCAAGGAAGACCGAGAGACCAGATCCTCAGATCCTAAACGCCGGTTATCCGGTTACAAAAAAGCTCAGGCGGCTGTTCACCCGCCAGTTTAATTAACGCTAACCGCCGGCGTTTATGTTTTTAAACGGAGCATAAAAATTCTAACTGCGACAGTCAATACGCGACTGGAAGATAAAGAAGGCACTTACCCAGATCTTAATTTGCTCCAAAGTGTAAACATTAAAGGTGTTGAGGTGTCACACAGAAAATGGCCTTGTGTGAGGATAAGACAATGTTTTCATTCAGGGATGGTGTTCACACTGTGTCGCCATATTAGCCTATTAAACATTATTAAACAGACTGAATGAGTGAGTGCCTGGGTCAGTTCAGTCAAGTAATGGAGAACAGGCCCATTTTTATGATAAGGTGATTTATAAAATGTCAGGAGGAAAAACATCATATATTTCCTCTAAAGGATTAAGCTAAGCTATCACAGAGTGACTTGATCATTAATATCAATTAAACAACACATGAATCACGGTGGGTTTTAGAGATGTGGGTATACGCATTTGTGAGAGTTTCGAATCTGATATGACCTTTACAAGATATAAAATCCATTAAACTTAATATTCCTAAGAAGCTATAGAACAAGAACAACCTACACCAAAACTGCAGTTCACGGTTTAATGCATACGAATATGAGTGAACACAAAGACGCATCTCGATCACATTCGTGTTTTTGTGGAAACAACATTAACTTACAGTAATGGTGAGACCTGGGCTCATTAGCTTGCCCTTCACAAAATGCAAAACTTGACAAACACAAAGCTCTGAAACAAAGCTTTTGTGAATTTGTAAATTTAGTTTTCTTCTTTACTTCCTGAATTCGGAAAGTTGCAGATATTTTAAATGTGGACTACGCAAGGCCATTTCAGTATCAGATCTGTACATCGTACTCCCAAGCACAATTTGAGGGATTCCAGGTTTACTAGAAGCAGGGAAGCATGCTGTGTGAAGGCTGCCTGCTGGTGAATTCTCCTCTGCGCTACATGCTTCTAGTAAGACCTGGGCCTGCTCAAACCACATACACAGGGAGTGACGACTGAATGAGAATGAGAAAGACTATGAATGAGAATGTACGTCCTGGGTTTGGGGACGAGCTTGCGTCCAAGTCCATGAGAAATTAAAGCGACTGTTACTTGAATTTGGGGCTCAGAGGGATAGGGAGCTTTTGGAAAGTAAATCCATACCGTAGGCTGTGTGGGAAACAGCCGTGGAGGAGATTCACAATAAAAGCACAGAATTCTGGAGAAATGTTATTACGGATGAAAACCCAGTAAACGTCCCCATATAACAGACGGCTGAGAGGCTCAGCTTAGCTTAGAGCATTTGTACCCGCCTCTACAAAAAACGCCTGTTCTGAAACGCACCCAGAAACGGCACGCGTGCGGAGCAGAACCCGTCAGAGGGAGGCGAAGCGCTCTCGTGCACGCCAGTCGTTCCTACGCGCAAAAAAGCCATCTGCTCAAAACGACGAAAGCAAACCGCCCGGCGCCCGCAGCTCCAAATTTCTCCAGCCGTTTCCAGAAACGGGGACGGAATGACGCGCTTTGCGCCTCCAGCAACGCTGGTTTCAATCGCGAGCAGAATCAGTTGGTTACGAAACGATTCTGAAAAATGAATGTATACAAAATGTAGGAAGGGAAATAAGTTCAGATTGATGGATATTTTGTTAGTTGGGGCGGCCAGGTTGAATGTCAGGAGAGGGGTTTGATCATATGCTGCATTCAATGATGAAAAATGTTATGACGGATACATCTCCCCCTCCCAGTGCTAATAAAGAGGCTTTTCTGTCTGCTGTCTCAGTCTACCTCCCTCCTATATAACCTCATCCCTACTCTACTCTTCGTGCAATAAGGGAGAAGGCATAGAGCTATGATTCAAACCAACAACCGTCCTTAACTTTCACACAAGTTAAACAAGAGTTTTTTTCAGTTTATTTACAACTATTTTATGATTAATGTATTTAATGAGCTGTTGATGTAGGCAGTTCATCTTGTGATGAATGTCACCATTCCACCTTGTACAAACAACAAGGTGGTAACCCCATAGTGTGTAAAGATGATGAAAATAAAGACCTTTGGTTGAACCTGAATTTGCTTGCACAGCTCTGAGGCCACAACCTCAGTGTAACGAGAAGAAGACCTTCAGGTAACTGCAATTAAACTGCAATGTTTTACAAGCATATTTGACAAACATATCATTACCCCTTTGATACCAAGCTGCATAATCTAGTGCTACCAGACCAGCAACTGTAGTACTCAATAGATCAAACTGCTGCTGTGGTACTTCTTTCACAGTATCATCTAAATTAAAGGGGCATTTGACCCAAGAATGAAATTAAGGTATGTTTCCACTTACCTGGAGTAATACCTGTCTATCCAGACAGTTTCGATAAATGTGACAAGTTTTGTAGATATTTGCTGCCGCTCACTCTGATAAAATGGGCCTCATGGGTCCATCTTTGTGTGCCCTCAAAGCACCAAAAAAAATTTTTTATTAAAAAAATTCAGAATTTAATTTGTGCAGTTTCATTGAAAACTGCCTCATCTAACAAAGTACACTAACGGTGTATATCCAAACAAAGTTTGAATCAAACCACGCCATAGAATGTTGCAGTTTGTAGTGCTAAAACCCAGAAGTGAGTTAGCATTTTTGACGCATGGGTTCCCTCTATAGATTTCCAATGCTTGATGTTGATTAATGCAGAAAATAATGTCTGTAGTTAACACAAGCCTAAGTGAGTTTCAAGTTTCATTATATGACATAAATTACATCCATTAATGTCTCAACCATGAATTTCGAAGCAGTTACGTGCTTTAATAAACTAAGTTTCTAACAAGTTGCTATATTGAAACTACAACAAACGGTTACATTCTGCCAACGTTACATTACCACCACTCTAGTTTCATACTACTCCGTCCGCATGACACTTTGCACCGATATACCAGTCTATGGGATATACACAGTTGGTGTACTTTGGTAGAAGAAGTAATTCTCAATATTAAAAAAATAACAAAATTAAGCTTTGTGGATGTTTGCGAGTAACCGCTGGATTACATTTGGAGACAGATGTTTCTGTTAAATCTTTTATATGTAGATTTTTGGTGCTTTGAGGCCACTCGAAGATAGACCTATTTAGATGTCCCTCTACTACCCTGGGTAAGTCTAAACACACTCATTTCATTTGTGGCCCACAAATTGTGGGTGAACAGCCCATTTAAGTCCTTTTTGTTGCATCACCACATGAAAATCAAAAAATCAAAACTAAGACAGAAAACAGAACAAAACTAAAAACCTTTAGCCACCCCCCCCCCCGACTAAAGCATTCAGTTTTCACTTTTGTTAAAGTTTCTTTATTTCTTTTCAAATAAAATCTTTGTAAAATCTGCAGTACTCGAAATAAACATTACAGCTGAATAATTAGGATATAATTAGTGATTAAGGGCTGGTTCAAAGAGCAGCAGTCAATCAGCAGCAGTACACTATACCCTTCGCTTCAACGTCTTCACAAATAACAAAGCCTGTTTCCTCCGAGAAAAGAACTTAAGCTTAAGATGATTTTCACTTTCTTTTTGTTCCAGTGACAGCTTGGGGAATGAGCCGTCTGTTAGGAATAAAGACCGTACAAAATGTAATCTTTATTTTCCAAAAGAAAATATCAGCCCGCAGCTTTACAAGAAACAATCCCCTTTTCTGGGTATTAAAATAACACACACACACACACGCACCACGTCTCATACACACTCAGTTGCAGTGATGGCATTTAAGCTCATTTGCATAAGAAATTTATCAGGAAAGTCCCCATTGCAACAAAATACAGTCTGCCTCTTACTGTGTTCAAGCTGAATATCTGGTCTTCACTCAAATGAAGCGCAAACCAATTACATGTGTACATGTACTGACTTTATTGGTTTTCAGTGACAATTTCTTAATTTCTTTATCCTTCACACTACAGCTGTAAATGCCTTGACAATGTTTTTAGGGCAAATTTCACATAAACATTCCAGAATATGACAAAAGAAAAAAAGAAAGAGAGAAAATGAACTGGCTAGGAGCAAAATAAAGAGACGACAGATGGTTCTATCCAGATGGATAACATTTGAAGTGGACGTCCAGTTACAAACAGGAACTGCTCTGTACAGAATGCACCACAAACATCTGACAGAACGAGCCAGCCAATCCTCACAGCGGTCCCCCACTGTAGCCAATGCATTCGCAATGCTCTCTTTTTTCTGCAACAAACAAAAAAAAAGAAAATCCTGCTAGCTTACAAAACAACAACCTGGAATTCAACAGAAAACTCAAGCCCAGCTACAGCCTCCCCACCAAAATAATTGGATACAAAATCCTTGGAAGACTGTGCAAGCAAACCTAGTGAGGACATGGCACAATCTCTATGCTCACAGGTGCCAGAGGCCTGCTCTACATGCCCTGCCGTGCTGTGACAATGCATGTCTGGCAGGCTCTCCGAGTAATAAATATTTATTCACTGGCATAATTATGGCACATAAGCGCATAGCATATAACCGCATAATTTAAAGCAGGGGTCCCCAACTCCGGGGACAAAAAAGGCTTGGGAGTTCTTGTTGATCAATGTCTATTAGGTTATTGGCATTGTGCTGTAGCAGGGAAAAAAGAAAAAAGCAAAGCCAATTGGATGCTGGGATAAATAGGCAATAAAAATCTGAGTGTAAATCAAAAGGAGGTTATATCGATGGTACACAACGCTTTTGTTAGAGCATGCTTAAGAATATAGTGCGCACGTCTGCAAACTGCACTATAGACATCAAAGCTCTTAAAATAAGGAAGAAGGGCAACTAATTTGGCTCCTGGCATTGAAAGTTACAAAAAAGAACATACTTAATCTCACCAGGCTTAGCATAAGAAGACAAAGGAGGGATTTGATTGAGGTTTTCAAATCTATAAAAGGCATTAACAAAATGAACTACAAAATATTTCTCAGGCTGAGTTCCGTCAAAAAAAAACCAAAAAAAAAAACGAGGCAGCATTAGTGGAAGTCAGCGAAAGGTAAATTCTAGAAGTATTCTTGTGCAAATGAGAGCCTTCAATGTGTGGAATGTGCTGCAAGGTCATGTAGTAATAATCTTCCTTTGGGTCAGCCAAGGCTTGAAGCAGTGCTGGATATGCTAGTTTGTAGGTAAATGTCGAGCCTCTATGGGCTGAATGGCCTGTTCTTAACAGCATCTGTTCTTATGTACTCAGGGCCTGCAGTTTTTTATTTTCATCACAACTCAGCAACCAACAGAACCAAATGAGGTTAGCCGTGTAATTAAGTCCTTAAATTGATCAATTATGCGGTGAGAAACAACTAAACCCAGTAGAATTTACAGCTCTCCAAGGGTAGTACGTGTGATATGATTGTTATGCAGTATTGTCTACCCTGAGGAATGCAACAGGTATACCTGGCTCCAAGCCACGCCCACGGGTGAGAGACCGGAATCCTTCCCCTTTCATCTTCCGTCATGGCCGCCATTGTTCTTCGGCCGGTGCCAAAGCTCCATCAAAGCCTGTCGATGCGCCGCGGTGCCGGGGGGCCGCAAGACAATACCGCTACAGCCACCCAGCCTCTGAGCTGCTATTGATTAGTACGCGGCCTTGTCTATCACAAGGCACAATGGAAAGAGAAATAACCTATCCCCATAGGCACAAAGGCTTCTCCCTCTTACTCTCTCCCACACCTTCTCTCTCTCTGTATTTTACTTTCTCATCCTCCCTCCAGTGCCTTCCTTCTGAGGGGATCAGAACAGGTAAAAAAAAAGCATCAGCAGAGGAAAGAAAAGAAGAAGAGGGAGAAAAAAAAAAAAAATCCCCCAGGCTTTTTGATAGATGCACTGTACACCACACCACTCCAAAAAAAAAAGGAAGTGCATTACAATAGATTGCTTTTTCTCCCCCTTCCGCACGTGCGGTCTGGCTGTCTGTCCCAATGTGGAATGGAAGCTCTCACGAAAGGGTGATTGTTTTTTGTTTTTTGGCCGAGCGGACATTTCCTGGGCTCCGAGTGCATGTCTTTAATCAATTTCTGTCTCCCCGTGTTGCCTGCCAAGCAAGGGACGGGGCGGGAGGCGGGTGTCTATTTACGTTACCTCCGGGGATGCAGGGGAGTCTCTGGATTTGGTTATTATTCCCAGAGCTCTGCCAGGATGAGAAAGTGGAAGTGTTTCTTGATTGAAGGGACAGGGCTTGTCCTGCCTTCAGATGCTCTGAGGGCAGGTGGACAGAAGTTAATCCAAGTGGTCAGGTGACTTTTTTTTTTTTTGGATAGGTCCCGTTTCATTTCATTTATTTTATACAAACCCGAGATATTGAAAAGACTTTCTAATGTCTTCTGAAGCCGCACCCCCTCAAACCCACTTCCTTGTCTCTGGGAAATCGTATTACTACATCCCTGTGAGCATCAAATGGGTTTTCAGGGCACACTTTCACAAGGACCTGCTTGTATGAGGTCCAGCTTGTAAAATGTCTGCCGTTAACCACCGGCGAATTTGCGCTTCGTTAGCAGAAACGGCCGCGACCGAACGGCTAGTGGGAAGGCGACGTCATTAATTCGGTGATTGCACCCAATTAAAAAAACAAGCAGCGGGACGCCAAATGTTGGCCCGCGCGGTTGCGCCGAACGCTCCGCGGCGTCAGCTTCCCGTTCGGATGCGGCGGGGGTGGGGGGTGGGGGGAGGGGGTGCGGGGGGAGCCCCCGGGGCGTGCGGCAAAACCACTCGAACGCGGCATGGACATCTGCGGCCCGAACGGAGGCGTAGCCCCACAGGCCGGGAACAGGAGAGCCGCCCGCAATCCTCCTCCTTTAACGAGATCAACAGGGCCAAGAGTCGCGCGTTCGCTACGAGAGACCCGGCCGGCCTGAGAGGAAACGGCCAATTAAATGCTAATTTATGGAATATGAAAATTAACTCGGGGGGGGAGGGGCCAGGCTCTGGGCTTGCTTGTTTTCCCTGGACGGGCAAGCAGCCAGCGAAATTAATTTGAGCCTACGAGGAGGAACTCTGCCCACTGTTATGACTGAGGACCTCTTGCTTGGTTTATTCCATTTACGGTAATCCTGCCGGGGAGACTTATCGGTGCGATGCCTGAGTTGAGCTGCGTTCTGCTGGTCGACTCCTGAGCCCAGCTCCTGGCATGTAGCTCCAGCCACGAGGAGATTTTTTACCCTCAACCCCTCCCTACCTATGGAAGCTGTTTGGTGCAGATCTCACAAAGAATTCTAGAAATCAGGAATGGAGTTCTAGAATGATCAACGAGAGAAGCACTGCTATATTTTTGCTGCCTCTGGTTATTTGTGCAATGAATGCTATCAGCGAGGATCTGCTTCAGTGTCATTTGTGATGTTAGACAGGTACCCTCCCAAATGAGGCGGCTCTCAAATTCCACCTGCACTGATTGGTCAGCTCCTCTGTCGAACTGAAATATCAGACCGGGGCACAACCACCAAAATGCCACAAGGTCATCGAGCAGAGGTGAAGTCTGGTCACACAATTCTCTATAGGCAGCGATAAATAACCCACCAGAAACTACAAGCGGTTCCTTCATTAATCAATCAATTAATTACATCTATTATCCCTGCCTGCACCTAATAAAATTTAAATAAACAACATTTCCCAAAAATGTAATTATACCGGAGCTAGGATTACCTCAGTACTCTCTACACATATGCAAAACATTTACAGGAGCTAATAAGCTAATTTATTAGAGGTCGGTGAAGCAGCACCGAGGAGTCTTAAAATGGGGGGGTTGGGAAGCAGACGACGCAGATCACTCGCGGTGAAACAGAAGGGGCCGGCTTCGCTCGACGCGGCCTCCCGCGGTACGTCCTACCGCCGCCCGCCATCTGCAGCGCGGCGGGATCTCGCGCCAACGGCGCCGACGATAGCGACGCCGCTCGTGGCGAAGAAGAGCAGCCTCGACGAGGCGCGCCGATCGCCACCCGCCCTTTTGACAGCCCTGCACCGTCTTCCCCTGATTCGGGGGAGCCTCGCGACGGAAACGTGCATTTGGGCAACCAAGGGTTTTCTTACGACTCTAAGACACTGATACGATTATAATGGACCCGACTGACTGGAACGCACACTGTCTATGGTGGTGGGCCTATTGGAAGGCTAGCTCTGCTTCTCTCCAGCAGTGATGTCTGAGTGCTCCTCCTTCAGAGGGGTGTGACTGTATCTGAGCCATCATACATAGAAAAACACTCCTCTTACAACACAGGTGCAATATAACATTACATTATATTATATTACGATCATTATCCAGAGCGGTGTACAGTAGTGCAGAACATTCGCGTTACTCTGTGGAATACTAAAATGTGGTATCATCAAAAAGGCACAAAGGGCCACGTATAATCTATATGAGTAATGTGAGCCTAGCAAACACCAATTTGTGTTTGTAACAAAAGAAAGCATGATAACTTCACAGAGCCATGCCTATAACATTATCCAAAAAGGAAATCCAGGGAAAGGAAGAGAAAAAGACAGGATATTTAACGGGGGGGGGGGTCAGGTCAGGGGCGGGAGGGTGCAATCTGAAGAGGTGAGTCTTCAGTCCGCATCAGAAGATGGGCAGGGCTTCTGCTGCTCTCGCTGCAGTGGGAATCTCATTCCACCACTTGGGAGGGGGTAGGGGGTGAGGGGTGGGGGGTGGGGGCAGAGCAGACAGGAGAGCTAACATCAAAGCTGACAGTCCGACACCTTAATTTTATATTCATTGTTTCATTTCAAATCCAGTGTGGTGGAGCGCAGAGATAAAACTATAAACATTGTGTCACCATCTCAATATGTATGTATGTGCATCTCTGAAAAGGCTATTCATGTTTGTATGCACTCCTAGTGCAAAGCGAACAGAAAAAGTGGTGCGTGACCTGTATTTGAAAACTCTGCAAATTATCTCTATTTAGCAGACTGGTCTACAAGCCATCACTGTGGACACTTCTGAGAACAAATAGCAGAGCCACAAGCCACTTGCTCCTTTGCTAGCATGTTTTGAGCACATTTCTTCCATTGCTCTCAGGTCTACTGCCTTACAAAACACACAGCAACCCCTGAGCATTCCAATACAGACTGAACACCTCTTTTCTATATTCAATCTTTCATAACACTTTCCCTGGCTGTGTTTTTACACGCTAACCACTGATACGGCCAGGTATTACACCGAAGCCTCGCTCTGAGGTCTAACAGAGCCCTAGCTGGGATTTGAACCTCTTCAGCTACATGCTCGGCTCCTTGACCGTTACAACCACACGCCGCCTCGACGGCCCGCGCCTCGGCTCTATAACGAAGCCACAGAGGCCCAGCTGAGCGGCGCTGAGAAACGAGCGTGCGGTAATGAGTTTCTGGTGTGTTCCGTGGCGGGAGGTACCCACCGGGAAGGCGCTAAAGGCCAGAGGCTCCAGCGCGCACAGAGCCGGACCGCTCTACCCCGTTTCCCAGCCACCCTAATCAAAGGCTTTTATTTTTGCCCGAACTGTTATTCACCCACGTTCCTTTGGGATAAACGCAGCTCGTTCACAGGAGGCCCCGGTCAAAAATAGCAGCAAGTTCAGCACGAGAAACAGAAGGCAAATGCCTGAAGCAAGATTACAAGCACGCGATTACAAGACTATATGTACGTCACAACCGATATCTATAAATACCAATATCTACTACAGGATATGCTGTTTGTCCCTCTCTCTTCTTCCCCGAGCCACAGTGACCTGGTTAGGCTCCTGTTGCTTTGGGCAGAACGAACCCACCGTAAAGCGCAAAGACACAGAAGGACCCGGATCAATCAGCCGCATGGACCCCAATCCAACTGACAGGGAGCGCCTCAAGCGATAATCTATAGAAGGCTATCCCACAAATCCCTGCAAGAACCCCCTCCCTCAAAAAGCATCAATGAAGCCATATTTTACACGTGCGCGTGTCCCTGATTCACGTCAGCGAGACACCGCGGCACGCCGCTGGGGTCAGCGCTGATTGGCTGTGACTGGCGAAAGGTCAGAATCGTGGCGGAAAGGAGCGCTGACCGCGAGCAATCAGGGAGCTTCGGAACGGAAGCACAGCTAAAACAGATGCGGTCTGACCTGCGAGGACGAAACCAAGGAGCCAGGTGAAGCCAACGGTTTCTCTCGTTTGGCCCACAGCTGGCTGCACTAGGACAGCTCTGGGGAGGGAGAAGCGCCGAGAGAGAGAGAAGAAGAGAGACGCAGGGAAAGGGGGAAGAGAGGAAGAAAGAAAGAGAATGAGACAAGAGGAGCGAAACAGGGGCATACTTTGTGGGCATGATTTGATTTTCCAATGAGGCCTCATCTGTAAGAGCAATAGAGAGAGAGAGAGACAGAAAGAGTGTGTGAGATAGAGAGTAGGTGTGTGTATTATCATGCGTATGGCAGTGTGTATACTATATATATACAGTATGTGTGTGTGACAGTGCATGAGAAAGCAGGGGAGAGAGCTGCTTTAAAGCATGATTTGTTTGCAATGCCACTGAAGCCCTATTGAGAGAGTAGAGCGAGGAGAGAGAGAGAGAGAGAGAGAGAGAGAGAGAGAGCGCAAGACTGAAAAGCTGGCGGTGATGGTGAAAATGACCCTGTCGCAGGCGAGATTGCGTTGGGGGGGGGGGTGGGTGGCTGGAGGATTGGGGGGAGGCAGTGCGGGTGTGAGACTCGTGAGTGTAGATCAGCTGATAGCGAGAGCTGTCGCTGACAGACACTCGCAGGGCGTTGGAAAGAGGACATGCCTGTGAAGTGTGTCTCGCAGGCAGAACCAGAGCAAAACTGACCAATTCCGCTGCTTCCCGCTCACATTCTCATCTGTCACCAGCTTTCACAAAGCATTGCGCCATTTTCTAAGCATGTGCCCATTAGTTTAAATAACAGAACACTGACGTTTTTTCATGTGGCTGGTATAAGCTTTGGTAGAATAAACTGCTCAGCAAAACTGTGAAACCGTATCAAAAAAAATACATACAAAGTATACGATACTCCCTCATATCAAATAAATTGTCTTAAGTGTGGATGCAAATAACAAATCAATGGGTGCAAATAAACTATTACAAAGTGTAGGGAGGCAAACACAAAATTAACTGCTTCTTCAGACGCAATACACCTTCACACAAAACACAGCAAATTCTGCCACATGATTCCCATTTTTGTCATTCCACCAGAGTAGCGACATAATTCAAACCCGAACCTTCCCCGATTTAATAAGCGCTCGACACGGCAGAGAAAATGCTCTGCATATGAGAAATTATGTTAAAAACAAACAAAAGAAAACGCAACGTCGAGGAAGCCTGCCCTCACCGCCGGTGGAAACGCGGCGTAATATCCGCTAAACGGTAATCCCTTTCGCCGGAACGTCTCTATGAGATTACAGCTGCCCCTGCTGAGGCGAGCAAGTCCCCGCTGTAACGCAGCCCGCGAGTTACGCCGCGTTACGGAAGGGAAGAGCCGCTACGCCCCGCCATTGCGCCCGCTGGAAGCAGCGTCACGGCAACCCCTCAGGAAACCAGTTAGCGCCGAGCCAGCGTTAGCGCCCCCCTGCTGCACGTTTTGTGCTCTGACCGGCCTAAAGCGAGAAACTCCAAACGACGCCCTTTGGCTCATGCGCAGAGCAGCCCAATGTGTTATTCTGAATTTTTATCTTCTTCTTGCATTTTGAGCGCCCTGTTCATAACAGTACGCCGACCCCATCATTGTGCAGTCCTCCACACATAAGCTCATGAGTGCCCCCAGAAAGAGAGTACAGCCAGGTGTGTGCAGTTGCTAAACTGGAGCTGCTAAATTGGACTGTGCAGCCGTGCTGGTGGGTAGCAAGTGCAATTAGTTATTAAGAGGCCAATTATGCGCTCAACCATGGGATTTTACAGTTGGAACTTCGAGATATTTGAGATGCGACCTGAGTCGCATGCTGCATCACTGCACTAAGTGGGACAAGCCACACACTGTACAAGATATGATTTGAAAGATATACTAAAAAGTACCTTCTCCATCCATTACATTGCTATGGAGGTCCACAAAGGATGTTTCACAGAGGACCAAACTAGGTGGGGGGAGGGGGGAGCAGAACATGGTGTCTGCACTAAGTGGGACAAGCCACTAACTATACAAGATACGATTTGAAAGATATCATAAAAAGTACCTTCTCCGTCCATTACATTACCATGAAGGTGGTTTCACAGAACAAACTAGCAGAGGACCACTAAGGGCTTGTGAAAACAGGCTTGGGGCTGGGGAGGGTGGAAGAGAACATGGTGCCTTAGTAAACGAGTAGCAATTCAAAAAGGACAATGGAAGCCATTTAACATCGTTGCTCCTTTACAATTTGTTCCAAGACTTTTTTTTCCCTCCTCCCTCCTCCAATCTTCTCCCTTGACAGGTATCCCCCAGACACAAATCCCAAACCTGTAGCCCTTCTGACAGAGAGTGAGTGGTGTCAGGCCGAGAGTCATTCCATCACCTCCAGCGTCCATCACCGTTATCTGGATGTGGCTTCCGCGACGAGCGAATATCTACAACGCATACGTCTCTCTTCTCTGGGGAAGCTCTCGGCTCGACGTTCCTATTGGCCGGTTTGATTATCGAGGAGGGGCCGCCGCCACCCCCATGTCAGCTGGAGCAGACGGTCGTCGCCCCCTGATTGAGGCTGGCTCCGTCGGTCCTGGGCCCCGGCTCTGACTGAAACGTCTCCAGCGCGGGTCGTTCTTGTAGAATGTTCCGCCTGAAATCCCTGATTGAGCCCCCTGGGAGGAGTGAAGGCGGGGTGGGGGGGAATCTCCTATCTGTCTTTGTGACGGACCGCTGAACTTGGCGTGAACCCCCAGCGGTGAGGCGGGAAGAAGGCTGGGGAAGTGGGGGGGGGGCACCGTGATCACCGAGGATCTGTGGCATTCCTTCACGACGATGACAAACTCGGCCCAGATCATCCATTGCTTGGCCCACCTCCCCCCCGCGAACTAATAACGACAGCTAATAATGGCAACAGTTGCCGGGGATTCATGCGCGTGTTGCTGTGCCTGGATGATTCATAGGGGCTCGGGGGGGGGGGGGGGGGCAGTGTGGGAAGTACTGGTGATGCTGTCACTAAATGGGCGGGGACAGGAGAGAGCAGAGAGAATAATACTTGCCTCAAGAATATTTGACGATGTGAAGAAAGTTTTATCTGCAGTCAAAATGCTGCATCTAGTTTTGAACCTCCTGGGTAACCTATTATGTAGTGAAAACTCACAGCATGGAAAAAAGCTTCCTCACATCAGTGTAAATTGCACCTTTAAATAAATCCACCACTGAGCCTTAACACTGCGTCAAGTCTTGAACACACTAAAGCAAGCTATTTCATGCACTGACAGCACTGTGTTGAAAAAATTATTACCTCCCAATACTTCAATCCTCAGACCATCTAAAATGTGAAATGAGGGGAAAAACACATTCAGATTCAGAAGTACGGTCATGTAGGGAACAACAAACATGTCAAAACCACTGAGGGCCAGAAGGATCGAATGCATATTGCCAGCAGTAAAATAAATCTTTCCCTTTATTTCCGTGTGGTGGAAATTCAAGCAGAGCGAAGAAAATCACACATGCTTCTGTGCATTTACTGGACTCTGAAAATACAGATGAATTAAACTGGAGGGTGCAGTACGTGAACACTGTCTATTCAGACCAATTTCAACAGCGGAGTTACGGGAAAAAAAACTGAGGCTAAAAGCGGACTTCGTTGTGATTCTGTGTTGAATACTCTCCTGAAACACTGTTTCCAATTTTTTCATATTGTTGCCCACATAATTATGTGATTTATGCCCCTCTGTCAAACCTCGCTTATCTGACCACTTTCCCCGTACCACGTTGAACTGTGAGCTGATTATCTTTGTTGCTGTTATTTTATATTGATTTTCTGTCCAGCAGTGACAAAACGGATGTGTGCAAATTGACGGTTGTGAGACTGACTGCAAAGCAGAACTTCCTATATTAAGACAATGCTAACAGAGTTTAAATGAGGACTAACAGTACTCCGCTTTTTCTTTCTCATTGTCCCTTTCAATGTATCACGAGAAACACCACAGCGGTCAAAATGACCATTGTCACTTTAAGACAATCAATAACTATGCAGTCATGAAATCCATATGACTCCCTCTTCATGACTAAACATATGTATGGAGCATTCTTATATATTTTGAATATCAATATTGAATAAGGATATATAAAGATATAAACACTTATTTTACTGGCCATAAACAGTCAAACTGACCGTCATTTATCACTGAAGTTTGGCTGCAAAATGACAAGGCGCTCATGCTTATGCCAGCTATACATACATATATTCAGTTAGCTAGCTACAACTCAAACTGACTGCAAACAAAGTGTGTTAGTGATGTTACACAGAGGTGACTACAGCTGAATAGGATGCTGGGGAGGAATGTTGATGACACTGACAGTGATGAGCTGTCATGGGTCTGTGGATGTTATACTGATGACAGTGATCCAGAAACAGGCAGAACAGAAAAATGTTGACTTTTGTTTATTTATGCAGCGGTTCCATGTACAGCTGTTCCAGCCAGCATCATGCCCTATTATACTGTCAAGAGCAAGTCCGTTATTAAAATTTGAATAAACCAATAACTCAATATGTCATTGTTATTGTATTGGCTGCGTTAATTGACATACACACATGGAGTCTTCATGTTTCTAATGACTTGTGTCAACATAACAAAAATATTATTTTAACTTGATATTAAATGCAGTGTTTTACTCTATTTACATGTCGCGGTCAAATTGACCATTCCTGGCTATTTAAGGTAATATGGAATCTTGGCGATTCTAGTATTAAACGTCTTCCAAAATTTGAATTTTAAGTTTTGTCATTTGCCCCATACATATTTGATTTAATCCCAGTGCATCTGTGACTTTGATAGAAAAAAACTGGTGCATCATTTAGGTTTCAGGATGTCCTTTAATTCAATACACTAGCCTCTTCTGTGACTGCAAACACAGATCTGGTAAGAAAGGCAAGGTGGGTGCCAGATCCTTTGTTGGAAATCCTAAATGGGTACTTCAGTATCAAACATATCAAAAAAAGCAGCGTGTACACACAACGCAAAATAAGAATAAACTTCAAAATGATCAAGCGAGAAAAAACACTGTTTAATTGGGCAATATAAGGGCAACAAAATGGACAACAATGGCTTTTTGAACATTACTCTTCATACCTTGGAGTGCAAGTGCCTGTTTCTTTTTAAGAAACACAGACCTCGGCAACTGTTTGAAGCTGCACTACCCAAAACTGTAAAATAAAGTGCACCCTGGTGCACTTATTATAATCAATAACTGGTGACAACAGGGCATCACTCAGGGAGGGATATGATTGGCAGGTTAATCCCCGCTTTGTTGCTGAACAGCGACACTCTTGGTCAAATGGGTGCCTGCAGCCTGAAGCAGTGTGGGGTAAAAAAAAAAAAAAGTTGTGACTGGCTGTGTGAGAACAAGAGAACACAATTTATGGAGGACACTGAAGTCACGGGATGGGCCTTCAACTGCCACTGGACATTCGAAATTAGACGTAAAAAAAAACTAGAAAAAATAAATAAAAATAATGTGGGGAGGGGACAGTTAAAAAATGAAATGGTGAAAGTGAGTACCATCCAGTGGAGTGAGAAAGGAGCGGCAGAGAGTTCAAAGGCCGCACCTGAGGGAGAAACTGCAGGTGGGAGCGCAGTAAATCGATGAGGTAGGTGAGAATGGAGATGGGTATGAAAGAGAAACGATAAGACGAGCAGAGCTCCATCAGATGGATAAGGCGGATTAGAGGGACGGCGATGGGGAGATTTTAAAGGAATGAGGAGAGCACAGATCTGATATCTCCAGACAGGCACTACTGAGGTCCGTGCCTGCCCTTGTGCGTGTGGACAGGTGCTAAGTGCACAAATCTTGCAAAAGCTCTTCAGCCAGAATGCTACACCTGGATACATAGGCTTTTAAAATGCTCCACACTTTATCCACAGTGATCTACCACCAATGTATGTTCTGCACAACCAGACCATTAGGAACACGGGGGTGTGGGTGAGACCAAGTTGTACTGTATGCACTGTCAAGCTAATGTTATGGCGCACTGATGCTAAAGTTTATATGCAAGGCGGGATTTGATTTGTTCCAGAACCAAAAACAACTTTTTTTCACAAACTTGGAGACTATAAATTTAAATGCGTTTAAACAGACGACACCATTGTTTTCAGAGTGCCAAACAGATGAAGCTAGCTGCATTTCAGTATTAAGGAGGTCATTTGTAAAAATGAATGTAACCCTGGTGACTCTGTTGAGAAAGAACATCTGCTACACTGCGCCAAGAAACAATGAGACAGAATGCAAAGTGATCACTGACTGGAAACTCTTAAACAAAAACCACCTGTCTATAACAGATATAAGAACCTATTGTATTCAGCTGAAAATGTACACAAGGCAAGATATTCTACATTTCAATAAACATCTACATGCTAGTCAGTTCAATACAACTGTTTCATTGTAATTCATTTAGTATAAACTGATTTTAATTGAGTTGACATGTCAAAGAAAATTTAACATCTAAATGTAATTGACATACATTTAACTGTACATTTGTCTTTGGCATGTCAGCTCAATTAAACTTCACAATACATGCATGACAATAAACACAATTCAGAATAATGTTAAAGAAAAGCAGTATCAATAGTACTTGAAACTCAATTTCAAAGTGCAATTCCATGTTTAAAAGATAAAGGGGGGAATAAAAGCTTTCTTTTCACATTTTTGTCAATGTCAGTACAAGTTCTATAATCACGACCTAATGGTAGCACTTGGAAGACATTAAGTAGACATGAGGGCTTCTGCAAATGACATAGCGGATATCCTTTATAATAATGGCTTAATTTTCTGCTGCAGTGTCAGAAACATTTCCATACAATCAATGTCTTTCTGAAGAGTTTGCTTTCTCCCTTTTAAATTTGCACTACTCTTTGGATTGAATTTGCTGAGTGATGGTCTAAGTTCTTTCCTCTCTTGTGATGACCAAAGTTCTTTCCTCTCTAGTGATGTTACAAGTTCTTTCCCCTCTTGTGATGGTACAAGTTCTCTCCCGTCTAGTGATGGTACAAGTTCTTTTGACTCTTGTGATGGTACAAGTTCTTTCCCCTCTTGTGACGGTCAAAGTTATTTCCCCTCCTGTGATGGTCACTGGAATCTCAGCCACAGTAGTGCTGCTTATCTACATTTTACCTATATACTGTAAGCCACTATCTTGTCCCAGATTGGTTATCCTTTTCCTGTCAATAAGGCATGATGGGAAATATAATTACCTCCCTGCCGCTCTTCACCAGTCATGCTTAATATTATTCAACAGGGAAGATAAAATTGACTGGCTGTCTATTATGACAGGGGGAAAAAAATCATCATCATTATCTGAGATTCATTACTGTTTAACAGTACTAACGATTTTAACAATGTTTGAAAAACTCAAGGTTGAATTGATTATTAAAAGGCCACCAATGCCAATATAAATGTCAGACCCGCTTACCCTGCTTTTGTATTTGTAATAGTATGCAGCTCAATGTTTCTTTTTTTATTTTTTTCACTGGATATTATGTATGCCAGGGGTTTTCAAACTGTCCTGGGGGACCCCTGTGTATGCTGTTCTTTGTTACCGTCAATCTCTTGATAAATTAAATTTGAAAGAAAGTGATTACCTTCTTTCAGAATATTAACTTCCATTAACACAATACAGGTTTGGCTCTTTGATTTGGTCCAATGAACATGTTTGCACACTTTCAGAAATCAGGACCCAGCTGTGAATCTGAAATGTTCAAAAGGTAACGCCCTTGGAATTATTAGCAATATAATACATTAAAGAAAGCGAATATATTACACGCATATCTATTTGTGCCTTTAGGGGGGTATAGCATCCCTAGAGACGTGAAAAGTAGTAATTAAGAGCAGTCGAAAGCTGGTTATATTTCAAGGGTTGTAACTGTTGTTGGAACAAAACCCAGCTGAAATGGCTAATGACCAAATTTGGAATTGAAGCTATACCCTTACAGTGCAGGCTTGAATCTATTCAAAACATCTAGGTTCACATCAGTAGCTCGTTGGTGCCTTGACAGATACTGCAATCTAAAAAAAAAAAAGGTGAGGTCATCAAGAACCCAGGCCTAGGCTTCACAAATATGCCAAAACACCCTGTGGGATGCGGGCGCTAAATCTCCCCTGGTCTTGGCAACTCTAAGCTCCTCTGGCTTTTAACAATGCTGAGAACAGGACTGCCATAGCTCATTCGTACGAGAGAGCCTGGTAATACAGGAAACATACGGAACTTGGGTCTTCTTTAAAGGTACCTCGTTTAATCTCTGTCTGTCAGGAAGTATAAACGGGGGCACTTCAGCGCGAAAAGGAGGGGCTGTCAGACACTGTGTTTATCCCTCCCCGCGCGGGGAGAGGCCTATAAACTGGTGGACGTAAACTACTTCTGACAGGGCTTCGGAAAATTGAAATCCAGTTGAACGTCCTTGTAAATAACAAGAGCCGATAAAGAAGATGGTGAAAGAAAACGGTAAAGAAAGAAAAAGGCTGTATCCCTCTCCTTTCTCTCTCTAAAACGTGGCTCTGAAAAGCACATTATTCCAGTTCAACTGTGGACCACAGATTAAATTATTAATACTTCACAAAGAATTACTAATCGTGTCATTACATTTTCTTAATAATACATGATTTTTGTTTTTGTTTTAAATTACAGAACTACAACTTGTAGTAGTCAGGGGTCTACGGACTGGAAAATACACACAAATGTATTACATGTACATGCACACATACATATTACTCCCATCCTAAATGTTCATATTATACCATTTGGTTGAGCTTTCAGAACATTGTCAGCCAGGCTTCCTTTTTAGTTATCAGTTTACAAACATTTCTCAGTGTCAACCAATTACTAACAATGCGTTGTTTAAATAATAAAACACATTTATTCATAATTCAGTAGAATTTCTAACCGCACTGCATAATGTGTGTTATTACTTTTGTCAGCTGTCTCCAACCGGAATCACCAATCCTGTGGTATCAACAGCCTACCCCAGGCGTTTGTTGCAGTAACTTCATATTGTTCAATATTAAGACAATATAAAAATGAAGGCCCAAAGTATAAAAATGTTGAACTTTATAAGGAAATGCGCTTTATAGAGATTATCTATTCAAATACGTGGGTGAAAACTGAGGCTTTTTGTCATTAAGGCTCACCTGTGGAACAGGCAGTTACATCCTGGTTGAAGAACATGTATGAAATTGAAGTTGTAAGAGTCAACTTCAGGTCATGTGACATGTACCTCCCAAAACAGTTGACAACATTGCCACAGAAAGCCTTTAAACCCAAACAGTCATGCACCCCAAAGAGAAGCTTTTAGACTTCACCTTTAAATGAACCATGCATAGCATAATGTGTGAGATGAAGTGACCAGTGTTGGAGAAGTTGTAGAAAAAAACTCCAGTGTGTTCAGCAGGCTTAACCGGAGTGCTGCAGATGTGTACACACTCACAATGAACAAAGATGCATGTGGCATTAAGTGCTGTGAGATGCTGACATGAACACAAATACTTCAGTGGGTCCTATTGTTCTCCAAGACTGTTGCGTACCAAGAGCACACAGAAGAGGCATTACAATGGATCAGTGGTTTCACCTTGACAACAATCAAGCATATTTAGATGGTCTTGACGTCAGATTTAGTTTGGTTTAATTTCCAGGCTGAGTCATCTTTTTCCCACTGGTTGGTGTGACACAGCACCACCTGGCACAGATTGGTTTATACTGTGCCGCTGTTTTTGGTTAAAGCCCAATAAAACCCTTCAAACCAACTCCAATGTTACCCATATATGCCTCTGACTCTTACAATAAGTCCTGATTTGGAATCTCATGGCAGTTATCTTTCCAGCTCCTTACAGTGAGATGAAAATGGGTCAACTGTCCAAATTCCCCACTTTAAAATAAAGGCACATATGAAAAAGAAGACTGGTGTGGTCAACAACTTTTCAAAGATACAACTTTTCTCCTTTGTTTTTAATCTTCACAAAGACTGAAAAAAGAAAAAGAAAAAAGAATAAAATGTCTGCACTGGGGAAGAGGCACTATTGCTTGGATTGACAGTGCAGCATTAATAAAAAGCTTAGTCCCCTGACTGACAGGTGATGACGAGTGAGAGAAGAATCTCTTCAAACAGTAGATCAAGATTAACGGGTGAACAACTGAAACTTTCCTTTTGAAAAAGTCCCATTGTTGCACAGTGCTTAAAATGCAGCTGGCAAGCTCAAGGGTTACCTCATTCCATCAGAAAGAATTATAACCTAGTCGTCAGTCAGTCGTCATTCTATTAATATGTTTATGGCAATATTTGCAACTCATAAAAAAATACAATGCCCTCAGGTCAACAATACTGTACACGTATATAATCTAGAGATATGTACTTAGTTGACAGATCTGTATATAGCCTATAGTATATCAATTTCACTATGAGGAAATGCCCTCAAACAGCTACGTGCAGACTTGGACACGAGTCTGGAGCAATTTTACTACCTAATTATAGATTTTACCACATTTCACTATAGATTTTACAGTAATTTGCTGAACGGCGAACAAACCGCTCTCCCAGCGAACGGAAACGGAGCCGAAATGGACGTCTGCCAAGGGCGAATGTTCTTGCGGTTTGGAATGAGTCTGAACATCACGCCTGGCTGTCTGAGCTGTGAATATCGCGCTGCCGCATTAGGAGCGGCGGTGAGATAGCCCGTGGTTCAGTGGTGCAACAACAGCCGATTACGGCGGATCCAAAGAGTCTGCGGCGTCGGGGTGCCAAAAGAGACAGAGAAAGTCATTTATCTTATCTATGGTGGAGGGAGTGGGGGGGGGGGGGCCTTATCCTGACCTAGTTTGGCATCAGGTCGAAACCACAACAGTGTCGGGGCATGTGTGTTTATACATGGGCCGTACATGTGCGCTTGATTTTTTTAAAAAAATGTTTGGGAAATTTAAAGTAGGGCACAGATGTTGAGACTGAGAGAGAGACGGCATGCAGATGCTGTTCCTTCAGACAAAGAGCCCAGTGTGTGTGTGTGTGTGTGTGTGTGTGTGTGTGTGCGCGCGCGCGCGCGCGTGCGTTAGTAGTGAGGAAAACGCAGAAAGCTTGGCTTTTAACTGGGTCTTCTGACACAGTGACTTCAAGATTATTTATTTGCACTGCAAACAGCAGATAGATACACCCCTCTCCAGACGGCACATCTTATTGAATAAGGATAGGATTACAAGATTTTAAAAATTCCTCATGACTACAATATACACCACTGTCATGTGTCCATGTCAACAGGGCACATTAGCCTTTTCTGCATGCCTGGTCACCTCCTTAACACATTCATGAACACGAATGTTAGTATAATATCAATAATGTATCCGTGAATGTGTTACAGCACAGTTAATAATGCTTTATTAAACATTTATATGAGTATCATGCTTTTCATTTACAAAGCCCTTTCATTCCCAGGATCTAAAAAGTGTTTCCTAGTGACATTTAAAATATCTGATATTTAATTAAAAGTAAGGCCATTCAAAGAATAGACCTGAATGCATGAATTATCTTTTTAAAAGCATTTATGCATTTATCACTTGTCTCTGCATTCAAGTGACCCTTTTATCTAACAGGATTCTAAAGACACTTCCAATGCAAAACTGAAGGACTTTTGTTTGTAACCTTGTTTGTAAATGATCTTATGATTAGTTTTAATAAGAGTTAAAAAGGCATTTTTTCAGAAGACTGTGTGTCACAGTATACAGGGTGGCCAAATGTCAGGCTGTATATTGTACAATGCCACTTCGTGCACAGATCTCTATCTGGTAACCCTCTCTGCTTTCCCTGTCAGAACAAAAGAAAAAAACATCCTTTTTTAAAAAAGTCCATTTGAAAATCCAGCTTCACAGTGTAACCAGTTTATCAATGGATCTGCACACTCTGGAAAACAGAACAAGGGTGTAGCAAAAGTGAAGTTTTGAGAAGTCAAGTTGCTTCAAGCCCTTTCAAGTGTAAACTCCAAGCGTTTTGCAAGTTTGCCGGAATAAAAAAAAACCTAGTACAGACTGAAATAAAGAAAAGGAAAACCACAGAACCTGCACGGAAATAGCTGAACGCATAATTGTATACTCTCCGCTGCCTGTTCTTCCACGGCGATGAAAGCTGGAGTCAGAAACGTGGCTCTTCACTGTTATTTGCGCATAAAACAATGCGCCCGTTTCCATTACCACACTGCTTTGGTTGTGAGTGTATCTGATGGATGCTGACGGACGGCTGAATGTGCACTGTGCAGGGGGGGGGACTTCACCCTGAAATTAAAGGCCAGATTGTCTATCTGCTGCTCTTCATGTCGTCGAGCAGGAACGCAGCATTGGCCTACAGACTGACCTTCAAAGGGTGCCGCTGGTGCAGAGAGGGAGGGACACACACACACGCACACACACAAATGTGTGCACACATACAGACTAACAGAGAGAGCATGCTGAGTACTCTATCCGACAACTCACAGACCCCAAAAATGAATTCAACATAAAACATTCCCTGTTGTGTCCTAACCCAACTCAAACAAGCTCAAACGTTTCAAAGCCCTTCGGTGGAACTTCACTTCCACTACAACTGAACTGTGTGCATTACAATTTGAAACTTTCTTCAGATTTCATGGTTTAAAATGTTATGAATTTGTTGCCAATGGTTTTCATTTTGAAAAACAGTGTATTGGTTAGAACACCTTGAATTTCTCCAATCATAACCAAGCAGGAAAGACGTGCTGCAGCAAATTATATCAGCCAAATGTGACACTCAGATTGGATGAGTTCAATGTATTCTAACCAAGCACAAAACCAAAACGTAGAGATGTATTTCAGACTGAATTACATGTCAGAAACACCTAAAGATGCAGCCCCTTTAGAAAATCAGATGAGGGGGGGCTGACCATGTCTTTTACACCCAGCACATTTCCTGCATTTGAGATATTAACAATTGACATGCTCATTACTGCTATTCATATTAAATAATTAAAAAGATTCAGCTCTGAAACATATTGATTTGAAGTTTCCTAATGACGGGCAGAGAAAAGCTCAGAAGCGACGACAAAGCCTTCCATGGGAAGGACAATGCGTTCGGGCCACGAACACCCTCTTCCCACACTGCTCCGATCCTGACGTCTCCTCCCTCCCTCCGACGGCGACCGTTACCGCTGACGACAGAAGGGAAGGGACGACCACGAGGGCGAACGTGGCCTCGAACCGAAGCAGACGGCAGAGGAGACGCTAATAAAGCGCTTTCCCGATTCACACGATGTTTGATCCGGTGAGGTCATCGCCGACTGGATGGGTGTCACCGGGGCCTAGGGGAACCTCATGAGTCACCCAACGACATTGAGTAGGAAGAGGGTGAAGCTGGAAATGGATTGCCGGGCCACGGCCGCAGACTGAAAGAGTCGGTCTCGGCGCTTGGCGAAAAGAAAGAAAATAGGAAAAGGCAAGGTTTTTTTTTTTTTTGGAATTTCCCCATTTGTTTGGAATCATCGACCTTGCCCCTTGATTGCCCCCACCTGTGCCAAGCCAAGAAGCCCAGCAACTGAAGCACACTCAAGTCTAATCAAGCAAGCCTAATTTACGAAGAGGCAAATAAATAAATAAATAAATAAATAATAAATAAAACAAACAGACCAATGGTAGCAGTGTTCCTTCAAACGGGGTTTCCGCACAAGGAGGAAGAAAAGAAAAAAGAGATGAGGCCAAGAGATCACTTCTCCGTTGCTTTATGAATGCAACGAGTCTTTCAGGCCCATTATGTCCTTGTTTATCAGGAGTCCCATAATTAGCCACAGAAAAGAGCTCCAGCATCCAAGGAAACAGGGTTGACATTAAGACGATGCAGTGTTCTGTCGAGGGGATGACACGACAGCGCGATTCATTTATGGCTTCCATTGAATCCAGGCCAGTGCTGTCCGTTTGTCAGGTTTGGCATCGCAATTACCTTTTGTGCATATACCCTACTGAGCTGGTGTTGAGTCAGATTCAAAGCTCAGGCCCGGAAATGGAGCCCGTGTTGTTCCTGCTCAATTCACGCTACACAGGGACACCTCTGCATCAATTCCTAAATGCGCCTGCTTTGTCATATTACCATCTTAGCAGTTTTTTGCTTCAGTGTGCATGCATAATCACACTGCTCAGTTTATGCGGAGCACAAATCAATGATAAAGCATGATAGAGCAGCTGCTTTATTATATTACTATCATAGCAGGTTTTGGCTTCAATGTACACGCATAACCAACTTTGCTCAATTTATGCAGCGAACAAATCAAATTATTTTAAATTCAGTAAAGGAAGCAAAAACAATCTGGCACTACTCTGGAGAGCAGAATCCGTTGGAGAAGGCTTTCTTAATTCTCCGATACTGAAACCTCATCAGTGATCGTGGTCATCAAAGCTACAGACAGAATGCCAGCTTAGGTAGGTTAAGGTCAAGTGCCTAAATCAGACACACACCACACTGCCTCCCTCCTCCACTTTCTAACACACACAAGTTTACATAAAATCAATAAATATAATTATCTATAATATGGTTAGAATTGTAATATGATTACATACATATAATTAAAACTATTGTATAATAGTTCACACAGACTCATTTTTTCCTCTCATGTATGTTTTTTTAAGAACATATTTGTTTCTCTCTCAAACAGATGGACACACAGAAACACATGCGCGGGCACATATGCGTATAGTGCAGCTGTGTAATTCAAACCACAGCCAGTTATTTTAATAGGCCTCCTCCTGTGTCTAATCAAACATTGATTAGTACAGGTTAAGTAAAAGCACAGTGTACACCCTTATTAAATTAAAGCACTTTCAGGGAATCAGGGGGAGAACAGGGCCAGTGCACTGAAAATGCTCATCTTTCTCTACTGTTAATATCTGAAAACTGTCTATACTTCCACTCTCAATTTTACCTATGCTTAATGTCTGGAGTGCAGGATCTGTAAAACAGCACATGGTGAGTGAGTTTTTTTTAGAACGCAAATGAACAGAACAATTTATGTGAACATTTATTTGCCAGCCATGTCAAATTAACAGTCACTCCTCCCAGTCACAATGCCTGTCTGTACTGGCTTCCCATTGGCCAAAATGGTGGAACAAACTTCCCGCGGTGGTCACAATAGTCCGAATCAATGCAGACTGAATACCCAGCTCTTCAGACTACATGTTACGGTATTTTTTGTGGTGTTTCTACTTACATCTTGTTAAGAACGTAATCTACATGCATTCGGGATTTTTATTTTGGTTCTTGCTTAGCGTAGTTAATTTGCATCAGTGCTTTAGTGGTGTAATGTATATACTCGCTGGTCGGGGAATGTTGTTAGTAAGGCCTAGCACTATTACCCATATAAATCAAGTGAATGATCTCATGTTCTCTTACAGTGTAAGCTACTCTGTATAAGAGTACATGAATGTAATGTAAATGCAAATGTCAGAGGTAAAAGTCCCAGTCCAGCACAGCTCACTCCAAAATGGATGAGCCATCCTCCTCTGTTAACAGCCAGGCATCGGTAATCCTGAGACCCAGAGGAGGAAGCTATGTTACAAAACCTGTGCCTGGGTGTGGGAAAAACCCAGCCAGAATTTTTTTTGCCAGGTACATATAGACATAGGGAAAAGAACGGTCGCAGCTCACTTGTGGATTAAAGGCACAAAGCAGGTAGTCAATCAAAAACAGGTCACGCACTAAAAACCTCTACATTACATTCTAGGCATTTAGCAGACGCTCTTATTCAGAGCGACTGACACAACCTTTTACATAGCATTTACATTGTATCCAATTATACAGCTGGATATATACTGAAGCAATGCAGGTTAAGTACCTTGCTCAAGGGTAAAAGGGCATTGTCCTACTGGGGAATCGAGCCTGTAACCTATAGGTTATAAGACCAACTCCTTACTCATCATACCACATAGTTGCCCCCCACTACCTAAAAGGCTACAGCACAGATACATTCAGTAAGAAACTCACATCATTAACCAGCCTTATATATACATTCCACAGGTCTTTTATCAGTTCCAAAGCAGTGAGGATGATAGATTGCTTGATGCCTGCACTGGGAAGAAGCACCATCCTTTATGGCA
Source organism: Anguilla rostrata (assembly GCF_018555375.3). Classification (NCBI taxonomy): domain Eukaryota; kingdom Metazoa; phylum Chordata; class Actinopteri; order Anguilliformes; family Anguillidae; genus Anguilla; species Anguilla rostrata. The sequence goes on along the minus strand of NC_057933.1, from coordinate 26,204,597 downwards.
GAAACTTGTGGCATCACTCAATATATATATTTTTGGTCCTGTTTATGGTTGTTTAGATGTCATACTTAGACAACCACATTACGGAACTTGTAGAGGTTAATTTATAGCCTAAGAGCATCACACTGAAAAATGGAAGTCACTTTCTAGCCTCATGGAAACAGTAGAGCACTTTCCATCCTGTACTTTTAATTTATTCACTTAGCAGCACTGTACATCTTAGTCTTGATGATTAAACCATTCATGCATCAATTTGACACGGTAATGTTTTATGCAAATGCTTCCCATTGAGTCTTATCAACTCAATTCATTAATCATCCAGGACGCACACATCTATAACTCATAAGGTGTTTCAATGACAACGATAGTTCTACTAATCGCACATGTAAACACACTCACACATAACCGTGTACAGACAAACAAGCTTGCTTGTGTACAGGCAGACAGGCGGAAACTTAAATCCCCGTACTTTTGCACATAATATATTCACAGGGGCACTAAACTAGGAGTTTGGGTCCAACTAAATCGATCTCACTTTGGGCTGAACCACCCCAGGCCAATCCATACCTGTACAATTACATCACAATATTTTGATGGCCCCTGTCAGTCTGGGCCCTTAGAATCAGACTAAACTCCCCCCCCCAATATGGTGCCAATACGTGCACAAGCGCTCGTGCACGCACACATGCACCGACTCTATTAGTCATGTGGTGGGGTGATTGTGTTTGGGCTGCGGCTGATGTACGAGGCCATAATGGCATCAATACGTTCCCCGCTGGGCCCCTTCGGACAGGGTTAACTGCGCCCTCACCCTATCTACAGCGGGTGCGCGTTACGGCAGCCCGGCCCCCAAATAATTGTTTTTTTAAGAGCTGATTATCGATTGGCTGAGAGCAGGGTAATGAATTTTCACCCTCAATGCCACGCATCCAAAGACAGTGCGCTTTTACCTTATGGAGAGGCAGGGTGGGAATTTTTAGGCAGGGTAAAGCTGGCAGTGGGGGGGAGGTACCATTTAAATATGAAGATGCTACAGGGAAGAAAAACAGGTCGTACCCAAGACATGAAAATATAACATTTTTATGTCTTCTATCTCCTTGAATTTCTTGTACCGAATCTCAGTCTCCATAAAAGATTTATCATGGTTATTTAGCAATTGAAGCAGAAATGAAAAACATTGCAGAATGCACCGTTAAAAGCCAATAAATGTCATCATTCCAACAAAATAACTAAACACCTAGAACATGCATAGAGTGTGAATAGACCGGGCTTTAAATGAATCTGTACCTGACGTGCAGCACAGCAGGCACATCTGCATGTGGCTCTGTTGTGGCTCAATCATGCAGCTAATCGTTAAAACAGAATCTGAGATGCCGAAACAAAATATTGAACGCGCTATAAAATAGAGGCGAAAAGATAAAAAAAAACAACAACATTCCAGGACCATAAAATATTCCGCATGCAGGGGAAAAAACCAAACCGAGCTCGTGGGAGAAGCCGGAGAGTCTTCCCTTCCTCGGCTGTCAGCGGCAACATGATTTATGAGGCCAGGGTTTCGGGCCTCGTCGTAGCGAGGCCATCTTCTCATCTCCCTGCGCGCGAAATTAGTCAGCCGGCCTGACGGTACACCTTCGTTTCATCCTCGAAGGCCGAGGCCGGCTCCCCTTATCTCAAGAGAGGAGAAGGCAGCGACTATTACACGTATATGGGGGCACGACGGTAGCCGCAAATCTCAGTCAAATGCTTTAGTTAATGTCAAACCCCCATTATTTCACATTATACCCATTAATTGAAGGCAGATAGCCAAATTAATGAGCATAGGTATTTTTTTAAACTTGGGAATAGATGGGCAAGGTTTAAAATGTTCAGTTCACTTTGGTTTTGAAATGAGGATAAATGGTGCCACTTTAACACTCCAGGTTATTTATAGACATTGCTGTCAATGTTTCCATGGTGATAGTATCTGACACTGTCCCATTAGAACATATTCCAGTTCATAGACATTGGATGTTGGATATTATTACAATGTTACTGCGAACACCTGTATTACTGTACCATCAGTACCACCTTGACAAACAGTGACATTTTAAGGCAAATTTAAAAATGAAAAGGCACTGATAAAAATACCACCAAATGTCCCATGTGGCCTAAGGTAGCTGGGACATTACAACCATTTCATGAATCAGTGGGAAACAGTTCATTTCATTTCATTTTATTTTTTTTGTGCAGCTGGATTGAAATATGGTTACTAACAGACTGTAGTGTGTTCTATCATTTTTAATCAAGTTGCTTAGAAATATAGCAGAGAACATGTTTTTTCCTGCTGAGCCATTATGTTGTTGCATACGCAAATTTCAATGTGCAATCAAGTTGCTGTGGAGCACATGTTTAAAAATAGATGCGCTGTGATACATATTTCCTGGAATCATTTCTCGAATAATGGAAACAAGTGAATAAACAAAGAATAGGCTGTAAGCACACTGCCATTACCCTCCATTCTCCACACTCTCCTCCTCCGCCCTTACAGGTCTTGAATTGGCAGGGAAGCTACTGCGGAGAAGCACTATGTTCATATTAGCATGTACAAATCTTCTATGTTTGGGGGGGTGGGGTGGGTTTTTTTTTAATGCCTTTTCAGACATCTCATAATCACCCAGAAATTGGAAACTGGTATGTGTCAACAACACCCAAAATCCTTTAGCAAACACAACTTACAATGAGCTGTCCTTCACCACAAAGCAAAATGACTGGCTCAAATCAGTGTATAACATTTAATAGCGCCACCACATTGCATGTTGGTTTCACGAAATCTCCCTCCCATCACTAGGCAACAGGGATATGACATAAAAAGCACAGTTCCAGGTGATGACACCCAGTGGTATTTTAAGCCTGGAACCAGCTGTTGCCTTGTGATGAGGTCTAGATGAATCAACAAAAAGCCAAGCTGAAGGCCCAAACTGGTTTGAAAAGTGCATTTAAACTATGACAACTTTTATTTCTTTAGCCACACAAAGTTTTCAATGGGCGGAACAAAGCTGGCGCTTTTTGAACTCTTTCAGACCCAGCTGGCTTTGATGACAAACCATGGGTGTTTTCTCAACGGCCCAACACAAAATAATTTCAGCAAAGATTCCTCAGTTTCTGAAGCCAAATCAAGCCCCCTGCTGTGCCCATGACTTGTACATGTTTCATATACTGTATATTTGGAAATGGACATGAGGGAGGTTTCTCTCTCACATTCGTAATTTTCACCGTCTTACAGTAATTGGCCATAAACCTCTCTTTCTTTCATTTTAACATAATGAATTCAACTTTGAGTACTAACACTATGCATATATTTTTTTTTAAAAAGCTGCTTTAAAATTAGCATTGCAGATGCGCATCGCTGAGAACAATGAAAAAGTAGCATGATTTGTCTGGCAGTGTCCTTTGAAATTAAAAACATGTGCAAACTTGATTTATGGTAAACAAACAAAAAAAGAAGATGTATGGTTTTGTTTTCAACGCAGCAAAAGAGACACTATCTGGGGAGGTCTCCATGAAATGATAATTAACCAAACTATATATACAGCATCATTACCCAAATGTACATAATTTAGGTAATGGCAACAACACACTAGTTTCTCAGCGCATTCTCTTTCTTCTCTTGCAAAGCTCTTACATAAATCAGCACATTATGTTTAAAGTGGCCATTTAACTTAAAGTATGGCCATTTTTCCCAACAACTAAATGTTTTCTCATTTTGAGCGAGAAAGGAAAGAAAAAAACAGAGACAAAGAGACCTGTCAATCGCACGCCCATCATCCCGCTGCGCAAATGTCTTTTCACAGTCTGAGCGCTATCCCTCGAGGGCCGGATCAAATAAATAAATGAACAAACTGGAAACGACGCTGAAGGAGGAGTGACATTTTTCATGTCTCTTCGCTGCCCCCGTCTTTCAGGAGGAGGAAGAGGAGGACAAGGCAAAGATGTCACTCGGGGGAAGAGTTTACCCCCCTCAGGGAACACTGGTAATCTTCTTCGATGAAATCGGGGAGGGAGTGGGGGGGGGGGGACTATGGATTAGTCTCTGACATTCGTCTTTGTCATTTTGTTTTTGTTTGTTCGTTCGTCCATCCATCACTCTGTAGTATTAAGTGTCCGCCACAAGGTGGCGATGTACCAGTTATAACATAAAACTGAATACTTCCCTCCCTCTCATGTTACGTCTTAATTATTATTTGAGCCTTTTACCAAACTTACTTGCAAACGCAAATAGCTGGACAAGCATCTATTTTATTGAGTCATGGTTGTTACTTATCGCAATGTCCTTTTCCTTCTCGCAAATGGGTCGGCTGGGCTGTGTCACTGGTAATCATTTCGCCAGCAGTTTCCTATCTGCCATTCATCAACCGCAGATGTTGCTCTTCGACACTTTTGGGACTGCTCAAATACTGTGCAATTTTAGCAAACCATTTCAAATTAGTTCAGTTTCTCTATTAAAAGCTTAGCTTAACCGTATTCATACCACCAAGGTTAGGCGTCAAGTATTTGTCCCCCACCCAATGAAATCAGAGGTGGCAACACTGCATCATTGATGAGGGATAAAATTTACTATTTGCTTGTTTAGCTTATGTTCAGAAAAGGGGAAAAACTTAGAGCAAGATCATACTTTGAGTCAAAGTCAGATAAGACTATTGAAATTTCACTGACGATGATAGCCAGGAAAGGTGTAGCTAATCTATTGTCCTATTTATAATATTGTCTTGCAAAATAATTGCACTCAGATATGTCATCCATTCCATTTTTTTCTGTTCCTTGTAAGCTTCTACACATTACATCAAGTAAAAATAAACACAAGCAAGAGGTCAGCCCCTGCTTGCCCTCCTATAGGCCATAGTCCACCTATGGGAGTCAGTCCATTAATGCAGGATGTCCAGGGTGTACCCAGGGAGCATCAAGTGTCCTGTCAGGCGACACACCCATCATTGCAGTCTCTCTCAAATCTTGCACCATTTCAAGCCTGATCTACGCTCCAGCGAACCCTACTGACATCCCATCCATCCATTGTAGGAGGGTCTACAGAACACAGTCTGCCACCTGGAAAACTGATTTAATCACATCCTATGCTTCCCTCGCATCCCTCCAGTTCCTTGCCCTCACCGAAACCTGGATCACCCCAGAGAAGACTGCAACCCCTGCAGCTCTTTCCACTGCTTCCTCCCACACACCCCGCCCGTCTGGCAAGGCGTGCGGATCTGCCTTCCTCATTTCAAAGTCTTGGGAATTCTCTGCTCTCCCCCTTCTCTCATCCCTCTGCCTCCTCATTTAAATTACACACTGTTCTCTTCGCTACCTGTACCTAGAATGTACGCTGTTGTAATTCACAGGCCTCTGGGACCATCTGAGACTTCCAGGAGGAGCCAGATATCCTTTCACAGCTCCTGCCCAGAGGACGGAACCTCCGTGACCCTGCTGGGGGATTTCGACAGTCATCCGAGTGGCACTCAGTCATCCGGGTTGCTCTTCCTCCACCCCTCTTACGGTTTCGCTTCAGCGCAGTCGCCTCCCACGTGCGAGGCAGCCAATCAGCAGCACCTGGTCCTCCAGAGAATCTGCTCTACCTGCAACCTCAGGGCTAGTCCCCTCCGGCTCCCTGGCCACTGCTTGGTATCCTTCTCTGTTCCTCTGCCTCGATCCTCTGTTGGTCTGTCACACTCTGCTGCAGCCTCCATAATCCATAACATAAGCCTGTAACGCCTACCTCTACTGTTCTTGCTTCTCTCTCACCTCTGTAGCAATTCTCCCGGTTAGAACATCGGCTAAATAAATGCAATGTAATGAAATCCCAACTACGGTGACATACGAGGATCAATTTGTGAACCGATAATTGTCGCAATTTAAATTGAACAAATTGCTCTAAATAGATTCCGGGGAGGTCTGCACATACGGCAACCCCCACTGTCCAAAATAAATAGATGGATAAATTACTATCGAGCATTTACAGTCAGGCGGTTCGGATAAACCAGCGATTTCCACAACCACGCTGTCTCCTGACTGTGAGGCAATCAAAATTGTCAACAAATTATCTCGGATAATTATCTCAGTGCCTTTAATATTCAGCACGCTGACACAGAGCTTGAATCAAAGGTGAGCGAAATTGAGATCAACTTACTGAACATCAAAAGCTCTGGTTAAAAAGGGAGAAATAAGCTGAAATTAGTTGTTGACGAAAGATCAAAAGTCGCCCTTTAATTTAGCCGTGCAGCTTCGCTGCAGCTCCGATAAAGAACACCTCCGGTCTTAATCTTTGAGGTGATACTGAGGTTGGGATGTTTTCCCGGAGGTGGGTTGCTGTGGGCATGAGTTCAGGACTGTTCAGATACTGTTTCTGTGGGCCAGTACACTTGTGAGACTGTGCCATTACCCGTTTCGGCAGGGAAGAATCATTCTGTCAAGAATCAAAGCGGATAGAATCATTTTGTAATTCCAAACAGTATTTAATTCATTATATTTACGAGCTATTTCTAAAGCAAAAGCCTGAATACATGAAAATACACACAAATACCTTCCAAACATTATGCCCTCAATATGACTAAAAGACAAATCCCCTCACCAATGTAAAAAAGGGTGACTTCTGTCCAATTTGGACTTCACGTCCAAATCCTTACACTGTATGAGGACAGTCACAGATATCTACACCGAGATTCCTCTCCATTTTGATAAATTCAAATTACTTCATAAAAACGAAGGCTCTCTCTCAAAATGTTGCATTCTTCTTACATAAAGAATATTTTAATTTTAATTATGGTTGAACCGTACCGAGACGGACAACGGCGAAAGCTTACGAAACCCCTCACAGATGATCGCTGTCAACTTTATCAGGCCGAGATTAATGGATTCCACCGTTCCATTACAAGTACATTAGGAGGCCTGGCTTTCACGCGCAGAGGAGACGGGAGGAGGCGGTTGCGTCCACATCATTATGCCAATAATCATAATCTTTGTGTTCCGTGATGAACGAGCGGAAATGGGCCCCGCTGCTGCGGTAGCGGCGCGGTTTGAATGGGCGCATTAGCCGGCGGCGTCCTTGGACCGACACCAGCGGAGATGGAAAGCCGCGGACTCAGTGCGTCAGACCCGCCGCGCGGCTCCGCTGGCAGAGGCCAGCAATTATCAGCTGTGCGCCCGCGCGTTTGCGTGCGCGGCATTCTGATAGGCGTTCCGGGCTGAGGGGTACATTAACTCACCGTGCATGTAGCGTGCGAGAGTGTGACGCTGCATGGACGTGCGTGTGCGTGTGTGTGTGTGCGCGTGTGTGACACTGCATGTATTTGTGTGTGTGTGCATGTGTGTGTGTGCGCACGTGTGCGTGTGTGTGACACTGCATGTATTTTTGTGTGCGCGTGTGTGTGACACTGCATGTGTTTGTGTGTGCGCGTGTGTGTGACACTGCATTTGTTTGTGTGTGTGTGTGTGCGCGTGTGGGCACATGTGTGTGTGTAGGCTACAAAGGTTTGCTTGCGTTTCTCCAATAATTTGCATGATAGTGGCATCTGTCTGAAAAAAAGCAGACTCCGAGTTCACCTGCTCCTGTGGGTTCATGTGTCACTGAGTGACATTGGCAGAGACAGAGAGCCATTCGCTGCACAACCTCTCACACAGACAGATGGACAGTTCCACCTGCCTGGACCTTCGAAAACCTCTCCCTCTGAAACCACTTAACTCTCCCCCAACAGACAAACACATATTTATACTCAAACTCCGTCTGAATTCCCAAAACATTTCAAGCCTTAATAAGGAAGGAAAATGAAAGCACACTGAATAAATACGAAAGTATCATCCAAAAATACATGAAAATCAAGGTTAGCAATTGCTAGCATGATTTGTTACAAGTTAATTATTTTTTACATTTTATAGGACCTCCTGCAATGTAGTTTCTGAATTTAAAAAAATAAATAAACCTGAAAGGCAATACAAGCCAGAGGGTGCAAAAAAAGGTATGCAACAGCTCAATGGCACCAAAACACAATCTAATAAATGAATTGCGCAGTAATTTTGAATTGATTTGAAAATCACATTTCAATCAATAGCTGCACTCTTGTGCCATTATTCAAACTCCACTAGAAATTTGTATCAGGGCACTTGAACACACAGGGGGAGGCAGGGATTAATTACACCCTTGGTCAGATTCAATAATGAAAGCTCAGATTTAATAAAACCCTCTCATTCACGATCCTATAACATAAATAAATAAATAATAAAAAAAAAAAAAAAGTATGCTATTTTTGATTTGATAATCAGTGGGCTACACGGTGCTGCCTGTTCACACAAGGAATCATATGCACTGCTATTCACATGAGGAATCACATGTTCAAGAAGAATAATGCAAGCCAATCAATTTACAGTATTTGCATGAAACACAACGACTGAGTCAAAACATAAAACATGCCGGGAATAACAGCACAAACGTTACTGCACAAGTAATGCATTAAACACTTAAATACCTCCATGATCATACATTCAGAAAACATTTATTTTCAGTCATATATTCCCTAACGCTCTTTACTCCTTATTATTGCTGCTCACAGCTCAGACCGCAATGTCACCGTAAAGCTTTTAACACCAAGGGTTAGGGTTCAAGTCCAGCTAGAACTCATGCACGCAACCTAAATAAACACTTCATAAGTTTTCAAAGGTGACATCCATTAAGCACTGGGTTAAGTAGTACACATCCGCAATGTTTTTCTGAGGAAGTTATTTTCTGATTAGCTGTGCCTAAAAATGTATTCGCTCTTTATACTTGGAGATGTGATTCTCAACACAACACTACCTCTGGTTCCTGCAATCCTGAGGTTCAGACTTTGAGACCAGCAAGTCTTGACTAGTTTTTTCGATGGAGGACTGAAACAACCAGCCTAACATTTCTACGTAATTTCAATTATGTGTGTGAATCATCTCTGCCGATGCTTATAGTTCCTTTGTGCCCAGTCCCCTTAAATGTTACTTGCAGATACATGTATGCATGTATGTATATATGCATGTAGCCATGTACTGTATGTGTATTTATTCACTCACACACTGACTCACTCACTCACTCAAATTTTATTTATATTGTACATTTCATACAAAATTGCAGTTCAATGTGCTTTACATAAAATGAGAAACAAAAGGAAATGAATGAGGGCATACAGGAATAAAAAAAAGACTCAAAGCAATAAAAAAGCAATTGTGCAGTGCACTCACTCACTCTTCAGCGTTATAATCCAATATATTCTGGAGTGATGTAAGTTTTAAGATTCAGAAGAACAGACGTAGGAGGTTTGAAACCGTGCACTCGAGCGTCTGCACTGTACAATTATCCCCAAACCACAAGGGCGCACCTTTGCTGAGGTTCACCAAGGATTGGTTTGGCGAGAGGTCAATCGCCGCATTACTCCAATAGCATTTCAGCACGGCGCGTCCCTTCGGGTAATTGGCTCAAGCGATTGCCCTTTGGCGTGGGTGGGGATCCTAGGAGGACGCCGTTAATTGCCAAGTGTTACAGCACGCGGGCGTATTGATTATCAGTCTCTCAGTGGCACGTTACTTCATTCAGATTCATTAAAGGATCATTACTGAGATTGAATGCATCGCGCCTGCCTCGAACCTCCTCGATCCCACCGCGAGCTCTCGTATGGCCACACATACAGTACAGTACTTTAGTACTATTGCACTTTTGCACATCCTTGTGTCTGTAGGGGCGACATAGCTCAGGAGGTAAGACCGATTGTCTGGCAGTCGGAGGGTTGCCGGTTCAAACCCCGCCCTGGGCATGTCGAAGTGTCCTTGAGCAAGACACCTAACCCCTAACCCCTAACTGCTCTGGCGAATGAGAGGCATCAATTGTATATTGCTTTGGATAAAAGCGCTCTATAAATGCAGTCCATTTACCATTTACCATCTACAGCTGAGACATCCTCTGTTCGAGGATCCACAGTGGTAGTTATGGCAGATGAGAAGCTGGAGTTGAGGTCGCACGACACAGAAACTAACCTAAACAAACAGCAGTTACACACTACAGTCACTAAACTGCCTAAGCTGCAGAGACTAACCACCGGAAACAGCAGCACAGATGTCCGGCATTTAAGATGAGCCGGGTTTCACGGGATACCGGAATATTCCGATATTACTTTATTCCCAGTGCGACAGAAAGGCCTCGCCTGTACGGGCGGTTTGATTTGAAAACATGCTGCTGGCTTACGGATGGCTCCTGACGTCCTGCGTCTTGAAAACGCATTTCCAGAAGATAAATGAAAGAGACCGTGTAATGCGATTTAATCTGGTTCGCCTCTATTGCGGCTATCCCGGCACTCTCACTTCTGTTTTAATCTGACAGAGGCCACAGTGACAGTCACAAACACCCCTTTTTTAGCCTGACAAAGCATCCTCTTCATTCTATTCTTGTCGATAGCCTTTTCTATAGGTATTGTGCTTCATTTGATCGGATAAAACCAGCCTGACTTCTTTTGCCATTTGTGTTATTCTACCAGTGCTTCCCTGCTTTTTGTGACAACTGAGCAGATACTTCCTCCACACTGTGGATGCCATAAGTATAGAACAAAGGTTTTATTCTTTACTGTTATTTTACCCAATGGCATCTCATTTCATTTCGCAAATGTCCAGATAATCATCTGGATATCCACTGCATATTCTGAGCATAACAGAATATGCTTGTCTAGAAGCTGATTCTGCAACATTTTGTTTATGAGTCAACTTTCCTGAGCACCCCTGCTCCCCAATCTAAATCCTGGAGAGCCGCTGGGATTATTTATTTTTTATTTTGTATTTATTTTGTCTGTTCTTAAAAGTTAGCCAGAGAAACACAGTGTTTGCTTTCTTCTGAAAATGTATTAAGGCTAAAAAAGAATTACCAACAAATATTTAAATAACTTCTATTTCGGCCTATTTAATTGATTTAATTGATAATGACTTCCTTAAACCTGACTTCTCTGAATCTCTCTGTTTCAAAAGGGAAATGTGAAAAAGCATGTTTTAATAATGGCTGAAGTTCTGGATCCTGGACTGCCCATGACATTGAAGGTAAGAACCTCTCCTTGTTGATCACGATCAAACCACCAAAGGGATCACTTTGAGTGAGCAGGGTTCCTAATTTGGCAAAAAGCCGTACTGTACGAAATGAGTATTGTACCTTAACGAACCTGTGTTTTGTGGTTGTTCCAATGACCATGATATACACTTTTGTACATCACTTTGGATAAAAGCATCTGCTAAATAAATGAAATGTAATGTAATGTAACTTGCCAGACAAGGGAACAAAGCTCTGGTCTCCCACTCCTCAATACAGCAATATTTCCACATCGCTAAGAAGGTGGGGGCCTCTTGGCAAGCCAGCATTCCTGGCTCATAAGTTCTTTCTGGCGACAACAACTTTCCTGACAGCCGCAAAAACGAGAGTACATAAACTTGAACTCAGCGGCAAATAGACAAATCCCGTCTACCGCCTGCAGTTATTAAGGACCGCACAGAAGCCGCTGGAGTACGTACGTGAGAAAAACAACTCATCCTAAATTTGTTCCTCTTCCCTGATGCGTCCTCCTTTGTGATTTAAGCTTTTATTACTTACTAATATCATCTGATCGCGCCGCTACGTGACCGAGAACAGATTTTTAAAAAATAAATTTAAAAATTCTGTCAAAACTGTCGTTAAAACTGACAAGAGTAAAACTAGTTCAAGCTGTTAGCAGGGGCGTAGCGTGCAAAACTGTCCTCTTGTTTGTTTCCCGGAATGATGGCTGAGACAAGCATATGCAAATACCTCTGTACTCTGAGGACCGCGGTGCGCTTTCTCTTGATCAATTCTGATGGATGGCGGGTTTCAGAGCACATTGATCCACATGTGAAATCAAGTGTTTGTGGTAAACATGATGGCTGCTTTCATGGAATGAACCAAGATGGCAAGGGATCAAACTTCAGTGTAGTTTAGACTGGTTACTGGTGGACCCAAAGTGTTATCTGAATTTTTACTCTCTCCTGAGGGAAGTGAGATCTGCATTTCCAAGGCCCTCCAGAGGCATACAGTTTTTCTTCAGTGTTTCATTTGTCTTAAACATACATTCCGATACACCACAAGTCTCATCTTTTGAATGAATGAATGAATCATTGCATTTATATAGCACTTTTCCGAACGCTCAAAGTGCTTTACAGTGATAAGGGGAACTCACCTCACTCACCACCAATGTGTAGCACCCACCTGGGTGATGCAAGCAGACATTTTGCGCCAGAACGCTTACCACACATTAGCAAAAGTGGAGAGGGAGAGAACATTTTTCAGCCAATTAAATCAGCGGATGATTAGGTGGCAAGTTTGCGAGAGCCAGATCTGGGATTTAGCCAGGACACCAGGGAACCCCCTACTCCTTGAGATAAATGTCATGGGATCTTTAATGACCACAGTGAGTCAGGACCTCGGTTTAACGTCTCATCCGAAAGACGCCATCTCCTACAGTACAGTGTCCCCGTCACTGCACTGGGGCTTTGGGGTTTATTTGACCAGAGGGAAGATTGCCCCCTGCTGGCCCACCAACACCACTTCCAGCAGCAACTCAGTATTCCCTGGTGGTCTCCCATCCAAGTACTAACCAAGCCCACACTTGCTTAGCTTCAGCCAGTCGGCAGGAGCAGAGTGCATGGTGGTATGGCTGCTGGCTTTTTGGTAGCACTTTATATTACAGTACACAAACTACAGGGTAATAAAAGTGTATTTACAGGACCAAAGAATTACCCAGTAACCGCCAATAACATCTAATAATTCCAGGTACCTATTTGTAATAATTCGTACTACCAATGGGTAATTTCTGAAGTAGAACAAAAAATTAAAATAAATAAATAAATGACTAAATAAATGATTGAATGAATAAATTAATAAATATAAATGCAAGAAAATGTAACAATACATATAGAAATAACAGATAAACTCTGACCTATATGGGTATTTCTGCAATTATTTATTTCAGAATTTATTTGATTGATTCGTTTATTTCTGAATATATTAATTTCCATATTTATTTATAGATACTGAATAATACCACTAGAAAACCTCAGCAGACAAAGACCCAATGGACAGAAAAGATACTAGGCAGGTTCTGTATAGCGATAGGGTAAAAAGCCTGACTTTATTTGGCAGTCCAGTTCCCATGGTTTTATCTAGCACCTTCATCTGTAGATATTGGGTAATACCATTAGAATAATCTCATTAGGCTACAGACCCAATGGACTGAATACATATTAGGTAAGTACCTTATAGTGATAGGGTAAAAGGCCTGACTTTAGTTAGCAGGACTGTTCCCATTTCTATGACCTCCATATGTAAGTACAGAGAAAGTGGGAGAAGAAAAACTAAACAAACATTCGCAAAGGATAAACCTGTAATTGGGTAATTATCCAGTAATGTCTGTTCACATATCTGGTACAACATGGAACCTCTCCTCTCTTCACAGATGATCAAGTCCAGTTGTAATAAAGATTTTGTAAAACAACCACCATATTATGTTGATGATAGTTGTAATACTTCATCCTACTACTAATGCCAAGTAATACCAGTAATTATACTGGGTATTTGTACTTACCATGATTTTACTTGAAAAATTAGTCATTGGGTATTACAGATTATTACAAATAATTACCAGGAATTATCAGGAGTTACTGGTAATTCTATGGTAAGCACACTGTAATCGCCCAGCACTTACCATGGTTTTACTAGAGAAATTAACCATTGGTATTACAGATTATTAAAAATAATAACCAGGAATTATTAGGAGCCATCCGGTAATTCACTGTAATCACCCTGTAATTACTGTACCGTAATATAAAGTGTAATCCATCGTTCAGTACATTCCACTCTGAAGGGGCTAGTGACTCAATGGGAAAATGTCTACATACATGCACAGTACTGTAAGGTGCGATATAGGAATTATTGGTTCATGGTTAACTACCTTTTTATCAGCAACTGGGTCAAATCACTGCATTGACGTGTCTAGAGCTTACACTTCATCATTTCAGTTATATACCACTGTTCCTCTGATACAAGTTTCAAGTTTTATAATATTTTTTTACATTTAAATTAAAATATATCTTTATTTTTTATGTATTGAACTAGGTACATGCATTTTCTGAGCAACAGCAGAATATAATTTAGTCGAGTCACCATTTGGATTTTATTGTGAGACAGAGTTAAGGACAAATGTATACTGAATTCAGGCCAGGCAAACTTATTAAGTGACGGGCACAATATTCAGCTAGCCAGCTTTAAGGCTGCACAAAACTCCGGAAAACACGAAAGCAGTGCGGATAAGTTAGCCTGAAAATACCAGTGAAACTTCTCCTGCTTTTGACAGCACTGTCAGAGGGATTAAAGGCAGACTAGTTCAAGCTTGAACCAAGACAATGGAAACGGCGCCATTAAAAGCGAATGTAAGTTACACTGAGTTAATGACGCCGACTGAAACCAGAATGTGTCAGAATGCAATGGGCTAGGGTGACATGCTGTGCCTTACACACTGTACTGAAGGCTCTTCCTGCATTATTAGGTCCTGTAGGGGTTCGTGTGTGTGTGTGTGCACGTGTGTGTGTGTGTGTGTGTGTGTCTCTTTGTGTCCATTTGTGTGTGTGTGTGCATCTTTGTGTCTGTTTGTCTGTGTGTGTGTGTGTGTGTGTGCATGTCTCTGTGTCCATTTGTGTGCGTGTCTGTGTGTATGCGCTCATCACATTGGCAGTCATTCATTCCGAGACAGAGCAATAATATTCGAAAAGCACAACAGAAATCATCAAAATATTGCAAATGGGGAAAAAACTGCTTTGAAGACTATTGTCAGACCAGATGCATCTCCTCTCTTTTTCCTCCCTTTCATTAAAATTTCACACAATTTTGTGCTTTGTTCTTGACTGGATCAGATTAAACACAACTCCACCCCACCCCCCTTCCCCCGAGCCTCTGGGCTGTGTTCCTGCCATTATCCTTAATTTCCCTTGAACTTCCCCTCTGCTTTCTTCCCACTCTCGTGCTTCAAGGTCACTGGTCACGTGGAGGTCAAAGACATCAGAAATGCCACTCCTGTCACACTCTACTGTCAGTGACAGGCAAATGATCTTTCTTTTGTTTTTTCAACGATGCTTTTGAATTCAATTATTTCTTTAAAGGTCAACGTGCACCCACTGTCCTTTGGTCACCCTTACTTAGCTATCAGTTTCCTATCTGTGTAGAAACACTGTGTCTGATGAATTTGGAAGGTAGGACGACGATGGATATCTGTTCATTTACAACATATACAATTGCAGACATTACATTGTTACTAGGAAACAAATACAAGGTAAAAAATACAAGCATACATCCGCAACACTTACCACTGAAAAATCATAGGATGTGATGCCAGACACAAGAATAAAGTTTTTCATTTGCTAAGTATTCACCCTTATTCTGAAATTAACTTAATGTATGTATTTATGTATCAAAGGAACATCTGCAATGCCCAGGCTGGGATAAGGAAAACAGCAATATTTGAATGACAAGTTCAGTTCCTCAGCCACCACAATGCCATTCATTACATATTTTGTACAATAGGGAGGATAGCTAATACAGTGTACCAACCAGCTGCTTCAAAGCACCAACAGCCACAGCACTAATGCAGACAGCCAGCCCACTTAGAACGGTGTATACGCATTCCACTTTAAAGCCTTTAGCAACATTGTGCAAACCAGTGCCTCCTTTAGGCAAATATGAATAATGGAATTCCGCCACATACACAAAGCGGACTGTTAATGCAGCTCAGATACACTGTGCAAACACTCCTACGAGACCCTCTATGCCACTTATTTAAATTTCTAATGGGAAAGGAGGTCTACCACTCGAGGAGGTGCAGGCATACTTAATGAATGGACTGAGCCAGATTCCAAGGTCAGGGTTCTGTTAGTTTACACTAATTTATCCACAGGTTTAATCTCTAAGATTGCAATTTTGACTCAACTCAGTTTCCGGCACACGCACACACACACACTTAGACATTTATTTTTCATTAGGTCAGAATAAATTCAAATCTAAACAAATTGGCAGGCTCAAGGCATGGCTAGCATTACCACAGAATGCATGCAATTTAATAACACCAAGCTGAGGAATGCTAATCCAGTTAGCCCCCCGGGGAACTTGCATACAATACGGAGAATGCCAATCACAGAGGGCTGAGAGATGGCAGTTAGGGTCCAGCCTCTCTCTCTATGGAGCTTCTAACAAACAGAAATGGGTGTGTGTGTATGTGTGTGTGTGTCCTTTAAGATAAGATATAAGAACGTTTTCAATCATATGTAAATCAGAAATACATTCCTCAGTAATGGAAATGGCAGTGTTGGTGAGACTCCCGTTCATGACAAGTTTTCATAAAGCACCCATAAATTCTGCTTAGGACAGAATTTAGGAAACCACTTCCCGCTGAATTCAGGGATTGGGTTCAGTGGATGTGGGGGGAGGGGGGAGGGTGTCCACGGGTGGCCTCTTCGATTGGTGACTGGTGTCTGCGTTAAAGGTGCGTGAACGTCACAGGCTCTCTCTTTTTTCCCTCACTCCACATGCCGTGCGCCAGCATCGCACGCCTCGGGCGTTTCGCCACCTCTCTCCCGAGCCATGGCGCGAATCGAAGAACGGCACTTCTCTATTGGCCTCCTCCTCCCCCTCTTCTCCCCCCTCCTCCACCCCGCCCCCCTCCCCGCGCACTCAATCCATCCTCTGCAGTGACCTAACAGATGATTTACATCAACAGAGGGCAGCAGCAGCCGGAGGGCCTGAGCACGGATGATTTCATGTCACTCGTGAAACATTTCTCGCCCATTTCCAACTTGGAGCGTACCTTAAAATTTCAAAAATCAACTCACAATTTCATCGTGCTACGACCTTTCAAATACGGACATAATGGGTGCAGCTTCAGGTCCTGGGCGAAAGCTGTAGTCCACTTGCTTCGTGACTCCAACCGCTATTAACGTTTTGTTGGATGTCCCGGATTTAAACCTAACTGATGAGGTTGAACAAAGGTTAACCCAGAGATAGATTTTTCTGTAATATCTTTCACTTTACGCAGAATTTGAAAGGTTATTTTTCTAAAGAAATCTACAGGCCCAACTGAGGATACACACTAAAGAGTCTCTAATAATATTCCTTCAGGTCTTATCTGGGCATGAACAAAAGCATGTAATATCTCGATTTAAAGGCGCATATTTGAGTTTGTTCAGAGCAAAGACTCTCTGGAGGGCTCAAAGATAGTGCTGCTGCTGCAGCCTTCAGCGGTATGTAACACCCTCACTTGAGGACAAAAATTTCATGCTTTTATTTCTGTGACTAAAATATGACTAAGATACATTTTTAACACGAGGAATTGCAAAAAGGTTGAGAAAAATGTCAAATGTGTTTCGGATAAAGCAGAGAACGAACTGTTGATCCAAAATACACTCGATAATGAATTAATTAGTGAAGTCCCTTTAGCACAGTGATATTTGCCTGTGAATACCAAACAGTTTAAAGGAGGGGCAAAAGTACAAGTGGCATGATATGAGATATAACAACAACAAAAAACTATTTTACCCACTAACAATAAAAACACTGAAACCAGAAACTGAATACGGCAATCACATCTTGTTGTTTCCCCATCACTTATTGGAGAGAAATAATTGAAGGTCTTAATTCTGCAAGTGACATCTCTTCGCACCACACTAATTAAGCAAATTATGCCTTTGTTCGAGGGGAGACCGCAAGTCATTTATTTGACAGTTCAATTTTGAGAAGCGAAAGGAAGAAAAAAACGAAACAATTTCATCATTTGTATATTCAAGGCTATACCTCCTACTGCAAAATGTCTCGGGAGAAAATGTAACATTTTAAATAATCAACCACGCTCAACAGATTCATTTTCTAAAATTCCTGCTCAGTGCTTGTGCTCTCAGGAAACAAGACACGTCTGTGCAAGTCAGACCATCTGGACAGTCCAAGCAACCTTATTAGTGAAGGCCAATTTCATTCTATGACCTCAGAAAGCTGATATGTAAAAATACATCTCTAATTAGGACATTAATTATTCTGCGAAAGCCTGTCAAAGCCAAATGCCAGCTGAGCTTCACAGGCATTGCCCTAATTTAAGATTTTGCACTTTAAAAAAAAATAAAAGTACTCAGTATCTTGAGATATCTGAAAGGGTGCTTCATTAGACTGGTAGATAAGACTGGTAGTCTGGATTTACTGTTGTGTTCTGAACTCGATGCATTGTTCAGGGCAAGTCTATATCATACATAAATAAATAGAGTATGAGCGAATGAATTATGAATGGCTGAAATAATCGTTTACTTTTAGAAGGGTTGCATTCAATTTGAGGCTGCAGGAGACGTGAAATGGAGAAACAGAGCAAACTGTCGGGTTCACACGAAGGGCCTGAGTGGGATATGGGACCCCAAAAACATTAAGGCATAGCCATTTCATTTCTATGGTACTTCTGCATTTACTCACATAGGACCTGATTTACTTAAGACCTTTAGCATGTGCAAAACCTTTCAGCACAAAAATAACAAAATAACCAATGACTGGTACAAAACCAATACCACGACCAATCATTGGTCATGTTATTGGTTTTGCATGTGCCAAAAGCTTCTGCACGTGCTGAAGGTCTTAGTAAATCAGGCCCCTAGTGTTTCCTTGTTACAGTATGCACAGTTTGTCTTTGCTGGGATAATTGCAACGACCTTAGCGTGGGTTTACACCTCTCATTTAGACCACTAGACTAGACTGAACTGCTAGAAGTTAATGGAATTGTCACAGCTGTAATGGCTGTTCATAATGACGCAGGTTAGGAAAGCCATTCCAGTTCTCACGCTGTTAGGTGGCCTTGTGGACATAAGTCAGGGATTGAAGCCTGGAAAAAGGCCATTGCAGTGGCCCCATTGCGTCTCCCTTTTAAGCCTCTGTATATAAATATTTTACACAGTGTGGAGGTATTATAACTTTTGTTATGTCTTGTTTGGAGTGTCAAGGCAGAACATTATTATTCAGCTGTCAGGGAAAATGAGTTTGTCCTAATGCAAATGGTGCTAGTGTGATTTCAAATGATGCATACGCACAACTTCGGAATAATGGAAAAGGGATTTAATGGTTTAACGTCGGCTTTTCCTTTGTTTGTCACAAATGTGCATACTGAAGAAAATGTTTTTGTTCACACAATACACAGAATATTGTTCAATTCCTCAAGGAGTTAGACTATTGTGATGTGCATCTATTGTGATGTTCTCTGACAGATTTAGGACGTGTCCTGAAGTTACCTGTGACAGTGAGTGCTCACTTAATCAGAAATACAGAGCAGAACACACTTACACAGATTCTCTATAACATCCAGATAGTCAGCTCCTGTCTTCCGTCCATCTTCTCTGCTTCCAAACTACAGGAGCTTCCTTGTTGGTAACAGCAGTGCTCTGTTACAGTTTATGAATATTCTTACAGAGGCCTGCCAGAGAACAGAACAGCAACTGGTCTTATTTGTGCCCACATCCTTTCATGAATATTCAGAAAGTGGAAGATTTAAGCTTCAGTGGTAAAGAGACAGAGTATTTAATGTCAAAAATACAAAGTTGTGCGCTGCTGGTGGCTCATAAAGGACCTGCTCGAGAGAATGGATTGGCCCCATGGTCCAGGATGTGAATCCTGACTTTGCTGGTACTGACTGTGGCCAATTGCCCCATAAGGCTACACATAATCGATGGTAGCATCACCCAATGTCAGGAGGGGTTCAGTTGGCCAAGATCCGGTTCTCGTAGCTCTCTAGTGACTCCCATTGGTCAATCGGACGCACTCTATCTGCTTGTTAAAACTGCACAGGAACTGCCTTGAACTAGGCTTGTGGGCTATGCTGTGAAAAGGCAACTGGCAACATCATCTGCTTTGCTGTAGAGTGCCGGTCTATATTCTCCTGCACCAACGGCAGGGATTGCAGCATGACCATGGGATAAAGCATTCTTAAAAAGTGTACAGAGCGTAAAAACTGGCACGACGTGTACCACGCATCTTGGTACCATATAGAATCTGTGGTATTACGACACCAAGATAACTGGCCGCGTTCTGTTTGGCTGTTACTGTTCCGCAGTCCCATTAGCACCTTGTTATTTTGAGTTTTCCAGCGCCTTGAAAAACTTGTCAGACCAACTGCTTGCCAATGCATTTTTTCCCACCCACAAAGAATGAACTGTTTTTTTGTTGAAAATTTAGTTTAAAAAGTTCTTTGTGAGAAAGCTACACGGAGACATACAGCAAAACATAAAAACCTTAAGTTAAACAGTAGTTCCACAGTATTTCCACATTCCCTTCAACCTCCGGAGCAGAAATGCACGATGATGGTGCGTGGAAAAAAAAAAGACTATTGTGGTCCGAGGAGTTTGCAGCAAGGGCAGACTGAGACTAACTGCACACAGCCAATAATAAACAAGGACCTTTGCTGTCAATCTGAAGAACAAGGCTAATTAGGCCAGTTTCAGCTTGTCCGTCAAACCAGAGTAGTCGCCCAAGGCAGATGAGCTGAATCACCACGCTGGGGCATCAACCGCACACAATCACACACAGACATGCAGGCATGTGTCCGTGCACATACACACACATGCAGTGTAAATCAGAGGGGTTCAGGATTCAGATGGGTGAGAAAGTGAGGCCTGTGTGTTTACGAAGTGCAATGGGGAGGGGGTAGAGGAATTGGCAAAGAATCGACAACTGTACGGTATTATCCCCCCACCCCCACACACGCACACGCAAACAAACAAACAAACACAAACAAACATGCACACGCGCAGACACACGCAAACACACACACATGCGCGCACACACACACACACACACACACACGCACGCAAACACACACGCACACACAAGCATCCGCCCCCACACACGCCCACATGCGAGCGTACGGTCATGCGCGCTCACCTCCCCTTCTCCTCCTCCTCCTTCTCGGGCACGCCGCTCATGGCGACTCCCTTCAGACCCCGGAGCGCCTCCGCGGCGTTACGCACACGCGTGTTCTAATGCCCCGTGATTTAGAGCCCCCCGTTTGTTCCCCTGGCGATAAACCGCTGCCTGGGAGCAATGGAAATTACCCTCATCCATCTCGCACTCCGACCGTGCATCGCCGGCTGCAGCAAAGAACGCCTCCCCCGCAAAAATGACCTGCCCCTGTATCGACATCGCGCGCGGGTTCCGTTCGCTCCTTCGTTTTAATCCCGAGCGATTAGCGCCCGGGCGCTAACGGACGGGGAACGTGACGGGGCGCCACGGCGGCGCAGGCCCGGGCTAAACAATTAAAGACAGATTACGGGCCCGGCGGACGCGCGGGAACAGGCTTAGGGGGGCGCTTAAACGAGCGCAGACGAAGGTAATCAACCCGCATCGCAGAGGATTTGTTCCAATCGCCTCCGCGGATCCGCAGGGAGAAAAGGGCAGAGACCGAGGATCAGAAATACAGAGGAGCGATTAAAGTACGTCGCCGACGCGCCATTTCATCAGTGAGGCAGAGCCCCTCGCTACCATTGGAAAAGCGGTACGAGACCGAAGGCAGTAGCCTTTGTGTTCGGCTACCCCCGACCGGAGGGTTTAGCGCGCATCTGCGGCGCGGCGCCTGCGCCGCAGTCCCTGAGGAGGGCCGGCGCAGCAGGCGAGCGTCGTTAAGAGGCGATGGCGCGCGAGCAGGGGGCTAAACTCACAGCGTCTGGGGCGTTACGCCGGTATAAATAATTCAGGGTAATGGTCGCGGGATCAGAACGACACCGGCTGCCGCTTCAGCAATGTGGGGTGGGGGGGGGGGAGGGAATATTAAACAGCGCATAATTACTGCGTCAAAAGGCGAAAGGGCGGGAGACGGCTTCTTTTTATTTTGTCATCAACGATAACAAAAACCAATCTGCAATTTTGCCGGTTAGCCCCCTCACTGGAGACAGTGCGAGGAATGGATGCATAACAGTTTTAAGTGCACAGCACATCCGATTAAGAGTACACCAAAATGGATTAAATGGCTATAGGATTGCCAAGAAGGATCAGCAACTGGTCATTTGGGTGCCTGAAGTGAGACTGTGCCAGTTGTGCAGTCCTCCAGTGTAGTGACTGCCTGCTGACTGTAGGGTTTAAAGGAATGGGGGATGCATAGAAGGTAGGGGAGCCCTAGTGCATGTGCACTCGCACCATTTACCCCTTTGAAGAGTAGGCTTCTTGGGATGTTTTTTCAACTTTCTAAGTCAGTGTTCTGGAACTCCAATGCTTTAAAATGTCAGTGATTACCATCAGCATTAGAATGTTCAGTTAAGAACATTCTAATCACATATTTGTGATCGTATACCATAAAGGGTTAATAAATGAGGTCTTG
This sequence comes from Anguilla rostrata, assembly GCF_018555375.3. Taxonomy (NCBI): domain Eukaryota; kingdom Metazoa; phylum Chordata; class Actinopteri; order Anguilliformes; family Anguillidae; genus Anguilla; species Anguilla rostrata. Next base: position 26,182,203 of record NC_057933.1, on the reverse strand, counting down.
TTAATGTGACAAGTCTTCAACTGCGTTAAAAAATTTTAGGTAAATTCAAAGCAAAAAAGCAGCTGACTTCACATTTTATGCGTCAATCTGGTGTTGATGACAAAGTTGCACAAAAGTGTAAGTTTGGATATAAACAGAACACAAATGGTTCTCATTTATCCGCATTAAACACATGCAGACCTACATTTCAGTGAGTAAATGTATTCACCAAAGACAAACAAATTTGTTTTAAGCAATTTAAGAAGACATAACTGGAAATCTTGTCAGTGAAATTAGAACATTTTTTCAGGCAACCTCAAGCTGGCATTAAATGCATTATGTAAATGACTACTCAGCTTGATGCTTAAATGTGTTGTGGCCTTACAGTAAGATTAAGCATCAGTGCAAACATGGTGATATTCATGTGGTGAAATGCCATCTGGGCATTCAGGTGAAAATCCAGCTACATTTGGTTGAAAAAACCAGGACATACCCAAGCAATATCCAGGTAAAACTATAATGGGGTCGACCTAGTCCTTTTATGTCAAAACATCTCTCAACCTAGATTTCCACCCCTCTAGCCATCTAGATTTCAACTTTTGCTCTTTGGGTATGGCACGGCCATCTGCAAAGATCCCCACCTTTTTTCTGCCACAATTCAGAGCCCTGATTTGTACTTGTAACAGTTACTGTGATTGATTATTATGACCATTATTGTTGTTGATTAGGCTGACGACAACTCTGGTTTATTTACTATTTATGGTAGTTTAGGTTGTACAAGAACAACCAACTGAGGCTGTGAAACCAAAGCATCGCTAAACTAAAATCCCCCCTGTACATTAAGTGGGGACTAACATACAAAAAGGTCAGATACAAGTAAACTGTACACACACAAACACAAAAGGTTGGGGAGCTCCAAAATGTTTGGGATAAAGACATATATTGTTTATTTTACCATATATATATACACTGTGTGCATACGCACAAACACACGCACATGCCCGCACACAACCAAAGGAAATGGTAATGCACAAATGCCTACACACACACTACTGAGCGTGTCATTTGTCACCATCTGCCAGACCCCCACCTCCCCCCCCCAAATAATAAACCCTGGCACACCGTGACTGAATGACTGGCTGCGGAGCCCCGTCCAGCACTGACAGCACGCTGAGGGGGGGGGGCAATGGAGCAGGAAGAAACGACAGCATTCGGAGGGAGAGAGAGGAGAAAGCAGAGTGAGGGAAATAGGGAAAGAGAGAAGGAGACAGGGTAAAGGAGAGAGGGAAAGACTGTGGAAATTTGCTCTGTTAAGTGATAGTTCTCCCAAAATTCATGCAAATATAATGCTTTATCTTTCGGTGCAATGCATCAAGCATTCAATGCTTTTGAGTGAAGTCCCTGTCTACATTAACCTACATCCACCAATGCCTAGCATTGTTAGCATCGGTTTGGACATTGAGAAGAATGCTAACTATCACTGGATGGAGGTTCACACATGAGTGATTCAGCAATAAATAAATAACAAATATTAATTGGTTGCATACTATATTGTAATAAAACTGATAAATGCCATTTATTTCAGTCACTATAAGGTCATATGCAGCAAAATATATACAGCTGAATAGATGTGTTTTCTGTGATATCCGATGCAATATTTAAATGCAAAAACATATGATCCACACCAGGAGATATAAGGCCTGAATCTTGAGGCTGATTTAATGACTACAGAAAACCACTGCTGGGTACGTTTCAGGCTGTCCCTGTTAAGATATATACTTAGCTTTGTAAACACTGAATAATATATTAAACGTATTCTCGAGGTGTAAATGAGCCCATGGTAAGGGCTTAGTTAGAATGCATTAATAAAGCACAGATGCTTAAGAATACAGTCATGGAACAGTATTGGCTCAAGGATTTCAGTTACTGTGCTGACTCAGGCAAAATGGCTGAAGGCAAGCAGGTGCAGGCTGGGACCGCACTAGGATGGGAGACCATCTGGGAAAGTTAAGTTTCAAAGCAGGTTCCACACAAGATGCTCACCTACAGCAAGTAAAACTTGGAATGGCACAAACCGTTATATATCAGCAGTGCTTTTCATACCCCTCAGACATGTAACCCATCCACTATCTATACCTGGTTGCTGGGGGTGCTGGAGCCTATCCCAGCATGCACTGGGCAAGAGGCAGGAATACACCCAGGGCAGGTCGCCAATCTATCACAGGGCTCACACACTCATACTTACGGGCAATTTAGAGACTCCAGTTAGCACTACCTGCATGTCTTTGGACTGTGGGAGGAAACCGGAGTACCCGGAGGAAACCCACACAGACATGGGAGAACATGCAAATTCCACACAGAAAGGCCCAGGCCGGATTCAAACCCAGGGATTCTTGCTGTGAGACGACAGGGCTACCCACTGCACCACATTTCACCCATTAATATTAAATAACAAGGGGCTGTTTGTATTGAATATTGCATCAAGGGCAGTTGGAATGGTTCTCAGACTAACAAAACCAGAAGAACATGTCTGGTTGGATGTACCCATTATTAACCACCACTTGAAAAATGCTATTGGCCTTAAAAGATATCTCACAGTAAATTTAAAAAAGAATGACCAAAATGTCATGTACTAAGATTTGGCTCTCATTCAAGACCAGGCTGTCAGCATGACAGGGTGTGTTGCTAGGCAACAGTCAGTAAACGAGGATTGGCCTGTCACCTGGCAGACTTCTGCTCTACATCAAAGGAGTTTTCTTGCGACTTTGCAGCCGGCTTCGTTTTTTATTATTCTTCTGTCCATTTTCCCAGTGAAACCAGCTGAGGCTTGTGAAAAACATCCCTCCCATGCAAGCGCCTTGCATGAAAATATTTACATTCAATTTGATAGCCGGAGAGGAGAAGTGACAAAGAACTAATGTCCCAGGGCTCTGGTAATACCGGTGTTTTCTGGGAAATCATTTAATCAATCAATCTTTTGTGCAGTGCCATTTTCGGTCGGTTTTCTCACAGTGTGTCACAGCGGAACTTTCCAGAAGAAAGCCAAAAAAAAAAAAAAAAAAAAAAAACTGGATGAAAAAATTGCGACATTTGAGCCAATGAGGGGAGAACAGGAAATTTGTTTTACCTGACCCTCCTTAAAAGCAATTGGGGAAAAAACTTAACTCCTGGAACATATACCATGTTTCTCCAGTGAATCCCACCTTGAGCTCCTTGGGGAGTTGAGGAGTGGGGGGTGGGGGGCAGGGAATGGGGGGGCTGTTGGGGTTTTATTAAAAACCATCAGTCTGATTGTAGGCCGAGGGACGGCAGGCTGTACTGTCACGGGCTGGACGGAGGGATTGAGAGGGCTTTACTGGGGCTCGGGCAGCCTCTGCAATGGCCATTAAATAGAGAAATCCATCCATCCATCACTAAGCGAAACAACGAATCAATTACATCAGGCAGACACGACAAGCCTGGCAAAAAAAAACCCCAATTCTTAAAGTCATCCGCCTCCCAAATATATCACACATGTAAAGAACAGGCTTCTACCCTGACAGTGCCACCAGCTGATGATGACTGTGGAGGGACTCAACTGGTGTCAACCTGCCAGTGGTAGGGCGATTTAAGTCGGCCAAGGGTCCCTGGGTTACGGCAGCATTAGTTCCTACTAATAGCAGGCCTGGCTGCTGCAGCAGGTTACAATTTGTCTTCAGTGAGATGCAGATCTCCTTTGATATGCCCTTGCTATACTGCAGTATTGAGTGGCCTGCATGCTGTAAAATAGCCATTGTCTTGCATTAAGATGTATTGGAGGCATTCATAGGCTTCAGCTGCAATGCTTCTGGTGTGCAGCTACAAGCAGCATAGTCGTGACTAGAGAAGTACAATTTCTGATTCTAAATCGGGGATGAACAACGATGGGGGGATTTGTCACTTAAAAAGAACACACATTCCACACACAATTAATCTACACGATTCCAGGGAATGTCCTTCACCGCAAAGAGAATCAGTTTTGTCTTTGGCAGTTGTTGTATTCGCAAACCATATACTGTAGGCAGTTTGTTTAGCTTTCATAGTTCCAAACCTCTTTAATTGCTCGCATAGATTTTTACAGCAGGTTTCCTTTAAGGATCTAAGATTTTAGAGCAGTGAGAGATTGCATGGAGCAGAGAAGGGGAGTTCACAGTATTTACTCAAGTGACCCAAGATAATAGGGATTACAGATGTGTCATGTGCAAGATCATGCTGCAGAGAAACTGGCACTCCGAGCGTCCACCTCAAACAGAGACATACGAATGCAACGGCATGCGTGCACACAAATATAATCACACACACACACACAAATACTTTAAACATATACACAAAGGCATGGGCACTCACCCGCATATATGCACGCACGCACACACACACCCACACACACACTTGTGGAGATAGAGGCTGATGGAGTCTTATCAGATGACCTGCATTCCTGTGTGTTGATCACATATTGGTCTCTCTGACCCTGACCTTCCCATATATAAGCCCCAGGGATCCCTGTGAAACCAGGAAATTCTCCACTTACAAGATTCTTACATTTTCCGTGAAAACTCACTTCTCCATAAGGGCATTTTTGAGCTGCATGTTTATGGAAAACATAAATATTTTTGGGAGTTTTATTTATTAATTCGCACCCAAGGGTAAAATAACTGTGTGAAATAGATCGTTATTTATAATAAATCGATCACGCTCAAGTTGGTTACAAAGGTGGAATTGTAATAAGTGCATTTGAGAGCTTGCCATGAAAGTGGTTGCTATGAAAAACAGCGAAGGTAACTAGGCAGCCAAAAATAAAAAGCACTGACAGAGTAACAGGAAAGCAGGCAAAAGGCCTGTCAGCATGAGGCAACTGGAAATATGGTGTGAATGCAGCCGAACAGCGGTCAAGCCAAAAATCACACATTTAAGAAAACAAGAGCTACACTTGAGAAATCCGATCTTTAAAAGGCCAAACTGTTAAACATCAATATAATTCATAAAAATTTTTCTAAACAATCACTCAGTGACCCAGAGTGTGGTGAGGTTTGACTGCCAAAACACTGGCAGACTTAAAAATTGAAGTACTGTAGCTAAGGGCAATTCAAGGAGACTTCGATTTTAAAGTCCAGCTTCATAAATGCAACTGCAATGTGATACTGAGCCAGTAAATTGAGGTAGATAATACCTTTGATTAGCTCCACACCGGTGGACCACATTGAACACTCCAGATATGAGATTTTATCCAAATATGAGGTATTATCCTATCATTCCCCTTTATGAAGACTTATACCTCCAATTTAGAACGATGAACACAATCCGACTGTATAGCACTATCATCTTAAAAATAATCTTTATAAAACCGGCAAAACTGCTGTTGTAATCGGAGAAGAGAACACAAGCACAGCAGTTCTTAAAGAAAGGCTTCAGCGAAAAGCCAAAATCTTTTACCCCTCCGACGTTGCCAGGCTTTCCTCGGCATTACCCACAGGACATGACTGCGTCGCTCCAAAAATTAGCACAGCCCTGCTTTCGGTTTTCGCTACATCGCCCACCGTAAATGAGAGAACTCCCCGAAGGAACAGCGAGGCGGAGAGGGTCGCCTGCTCTCCCAGCTGTAGCATTAGCGGCATCGCCTCGTCTCCCGTGGGAGAGAATCTAGCTGCGTCTTCAGCTGCATAATTAGAGTTTCTGTGGTTCGCTGAACTTTTTCATTCGAATAGCTCGCTTCAGACTATGCATAGGATCCTCATTGGTGTGGGGCTTCCTAAACCGAAGGCAGTTTGTTTAGCTTTCATAGTTCCAAATCTGTGTATCTTCGCACAATTTAGATTTGCTACGAGACCTATATATTAATTTTCCATATATTTAAAAAAAATATATATTTTCTTGAGACTGAATAAAATAGAAAGGTTTATACTTGGAAGCCTTATATACTCTATACTGGTCTGAAATCATTTAAACAATGCTAAAATAATGCTACTAGACTGTGAAAATGCACAACAATGTTGACAAGAAAAATTCACATGTTGCACTGCATTTTGTTTCTGGTTGAAGTGTGAAATGGAGATAAAGCCGACTGGTTTCAGGTACCGGCTGCTGTCGCCCGCCGTGAAGAGGAGCGTCCGCAGGGCCGGGATTAACTGTGGCTCCTGACGACGAGCGCCGTTCGGCCGACCGCACACAATCACCCGCCTCCGAGCGGGTGGGGGGGGGGGAACGGTGCCCTCGCACACAGGACGCAGGCATGCCGCGCGTGCACTCCACCGCGTCGGCGCGCACGCTGCCCGGCGCGTACGCGATTAAGCGCAGGCGGAACGAGGAGACACGCGTGCGTGGCGCGCTCGTGGTCACCGCGAAGGTGGAGAGGTCAGGAGTGGGCAGGGGGGGGCAGCAGCAGCATTGCGACGTGACATCAACCTGCACTTTGGACTGTGACTTTTTTTTTTTAACCTGACAGGAAAGGAGCGGAGGCGGGTGTGGTCTCCCAGCCTACGAAGGTTCAGCAAGGGGGAGGAGGCTGTTAAAAAATTATTCCTATGGTCAGCAGAGATCATGTACACCAGCTGCGTGTACCATTCCAATGTATTACCAACATGAAGGAAAAAAAAAAAAAAAAACATGCCCAGGGCTTTCACACAGTGGAGAGATTAAAAAATCATGCACAAACATAAAGGAAGCGCTTGCTTTTGTATTCTATATTTTATATACTCTCTATATACTCTCTCAGATATTGCACATTCTACATGGGAATAATGTTCTTAATTATAACAAGGCGTCCAATCGTTTTTTTAAATAAAATAGTACAATTGCCACTTGTTTAACCAAACAGTCCCCCCCGTCTCAAATAAGCATTGGATTTTGTGTGGGTTGTTTCCGGTTTGACTCCAGCAGAATCCGATCTTTCTTTGGACTACGAAGGATGAAAAATGAAGAGGACAGCTCAAAAGGACAGAAAAACCAGCACAGCAAAGAATGACCTTGTGGTACACAATCCTTTTTGTGAGTGAATGAACATATAATTTCCTTGTTTTTTTCCCCACTGTATAGCATATATGTACAAATATCTTAAGGTTTTTTGTGATCAGCATTATTTTAATGGATAATGATAATTAATAATTAATGGATGACAACATTTGTAAGCGCTCGAAGACAAAGATCTAAGACAGGACCAATTCCTCGTTCAAATCTCGTGTAGGCTTGGTCTCCTAAACATTACAAAATGCATATGTTAATTTAGTCTCTCCAGTGGCAACAATTCTCTGATACCCTGTGGTTTGGCAGCAAAACGACTCATTTTCTGTCAGCACTTAAGCACGTTAATTGGAAAACCCGCCATACCCACTCCGGTTACTGCCCTAAATTTGGTAAAAAACGCAGTAAGCTGAAGCTTTCAAGTCTTAATCAGATCTGCCACGGGTTCGATGAGAAGGGGGGAGGGGTTTGTGAAGTATCTGACGGTTCCCAAGGGGGGCTACATGCCTGAACTGCACCAGAGGTGTGAAGTGGAAAATTGCCTTGACCCCAGAGGTCAGGCCGAGGAAAAAAAAAAATAAATAAATAAAAAATCTCAAGTGGCCGTATATTAGCTTCTGAACCTAAAATCAAAGATATCTTCACAGTCCATTGCAGGCACTCGTATGTGGCACGTTAAGCTACCGAACCTTTGAGATTACCCATCGTGCACTGAGCAACACTCGCTATATTCTGCACATCCTGAGAGGCACGAATAACACACAAAACGGATTTTTAAAAAGTCATTTAACAGCTGAAACTCAGATCCTCAAATAACCTGCCAGTGTGGTGAGTGTGTTCAAGTCCCAGAATAATTGTGTCTCCAGTGATATGTAGGCAACTGTATATTTGGAGACCGTCAAATACGAACAGGATCTGCGTGCGGGGTTGCATTTATGAAACCAAGGCACTCTTCCAAAGGGACACATTTCATAAAATGCATTTATTCCAGAGCATGTTCCAGTGAACAAATAATAAAAAATCCGAAGCGTTCCAGCAAAGCCTTCGTCGGAGACCCGCTGGCCTTTAAGACTGGAAGGTGAACGTAGGATGAACAAAGATGCATCGCATGCTTTGATTCGCTGAACAGGAGGCTCACAATTTTCAACAGCAAAATTTCTCCCTCTGTAAGAACGCTGAAGCTCGACAGAGGTCCTAGTGAAACCAAGTGAAGTGCTTACTGGACGTATGGCGCGCTTGTGAAAGAGAGAGAGAGAGAAAGGGAGAGGGAAACATTGCGATTTTGTGCCCTGCAGCTGTGTCAATGATAGGGTGCACGTGTGTGCGTGTGCTTTTTTGTGTGCAATTGTGCGCAATTAAATATATCGCATACGAGCTTTATATGCAGCTTGCATCTGGTCTCGGCAGAACCCTTGACAATGAGCACTTTAAAAGAATCCTATAGCCATGCTGATTTCATACGGAATATGTGAAACGAGGACAGTGAACTGCACAAAGTCGTTTCCACTGGAAATGCCATTTTCTGCCATTTAATTTTGACAGGCACCTCAATTTGATTGTATTTCTTTCAAGGACAATTCCATTATCTATTGTTTATTTCCAACAACGTTCCATTGTTCAATTTATCTCATACTGTAGGGAGGGTCCTTCTGACAGTTTATTTTCCATGCGCACCTGAACTTTCCATTTCCATGGGGTTATTCTATTAATTTTTCCATTTTCCATTTCTACTTTCTGTTCAATTCATGTTCCAATGACAGGCTTTTCCATTTCAGGTCTTTACAGTGTGACCGATTCTTCTGCGTGACTAAAAATTCTTGTGTGGCTTCAAATTTCCATTCAGCCACATCTGCACAACTACAGACTTACGGGTATCATCTACTACAACACATATAATTTTTTACTAATTCAATCTGTGGAATGTCTCTCATACCTTCAACAAAGACCACTACAGCACATCCTCGCTAATTTTTCAAACTCAGAGTAACGTTGTTAGCATAGCTTAGAAGATTAAGGACAGTTGCAAGGCTTAAGAAATGGTGATGGTTTTAAAAAGCATAAAATTTCTAAAGAAAAACAACATGGGACCCGCTAGAAAGAAGAGCACCATGGAGGAAACTGTCTTGGACTCAGAAGGCAAGACGGAAACAAATCACTTTCACAAAGGAGAAATACGAAAGATTTCCCCAGGCTTCCCATACCGTGAAGAGACAGAGGTAATGTTCTGAAACACCAATCTGTCAGAAAATAGCAAAATGAGTAAAACCAGCACCCCATGTCATCTTGAGCAGATATGGTTACCGAACAAAAAATAAAAATCAGCTCCCAGTCAGTGATGTCAGCAGGTAAATCAAAAAAATTTGATTAAAGTGACAACATCAAGAATTTGCACACTGCAGATAATAGGTTTCAAATTCAACAGGATTATCAGGTTTAAACTCCTTCCATTTCATTTAAAATACGCTACTAATAGATTGTAAAAAAAAATAGTAAGCACAGATTTTCTTTGTCCATTTGCTTCAACCATCAGTCAATAATTGTGAATGGAGCAATTTTTTGAGCAATTTAATTAAGTGAAGGATGTGGTCTGCCAATCTCCATCTCCTAAGAACGGAAGACGATGCAGAACTTCTGGACCTGGGCTGTGGAGACCCCTGGGAGTCAGTGAAGGAGCCCCATGGGGTCCTCAGCAAAATGCAGGAAGTATTCTCCATGTACACAGATCCATAATGTAATGAAATCAAGACTCGTTCATGCTCCATATACTGCTGAGTTAAACAACCACCAGTTTCCAGCCTGTAAAAAGTACTGACTAGAACCGCCAATCGTTCAATATTGTATTAAGGTTGGGGGTCTTCAGCAATAGGGTAGGCACTTTAGAGACCTTTAGCCCCTGCTGTTAGAGACTAAACACAAACAGGGGCCAACTGAACAGATCCTCATGAATTAAAAGCAGGTCTTTTCATTTTGAAAAACCTTATTGAGGTGAAATTTAAATTCAAAAGAAAAAAAGAAGGAAAAAAAAGAACTCAATCTGAATTTTCTCGTCATTTGTCAATGCAAAAGCACACATTCTCCTCGCAACTGACATTTGAGTAGACTCCGGATATTCTGTTGTTCAGTCTCTATATGCTGTGTAGGTGGCCTTTTCCCATGGAAGGACAAAAGCCTTCGCACAGTGGGGAAAAAATGCATACTGCTGACTGTCTCAATCCATAATTCCCATTATTACCACTGTAAATTAGATTACCGCCCTAAAGCCTGTCTATAGAGACCGGAGAGGGTTTCACCTGTAATTAGGTCCATAAAAAATGTACAGCCCTTAAAGGCAGAAGAGGAGGGGGGAAAAAAAGCAATTCTTTCCCATTTTGCCTGAAGCTTAAAGCCAATCAATATATTCCACCTTCCCCCCCTCATAAAGACAGAAAGAGAAATAATCCAGGACTTCCTCCCAAGGTGCCCCTATCCTCCTGTTCACCAAGGACCCCCCAGCCAGCACCCCCCCCACCCACTGGCAATTCAGGAGATACAATCTGTCCAGGTTCCTGTTGGGGAAGTAATCCCATCGAAAAACTGTGGAGCGGTTAAAAAAAGACCAGGCCGGAGGGGATTCTTGCATGCTGCCTCGCATCAGGATTCGTACGACTTGCATATTCAGGACAACCAGATACATCCACATATAACGTCTGTATATTCATACACAAACAATTACTGGTGTCCCCCTTATAAAAGTCCCCCAAACAACTCACTAACACAGTTCCTATAAGTTCCTATATCGACATTCACCTTTGTACTCAGGATAACTTAAACGTAACGATACTAGTCTATTCTTAGAGGAATGATTAATGAGCATGTTATTTTTGGCTGGTTTCATAAACATACTGGCGTAGAGTACAATGTTGCAAGAAAGGACTAGACTGAAGGGGATTAATTAACCATTGAGAATCATAAAAATGCTGAAGAGCTCTTGGGAGACAAATTATAAAATTGTCATCTTTCACCCTAAGCATTCCCCAACCAAAGGGTTGGTTAAACTGGAACATCTGGTACACAACTCTTGTTCTCTTTATGCAATGATGATGCTTTTGTTTCTCTTTTTTTTTTGTTGCAAAAAGGTAACAAACGCAATATATAAAATTGCCATAAACTAATAGCCTCCCATAATAAGGCTGGCTTTCATACAGCAGAATGTCATAAATTGCAATCCATTGCACAGACTAGTTAAAATGGGGGAAGAAAATATGACATTATGAAAAAATATCATAAAATATCAAACAGCACCTAACTTATATGTGAAATGCACAGCCTTGAAGACTCTGAAGTCCATTTAGACTGGTTATACAGTTTAGTTGCAGCGTACACTAAGCAGCATGATGGCGTTTAGGTCGAGGTTGGCATGGATGTGATTCGTTAATCGTTTCTCTGTGCTCTGCCAGTACGATCAAGTCTGGCTGGAGGGATGAAGTCATGTAGTGAATGAGGCGCACACCAAGACAAGTCCATCAGACATTAACACTGCTTAAAAGCTAGTCTTTCACATCGCATTTGAATATCATGGGCAGAATTCTGTGTGTGAGATTGGGTGGGTCATTACCGTCCACACAAGATGACAAAGGGGAATGATTAGCTGGCTAAGCTGAAGAACAGTATCCCCACCTAAGTGCAGCTCTTACTCTGTCAGGGGTGACATCGACTCCTATAGTAGATACCCATGTAGTGGATAGCCTAATTTCGCTTGTGCCACAACCTCTTCTTCATGTTTCCATCATCCAAAACCTATGACTACATTACGACTGTGCTCGAGCAAGGCCCCTAACCCTAGCCACATCAACATTCTGACTGCTGTACATGGCCTGGGGAGTTGATTCCATCAGCAAAGAGGTGTCCTTTATTTCCTTCTTTTTTATGGTGATAATTCTCATAAAAGGTGTCATTTTTTAACAATCACCGCCATATTGGGTCCAGGCGGCACATATGTCTGTTCAATCTTTATGAAGGCATTACAGAAACTGAAAAAAAAAAAAAAAAATCTGTTCGACAAAGAAAAAATAACACTTGAAGCAAAATGTGAGTACCACACTGAACACTATGTGGTGAACTCTCTGACATTTACTCTCATTTAAATTCAACTGTACACCACAATGAGGTCAGTGTGGTGTAATCCCGGGCACGATCTCACATTCAAATTTAAAAAAATAAACACACATTTAGACACAGAGAAATTCACCAGTCATTAATTGGTGCATCTGGTCTGTGACGCCATCTCTTCCAAACTTGGTTAAAGCCCACAGAGAAAAATGAGAATATCCCATGGCATTATTTCCCTCTAATCATCAGCTCTATTTAGATCCAATTATTGTACTATAATAAGCAGATGTTTCGAGATTACATCTTCATCAAGCACAGTTCAAAAGAAGGGCAGATATTCTCGTGTTTTTGAACCGCAGTTGTGTGAAATTCCTTTTGGCCTACCCTGAAGGAATTCCTACATGTCCTCATAATTAATTCAAAATGTTTCAGAGATAAACAAACACCTCTAAACAAAGACAATTTAACAACAATTTTTTCCAAGTTATTAAGGTCTTGTGGTGATTGTGAAGCAGACCACTGTACAATACCAGCCTTGCCAAAAAATAAACTGACGACCCACAATCCTGCATCCGTGGTATGTGGACTAGCCATCTGAAATGCGAAACCTGTCCTAGCTTATTCTGGTATGTGAGGACACTCTGAACTCAGCACAATGCATTTAAGTTGACCATATCATTTAGCCTTCTCATCCCAAGCTGCATCTGCTGGCCACAAAACACAGGCTCATGGTCGACCGGATCGGATCAGGCAGCCTCTTTGACCGCTACTGCGACCGCAATTGCGCTCCCAATGGTCACTACGGGTCAAAGCATAAACAGGCCTTAAATACAAGGCAGCAACTTTTTCAAAACCATTTAATTCACCCTTTTCCAACAAACGAGGGAGCCGTTTCATTCTCCATTTCCCAACAAACATGATACAGAAAATGTAGGCTTAGGTGTCCTATTGCTGAAATATGGCTTTGAACAGAATTTTATTTATTTATCTTTTGTTTTACTGGTAAAACCCCACAGACTGAGACTGAAATTTCCATTTCGAGAGGGACCTTATTGTAACACAAACAGTTACAATGACAGGTTTTATGAATACACAATGGGTAAACAAGATCACAAACAGATGAACTCCTCAGTTATAATATCAAGAATGAAACATTTTAAATCAGAGTAGAACATTAATAAAGCCAGATCATGTTGATGCTGAGGTTGAACTGGCCTTGTTAATGCTGTACTTTGATTTAATTTAGCAGTTGTGAGTGCTACGTACCACTCACTACCTGGGTGAGCATATGGCCATTCATGCATGCATACAGCATTCAGGTCCTGGAGAGCCACAGGATCTGCTTATTTTGCTATGATATCAGCGACCGATTCAGACCCAACAATCAAGGTGAGGTGAGTTAACTGTAATCAACTGCTTGAATTGATCAATTAAGTACCACGTACCAAGTACCAAAAAGCAGCCAACCCTGCGGGCTCTACAGGACCAGGAATGAAAATCCATGCCCTACAGGATTCAGGGACACAGCCAGCATGACAACTGCACGAGAGGAACACCAAGAGAAAGCACTTTAACAGCAGACAGCCCAGTGGGGTTCAGCCTTCTGGATTTAGCACAAACCATAGGAATTCTAAGGTCAAATCAGAACTATTACCAAAGAACCCCGTCCAAAAATGCATTAAAGTCAGTGTCCTTGAAAGTTTAAAAAAAAAAAAATTTGACTGGGAGTTCCATTTTCCCCTAGTGGATGGGATTTTAACTCTGTTATCCACTGCTTCTCGAAAGGCCAAATGGCCTTATTTGTGAAACAAGTCAAGAAAATGACCCAGTTCCTTGTAACAGAAGAGCTTGTATATGGTGACGGACTGTATATTATAGGTTGCAACCTTGTGAAAACAGCAATCAAGCCTTTAGTTTTTTTCTTGTTCTGGACTTCAAAGAACAAGAAACCAGAAAGCTACAAAGAAGTTCTAATGGCCTGAACCTGATGAAAAAGAACAGACAGAAGTCTCCTTCACACGTCCAAAATGTCCCACATAAATCTACAGCTTTATCATTGACTTTAAATGAAGATAAACAACATTCTCTATAGAGGATCCCATCACCTGAGGCATAGTAGTTTGAGCTAAACAAGAGGCTTATACCATAGCCAAAAAGGACCTTTGCCTTTCCCCCTCATGAAACGTAAATTATGTGAGAGCCTAAGGGACATTATTAGCTTATACAGCAGCCTCCAAAAGTATGGGCACCATTTATTAAATCTACAGCTACATTAGTCAACAGTATGAGCATACTGTATAATACAGCTTTTTGTTTGGTCATGTTTACCAATGGTGTCAATAATCTAGAGGCTACTCACATTACAAAGTATCCTACCACCATCCCTCCATGATGTTCACAGTTCTGAAGCTCTGCCATCTGCACCCCCTCACCCTGGCCCCCACATTATTTAAATCCCCTCTCCCCATGATTTTCTAACAGATGAAGATTGAAAATTCATTAGGTTCAAGTGAGGTCAGAGGTCAGAACCTGTAAACCAATTGGTCACGGCACTGCGATGACCAGAAGAGAAAAAAACTCCTCCAACTAATGAAGGAACTAGCTCCTGTCTTGCGGAGAGACAGGTAGGTTCTGGATTACCACCGAAGGCTGGGTCAAGGGTCTTTTTCCCCCAGGTTGACAGGGCAGGCACGCCACAGCAAATAGGAAGAGGGCCCTCCCTGAGGGAAGATGGAAGCAACGACTCCAAGCAGCCCCCCGAATCCCATCAGTGGGAGGAAGAGGTTGTGTGCTCTCCTTAATGATCATCTCCCCAAAGCTCGAGAGCACAGATCGGCATCACGAAGGGGAAGATTTGAGCAGGGAAACAAGCTGTGCTCATAAAGCCCATCATTAAATCTCAGTCTCCTCCATCAGGACTGATAATGAGGGAACCATGTTGCCGTATGCCATCAGATGTAGAGGAGGAGAAAACCTCTTGCGGTAAAGCTTGATTAGGAGGAAGTGGAGTACCAATTGACGAGAGCACAGTCGCAGTTCTCTTTCTCCCTTCCCCTATTTGCCTCATTTTCCTCTCCCTTTCTTCCTCCCTCCCCCAGCTCCTGATCCCTCTTCCTTCTTTTTCTTTCCACCTTGCTCCTCTCCCTCATATCCCTCATATATATATAGGCTATATATTCCTGATTGTCATGTCTTTTAGCCTGCTAATAAATGTTGCTAATGCTTTAAATGCTTTAAATGTTAACACATTTAAAGCATTCATTTAAAAAGTTTAATGTGACAATTTTTTACTCAACTCACAAAGCAGGCATGTGTGCATTTTCTCAAAGTTCTCTGTAAAACTGGAAGAAAGACTGCAAGCTGTGGGAAGATATACCGTTGTCACATCAAGATGACTTCCTATCATCCTGGTAATGTAATGAAAGCATAAAGGAGTTAATGAACTCATTCGGTTTCATTTGATTACATAAAACATCACCAAGACAAGGTCAATGTGCTCAACTCCATATATGGCCTAATGTTTAAATCTACTATAGCTTAAAGACACAACGCTTTGCATTTAAATTTAATTACTACAGTGGCTTTTATTAAACGGTTTCATTAAGTTTCAGTATGCCGTTTCATTAATCTCACATTTGTACATGGATCCATATAGGCTACATAAGGTTGATTTGGAGATGCACAATATATTACAGGTATGGACTGACACCAATAGATCTTTGGTTACATATGATTTTCCCATTGCAGGAGCAGCCTTCATTTCTTAAACTATTTTTTCTTTTCTTTTTTAGATGAATCTACATGGGGCGAATCACTCAAAGCCAGAATGAAGCAACCTGTACTCAGCACAGTACTCTAGCCTATGCAGCAAACATATTTTGCATGCGTTTCTTTAGAAAGCAGTTACTGTCAGTGTGAAGATGGAACAAGCAAGCAGATACTTTACTGGGGCTTTAGGTTTTTTGAATTTGTAGAACTTGAAATTACCAATCTGATTTTCAAAGAGCTGAATTCAAACCCAATTATTTCAGATATATGGTTCTCACAGTAAAATCAATTATATGAATTCAGTGGAATTAGAATTTCAATATTAGGTATTCAATTAATTTGACTTAATATAGGCAAATGTTAATTAGAATTATATTTGTTCCTGTAATTTATCTTTAAAACACAATTTCATATTTTTAATATGGAAAACTTATTAATTAGGGCTTACATCAAGCAAATGCGAAAAAATGGCAGCAAACCCCAACTAGTTCATTTTATTTAATCATTTAAGAGCCTTTAAAAATATTATTTTTTGTCCCAGAGATACTGTGCTGGTGGTTGTCATCGGTGGGTGGGAGGTAGCTGCAGGCCCTGAATATAGAACATGACCTCTACTTTCAGAACAGCAGCTAATTTACATCTCCAAATTTAAAAAAGAAAGTCTGAAGCACCAAAGCGCAAATAAGAGTTTTCTCTCTCTCTCTCTCTCTGCATCTCACCTTTTTTCACTCTCTCTCCCTCTCAGACTTTAACAAAAGATTAGAGTCTCTGCTACTGTTTTATTCAAACATGAAAAAGCACAGCATCTGCTCTCTCCATTATTTATTTGCTTAGCGGGCACCCTCATCCGGAGCAGCTTATTAACATATTATCTATTCATACAACTGGACACTCCCTACGGGCACACAACATTGCTCAAGGGCACAAAGTCGGTGTGCCACCTTTACATCTGGCTAATAATACCTCTAAACAGCATCCTTTCAGCTAATCTGAATATAACAACTGAAATTGACCCTGATAAATTTAACGTATATTATGAGGAGAATGCCATGCTGCTTATATCAAAGTCAAATTTACTACCCTAAATCTTTTTGGATGACAGAGGACAAGAGATGTCTAATTTGAGGCTAATTAATAATTTGCCCCTCTCCCTTGGACAGCAGTCGCACAATATCTTCAAGGGATTTGGAACACTCCCAAGAGCTAATGTAAAAACCCCAAGCTGAACTACGACCAAATAACCATAAATGACAACCAGCATCAGTGACACGGCGATAATCAATCAAAGATCTGCCTCCCGGCAACAGTGGGGCTGATATATCTCATGTTGTGGAATCCGATTACGTGTGACCCGCGGCTCAGGAACTCTATCAGTCCACATGCCCAATTGATCAAGAGCAGACAGGCAAGGCAGGAAAGAAAGAAAAAAAAAAAAAAACGGCAATCATCAAAGAGATTTAAAAAGATCTTTCTCCGAGGCAAACACAAACAAAAACAAAAAGCAGAAGGGGGAACGTTAAATGCCGTGGACCCTTCGGATGTCGTTGCAACTGAAAGGACGTGGGCCGGGATGAGCTCATGTGAGGGCGGAGATATCATCCAACAGGACAACGGGTCCAAAACCGTGAGTCCTCAGATTAAACGCTACACCTGAATTGCACTGACAAAACCACTCTATCAGTGTTGCCCAGTACGAGGTTCCATACAGAAAGTATTTATTACATGCATGCGCTCAATACTAATATAATTATCGCGTGGTTGAAATGTTACATTGTAACTGTGAGGACCTGAGGTTAGTGCAGAACTTCGCCAGACATGAAGGACGAGGTACCTACTGCTAGTGAGAAGCATTTTCCTTGTGTTTGAAAATCTCCATTGTGTGTGTTCTGTCATCCTCAGAAAAACTCAATGTCTATGTCACAAAGGGATGCAGCCTGTCAGTGGGAGAAACCTACAGGTGTTGGGGAGCGTTCGGTACAAATGTGCCCCCAAGCCAACAGCAGGCCATTACCCCCAGGCTCTCCCTACGATGCCCGTAACAGAGAGGCAGACGGCGATTTCTTTCAAAGACCCGGCCTTCATGATTTGATTAGGAGCCGCCATAAAACTGACAGCAAGTGACAAACACATTTCTTTCCATTCAAGCAATGAGCCCGTAATTAAAAGCAGATTTTTTTCTAACAGCCCATAATATAGTGAAATGCAATGGCTATAAAAAAATAAAGAAAGGGAAAATATAAATTCAAATATTAAGCAGTAAGCACCATCTTTGGTGCGCAGGGCTTCCATTATAAGTGCTGCCATTTAGTGGTACAAGGGACCAGGAATCCAAATTAAAGTTGATAAAATATTACTCGTTAATTGCTTTAGATCATGGAAAGAATGATGTCATGCCTCGATAGGGCAACACAACAATCGTGCACTTGATGGAACGCAAAAAGAAATATTCCAATCGGCTGCACAGAATCAAACGGACAAAATGTTTTGAAATAATGGCCGACAATAATACCCCATTTCTTCAAACCAGGTTTTACCTGCAAGCATAAGTATCCATCTTTTCTTAAACATTAAGTTATCATGAATGTGATAGCAATACTTATTTTGAGTCCCTTTTTTTGCCAGGCAAATTGCTATGGAAACCATGCCTCTGCACAAATGTACCACCAAAAAGTACATCACAATTGATGCATCCTCAAAAAAGCTTTCTACATTTTACAACGAGACAATGCTAAAAAAAACTGAAACTGAAAATAGTGGTTTCCCTCCTTGACAACAAAATTGCCAAAACTGGATGGCATATGATATTGCACATGAATTATTTATATTCTTTCGAATACATCCCATCTGACAGCAATAAATAAGGACAAAATGGGATTGATACTGAATTCCTTGCAACTGTTGGGTTTAAAATGACGCAGTTAGGTTCAGCTTGAAAGCAACAACAACCTTGAAACTGACAGCTCCTTGTTTTCAGGACCATCGTTAGAATGTCTTTGATTTCCATACCCACAACTGGGGCGCATGTAAATGCAAGCACCATTCTTTTACAGTATACTGAATGATTTCAGCAGAATGTGTATTGGCGAGTATGTGTATACGGTCATCGCAATAATGATCACAGTTTGAAAGAACCCTACACAGGTCTTATTGAAAAAGACCGAAAACAGACAATGTGTCAGACAATGATTTAAAAAGCAAAACAGAACCACCCTCCCGGTTTAAGGCCGAGAGGTTTCCCGCCGTCACATTCGCGGCGGTGACGCCGCACCCAGGCTCCGAGAACAGCAGGAACGCTCCGTTGCCTTGGCGATCCGGGAGAGGAAGGAGAGAGAGAGACGCGGGCCGCCCGGGATGACAAATTGTTCGACATTACGCAGAAGTGCAGACGTGTGCAGATTTCACATGAGCGCGCCAGGGGAACGGGAGGTGCTACGTACAGTAGGCTCCACAAAGAGGCTCGCAGGTTCCTTGCCAAGGCCTTTTCTTTTTGTTTTTGTTTTTTTGGGCTCGCGGCCCATCTGGCTGCCATCAACGTCCTACACCTCGTTGTTCCGAGCTCAAAACTTGCACTTGTGTCATATGACAGAATTTGCATTTTATTACACAGCAAATTACATTTGAGAGCGTAAGCTAAGGACAGGAGGGGATTATGGGTATTAAGCACAAAGGAGGGGAGGATCCGGTTACGTGAAACACAATGCAGCTCGGTGAAAAGGACAACACATTGGAACATAAGAACATTTGATGATAAGAGGCCATTCAGCCTTTGACAACTTCCGAATTCGCAGTCAATGGCAAATGGAAATTCAACACAAACACTGACTGTGCCCAGTGGAAAGAAGACGTTCCCGTCTGCTGGAAACGCCTGTTCCGTGTGGACAGTCTCCATCTTATCTCCTCTCCCACTCTCCTGCATCCGGCCTGAATGCTCTCTGAGGCGTGTTTTTGCGATTCCCTGGCTCTCAGAGACGGCCCTGCTCTGATGGGTCGGATCAAACTGTCACACGCCCACCTTTTCACGCCGTCTCACCAAAGCTCAGAGCCTGCGCACACACAAACACGTATACCGCACACGCACACCAATGCGCACGGACACACCCGTGTGCAAGCGCAAGCGTACGCATTCAGACAGAGCTGTCCAGGCGGTCAAGATAGCCTCGCGCACTGGCTTCAAAGTCCTGCAGAGGAGCCAGCCTGGCTACAATCCGACCACCCGCGATTCCCTTTAAGCGGTCTGGTAAAACATCTCGGCCGACAGAATGACTCTGGCCGTAACGTGGAGAGAGGGGGCATCTCGGCACGAGGGAGAGACGACGCGAGGAAAGGCGTACGATTACTCGCGCCCCACATCTGCCGGCAATCTGCCCGTCGTCCTCAGATAACCTCTCGCATCAGGAGGGGCGGGGCCCAAAACTGCCAGGAACATCTGCTTGTTTGTGGAGCTTCATGGTCCAATTGCAGACATGGCAGGACTGACATGAAAACAGGGGTCATGCTCTGAGACCGGCTCTGGGGGTTGCAGGAGCTCCTCTGAAGAGTTAGGCAGTTCTTGGCACCATTTTTAATAGCCATCTAGCCCAGGGGTTCCAGAACCCTAGGGGATCAATGAGATACCACTCTCCTTTTAAACATGTAACAAAAATTTGTATTTGAGATAAAACAGGTGATTAGGAGTAATTGTTTTGTTTATACATCCTTGGTAATATCATGGTCACTAAAATTTAAAACATAATTGAATTGTACTGAATATATTTATAAGACAGATCTATATTATATATTGCCCTAAGGGTTGGGGGTCTTCATAATTGCACAATGAAAAATAAACTCTGCATTGTTAGTGTACATACAGGTATACTGACCTATATTGTAAAATACTTCAATACATGGGCATGTCAGATTTTTAATGGTTTGGTTACAGAAATGAATTCACTCAGCAAGCGTTCTCAGGCAGTTTGGGAATTCACTGGGTGACTATTTGATCCAGAGGGAAGAGTGCCCCCTACTGGCTCACCGACACCTCTCCCATCAGCAACCTTTTCCCAGGGCAGCTCCCATGCAATTACTAACCAAAGCCAGGCCTCTCACTTCGAGATGAGAAAATGTGGAGGGTGGTGCTGCCGCTGGCCAAACAGTGTCCCCGCTGCTCCCAAAACACTCTCCGAATTGTATCCCACAATTTGATTCTAGCTTTCTGAAAGTCACTCTCCGCGTTTTCCTTCCCTGTTGATTTCCCACAACAAAAGAATTGAATAAATGCACAGCCATGCCATTAGCCTCCTATTAACTCAAACGTATCATTACATTGTTTACTGTTTGCGATTTATGTTTGTGTTTGTGCCTTAATTGTTATTTTCAGTCTTAATAGATGGCTTTGGGGTAGATGTTTTAACACAGCATAGGTACCTCGAAACAATGCGTTTTCAAATCGCTCTTTATTCAGGCTAGCGTCCCAAGTATTTCAAGCTTCCGGCAAGTTCTGACCTACACGTCTGGCATTAACGGCAGGTCATATTGTTTCACAAACCCTGTCATTAAGCAGCTTGCAGCCTCGCGCAAAAACACAATTAAGCTGGTCCTCACAGGATGCAAAAGCCCTCCCGTGAAGCCGCCTCTGACTGCCGATGACGCCATTAATTAACTGAAAACCCTAATACCCTAATAAAAAGATACATATGGTAGCTTTTATGTAATCGCTGAGAGATTAGCCTCTTTTCCAGTCAGTGTTAGCTCGCTCCTGTAGTACTGTGTGGACTAAAATGTAAGGCATAGTGACTGGCTGGCTGTTCAGTGCATTGAAGGAGTCACAAGCATCCCTCGTCAACTGGTGTGTGGTGCTCCTGGTGCGTGGGTGCGAATTGCACAAACTTACGAAGACAGTCTTATTTTAAAGTAATAATCCTACAAAGGCACAACTTCCAGACTAAAGAACATTTCAGTAGCTCAAGGACAGCAACGAGCTTCTGCCTGTTTTCATAATCCGTTCCACATCTATGCATTTTATCTATTTTGCGCATACCAAGAAAACCTGGTTCAGCTGTTCAGAGACGTGAGCAGGCAAAAGAGTATGATTTGTGCCTGACTGTATGTGAGCCCGTATAATCGCTATCCCTATGGAATAGAAACTGACAAGCAGATATTAGTTCAGATAGAGCTCTTTTTCCTCTTGCTCTCTCTCATGATTTATTTCACCAGTAAAATTTTGAGCTGCTTGTTTTGGATGGAGCTTCTTGAAAATTCAATTTCCTTGGCCCCTGCATTTATCATTCATACCTCAGAGACATGGACTCCAGACGTCTGTAAACTCACTCTGAGTGCAACGCTGTACCACGGCAAATGTCTGCTTATTTTGTTATTTATTGAAGTCTAAGTCCGCGAGTTCTTGCTTAAACACAGACACGGATCGACAGCCTGGACCCAGACCTGTACAATTACGGAACCATTAGAATGAAAATTAATCACATTCCTGTGTACCAACAAGGTAAATGCATTCAGGGTTGTGCAACAGCTTTGTGTGCAATAGCTATCTGCTCCTTTGCATGCGTATGTGGGTGTGTGTGTTTGTCCGTGCCTTTGTTTGTGTGAGCATGTGTGTCCGTGCGAGCGTGTGTGTGGGTGTGCGTGTGCACATGATGAGCTTGTTACAAACCATCATGGAGACTCGTCAAAGTTAACTCAGGTGACAGTATCCCTAATGAAGATGGACAGGTCTTTTAACCCAGGATCAGATGACAGCGCGGTAAAGGCTTCCTGTAATGGAATCTCTGCTTTCTACCCGTGACTCTCCTTCTGGGACACGCAAAGTTCCGTCTGTGCACGAAGCACGGCGCACAAAATGATTCTTAGAGTGACGAACAAGCGTAGTGGGGATGATCTGTAATGAACGGGCAAACTGGATGAAATCTGAGCCTTACAGGTATACTGGAGAGGATTTCCCAGCATGCCTGCAAAGCTCAAATCTCCGCAGTACACCTGTTTATTAATAATCTGATTGTACACACCATGTATGTCAATTCATCGCCAATCATCCTCAGTAAGCCTGTTTGTGGCTCACAAAATGACTGAATAAATATGCTGTGGATGATTCATAAGCAAGAAGGATGCTGGGAATGATTTGCGATGAAGAGGTGTCTTGGGCACAGTAATGAACAGACATACTGAGGATGATTCTTGATGAGTCGGCATATTGGGGATGATTTTGGATGAATAGGTGTACTAAGAATGATTGATGATTAATGGGCATTCTGGGAATGATTCTTAATGAACACACAAACTGGGGCTTTAAAAAGTGCAAACAAGAATGCTGGGGTAAACAGATATACTGGGGATGAACAGAGGTACCGGTCACAATGAGGAGCTGTACTGGGGATGATTTATGAGGAACACACATACAGGGGAAGATCACTGTAATGAACAGGCAGACAGGGGATGATTCCCAGAGAACAGAAGAACTGGGGACGATTGTGTTGAACAGGTTTAGTGGGAATGAGTAGATTTACTGGGGTGGATTTATGATGAGAAGGGATACTGGGAACGACTGTCCACCCTGGGAGAGGAATGTCATCTCTTTGCCCGCATCATCACAGCTTCATATATCTGGACACCATCTTGAATCCAGAAAAAACCTATCCAGTCTTTGTCATCCTTTGTTCTTTTTGCAGCGCTCGGTCTCAAACAATCCAACTCAGTTCATTACGGATGCCTACGTTGCCGTCCCATGCATTTCCTGCCAAGCCCATTAAAATTTATTTCTGTCATTACTTCTCTGGAAAGGAATGTGTTGTCAAGCGTTCACAGGAGAATCTCATTCGGCAAGGCACAATTATGAGTGGGCCTTGGTATTTCTGTGCGGCTAATGAAAAGACAACCATCTGAGAAGTATTAGTGTACGTTGTAAAAGCCAGAGACATGCATCTCCCATTGTAGTAAGCTCATGCAATACAGGCTGCATGCCATGTATTATTACAAAGTTTAATTTCTAGGTTTGTATTTCATTTCATATTTTTTTTCACATTTTATATACAGGTATATATCCATGACAGTTATTTTTGCGCCATGCCACATGCTCATTTAAATAGGTGAGTGTCCGCACACACATGCAAACAATATGCATATGCAAGTGCCGTGAGGCAAAAAATCACTTTACTGTCAAGAATGTATTTTTGTAGAAACCGTTTCAGCATTTACTATCTATATTGTATTACTAGTTATTTTTTATTTCCATCACTCTGTATCTCTCTAAATTACGGAGTGCTCATTTCCGGTCCTGAAAGGCCTACCGTTTTGTATTCATGCTAATATTCTCAATCAATTTGGACTCAAGAAGGTGGGTCAGCAGTTCAATCAACTGCTTTATGTGATTAATTAAAAGCTGAATAAACAAAAAACCTGTGCACTTTGTGTCTCTCCAGGTCAGAGATGGCCACCCTTGCTGTAAGGAGGGATGTACACTACCATCCATCCTTCCATCCATCATAAACACACACACACCCATGCAGACACGCAAGCAAGCTACACAGAGCATGCAGAACGTATTCACACACAATCATGCAATGTTCCGTTAAAAAAACATGAAAGGCTTTTAGGAACTCAGTATTTCCCTTCTGTTCCCTCTGGCACTCCACATAAACAGCACTGGCAGGAAAATTAATACACGTTACTACAAACAGCATAAATTTCACACAAGTCAATATACAGTATCCCAGAGCACATGCAGTCAAAGACATGGTAGGGAAATCCCCATACAAAAGGAATTTCTTTAGCACTGCCCATTTCAGATTGCTCGATCAGGTTGGCTAAATAAATATTTACCTCGGTGTGGCTTCGGTGACCAATATTTTTAAACCCGAGGGCTTTGAAAGAGAAAAGAAGGATCACATTTTAAAGCACAAACAAATATGACATTAATGTTGTATTATTCAGGATATCTGAACAATAGAGTGGATCTGGTTCTTCATTCACCAAACGATTACTTTTTAATTCTCACAGTGGAATTATTTATAATAATTATTTAGATATATAAACTGCATAAAGGGCATCAACTAAGCACTCGTGAGGAATGTGCGCATTAACTCTGCATTGGTTGGGAATCACTAGGGGTCAACTACTAACATTTAGTGACTTTATCCTGACCATGAATAATGTGAGCTGGTTGAGGTGATAGTCATTGTAAAGCACATTGAAATTGTGAAATGTTCTATATAAACGCTCTTGTATTGTACGTATGGTAATATTTTACATTAGAACACCCATCACTGACTAATAAAACTCTAGATGCTCATTTGAAAGCAGGAATCCCTTGAGTGCATTTAAACCAGGGAGTCAATGCACTTAACTCTTCAGACTGCAGATTGCAATCTTTTTATATTACAGACGTCACCGATATTCAGAATAAAAAATGATTCTTGCATGTGACTTATTCTATCAGACAGAACTGCTTTCTGTGAAAGATTCAGAGTTTCTGTGAGAGAGTTATTAGGCACATAGCACTAGTGTATAATTTGGCAATGGCTGAGGACCGAAGCACGCAATAAGATTTATTGCCGATGGTGAGAAAAACAAAATCACAGGCCCAGAGACAGCTCCTCAGTCATTACGTTATTGGAAACTAAACACAAAGATCAGTCTCGCACAGTGCTAATTGGTCAAGAAAAACAGTTCTCTGCATCCAAATGAAGCAAATGATGACATTTGCTGAGGCAAGGATTCTGCATCTTTTTGTGGGAAAAAAAACCACAAGGCCACATACCGATCGTAAAAAGTAACCCCCTAGTGTTGGTAACTAGGAAAGCACTTTGTTGCTTTTCCAATCCTGCAGGCCCTAGAGGTATTTAAGCCTAAATGAATAATATTTATGGCACAAGATTTAATCTAGAAATACACATTAAAACAATCATAACCAAGCCATTTAAAGGAGGAGACAATATAGGGGGAATGGACAGCTTCCATTCCTCGAAAAACACTATTTGTCGAATTCTTTATTCGGCTATGCAGCATATTAATTACAAATTAATTCCACAATTGACTCATTAGTTTCCCCCCCAGCTCAATGGGAATTTCCCAGAATGCCTGCCAACTGAACGAAAGCTCGGGTTTTTTCAGTTCATGCCCTGATGTCTTCTCTCAATGAAGCAGGCCCCAGTGAGTGGTAGTCAACACGCACACACGCACGCAATTACTTGGATTACACTGCGTTGCAGCCACAACCGACTGTGTTGAGTTAGGGCACACTAGCATACTGGTTAGACGTCGACCGATACATCGACCTGGCCAGTCAATCGGACAGATTCAGATCTTTGTATGCAATGAGCAATTGATGGGTATGGACGCCAATTATTGCACAAGCATGCCTTCTATTATTGAAAAAAGTTCTCGCTGATACTGCTTGTGAGCTCATGGGAAAACGACCAGTTTTTCTAATGTTCAGACAAGGGATGTTGCTGAAATTAAAAGTAATGAACAAAAATTTAAAAAAATAAATTAAGATTGCCTTCCCACAAACCCCGTTTTCCTGGACTGAATATTTATTTGAATAATTCTGCCATATATCTCATTATATTTATGCCAAGCAGCTTGATGTGTAATTACATAAATTTTAAAATAAAGAGTAACAGAAAGGATATGGTGAGCCTCAAACCTAGGTTTCAAGCAGGAGAAACTATCACACTAGCCACTGCACTAAATCTGCTGAGGATAGAGAACCAATCACATCTAATGCTGCCCTCAGAATGCATTTCAATAAATAAAACTCCTGTGTGCATATACCCTATAAGCAAGAATGACACAGTGTAACATTATTGATGGTAATCGCATCATCTGTGTGCTTAATAGCCTTAGCCAAATAATTGTAGAAATCTTTGTGTCTATATTATTAGCCAGCTGATAGAATAGTTTTTTCTAGGTTTAATAATTAGATTAACATGTATGTAGTTACAAAATCCACGCATAGACAATACTACTAAAAAATACCATAAAAAGAAACTTGCAGTGTTTGAAGTGTAGCTTTGGCTAACAGGTTAGCTAGTCCATGGGTGATGCCATTAATGTTATTACTGTTGCTCTCAATTCACAAGTCCCAAATATCTCCCTATGACCCCATAATCTTCCCCAATACCTGTGTAAGCCAATAAAGCTTGCTAAGCAGTATGCTTGCTGGGCAACAAAAAGCATTGACTGAGAGATTTAGTGCATTTAAGACTAATACAAAGACTAATGCTATAAAGTGTCAGGTGGGCAACACTGGGCGTACAGTACAATTTGCAGAGTAAACCGTCATGTTTGAGCAAGAGAGAGAACTCTTCACCGTACCGTGTCCTTTAAAATGCAGTTTCATGAACAGACCAAATCAGAGCAGTCCACAAGATGCAGCAGCACTCCACCACTTTTGAAAATGTAATGAATATGCACCGATTCGTAACATTTTCAGTGTCTCCTTTTTGTTCATTTTGTTTTACAATCGATGGGACACTGCTCGTTTGAGGACAAATATTAATAACATTAATCACAACACATTGCTTATTGCTCGTAGTCTTGACAGTCGCCAATATCGCAAAGTTTCCTTTAAACGATAAGAACACCAGACCAAAGTAAACAGACTTTAAGTTGGATAGTGCCCTAAGGATGTGAACATGTATTCAGTTATTGAACCAACTAATGGAAAGGACGCTAGCACATTACTTGGATCAGTACATGAATGCATATCAATTAACCTAGGAAATAAGGCACAGTGATCATTCAACAAATTTCAAAGATGCCTTTCAATATTCTTAAAGGAATTCCTATGAACCCTGTAGAAAATGTTCCCACTTGAATGCGTGATTGATTGTGGACTCCTTGCACTGAGTCATTATTTACACAGAGAGAAACTAGATTTCCAACACAGTGCTTGAAAGTGGGAGGAACAAACTGCGGGTAAGATTATTCAAACAGGAAATCTTGAAGATCATGGAATATTCAAAATGTTCCAAAGAAGTTTTTATTTCTTTATTTTTTTTACATAAAGGTAACAGTGGATGCTCTGGAGTTTTCCCATAACAAGAGAAATCAACACATGGGTAGAGAAGGGCTAGTACACTAACCATCACTTGGCATTAATACTATGGATAAGACCAAAAATTTGACTGAAGAATCCAAAATTTACTATTTGGATCAATATATCACTGCTTGATTGGGAAAAAAAATTTTTTTCTTCCCATAATATGAATATAGGACAGCCTAAGACTAAACCCTGTGGATGAAGTGTCCAACACAACAGACACACAAGGAGAAGATCACGTCAGGAGTAAGGCAAGTCACAGAGAACAGGCCAGCACAAGTGGGGGAACTGGGGCACCTCAGAGTTTCTTGGAATTCGGACTTTGGGTTTCACTGCTAAAAAGTCTGAGGCCTAGGGGTGTTGAGGGTGGTCTGGAACAGGCTTGACCAGGAGCCAGGTCACAACCAAACAAGGCAAACGAGGGAGGACTTCACAGGGCTGGCAACGGAGTTACACTTCCCTCAACTGCATCGCGAGCGCCCACCACACTTAAGGTGAGATTAAACAAGCCATCTGTTTAGCATTGCTAATCGCCCCTCATTAGCTTCAGCAGAGACTGCTTAATGTGGATGGATATCAAATGAGCTGTGCCCACCGAACGGCCGCCACTCTGGGGGTTGGCACGCACCACTGCCAGCCCAGGAGTGCATGTTTCCACACTAATAAGCAACAAAAAAAAACAAGAAGATACAGAAGGGACTGCTTCTTCTGGCTCCAAACCATCCCTGACACGCACGGAAAGATTTATAACTACTTACAATCATGTTTTACATGCACGGAACATACGCGCATACACACACACAAACACGTACGTGCGCCGCATACATGCACACACACACACGCTCACGCACACACACTCACACAAAGTATCAATTTAGGCCAAAGTCTAATTAGATTTTGTTTGCATTTGGCTCATTTTGTCAAAATACGTACTATGATCACATTGCTGTAAAAAAAATAAAATAAACTGGACACTGCTGGAGTCAAAATGGAAAGCTAGTGAAAATCCTGGTACTTACAGCAGTGGGCTTGGGGGAGGTTGTTGGGGGTTACGTCAGCTCTGCCCACTATGTTCAAGAGGGTGACGATTTCTTTGTAAAAAAATGCAACTTCACGTCACGGTCGTCAGATTGCATTAAAAGACTGCGATTACCACTGCTATAATCAAAAGAAATTAAACTGCCTGTGGCAGCTGTCATAATTGGCATGTGAGTGTTTTTCCCTCCCAGTCTTACAGAAAACCGCATCACGGGAGATGAAAGAATAGGACAAACAGCGGCTTCCATTTCCTCTCGCACCCACACAGCCTTAATTAAACAAATTACATATTCACGTCTATTAAAAACCTCTGCAACAACGGCCCCACAATGGTATGAAAAGCACCGAGTTAAGCTCTCGCTAGGCTAATTACAGTAAAACCAATACCGTTTCCCTTCCAGTGCAGTCCCTGGCTGACCGTACGGCGAACAAGATTAATGCAGTTCTGCACTCCAGTCTGTGCTCTGCTGATAGCTTTCTTTCCCGTTCAGTGTCTGACCCCAAGCCAACTGCATGCGGCCGCCCTCAACCCCCACCCCAACATCCATCACTCGCATAACAGCGGCGCTCTCAAAATCACCGCCTCTCTAAATTGTCGCCTCTCCTGAAATCTCTCTCCTTTTCTCCAGAAACAATCTTCTCTGTCGGCAATCATCACTCTGGAAATGATCTGGAAAAATTATCCCCCTCTCAAAAAAAAAAAAAAAAAAAAAAAAAAAAAACCTAATTTCTCTCTTGCACTCTCAAATAAACACCTGCACTGAATGATGTCTATCTCCATTGCCTCATTTTCTGTGTCAAAGAATATCCTAACTGAGGAAACTTGTGAATGAATGGGAATACAGACTTTGATGATGACCAAGAGTGAAAAAAGAGATCAGTGTGTGCTGTGAGCACAGGAATCCCATAACCAGAATTGAGCAGAACTGTATGTGTATGTGCAAGCCTTCCAAAAAATCTCACACACACATACAGTCAATGACACACTTCTCAAATTCCTGAAAAAATTAAAGATGGGCTCTTAATTTGTAGGGATCCACAAAGCCAGTCGAGATAACACGTTTGACATTTACTGCTGCCAGTATTCATTTGTATTCGCAATGAAATATGAATGCTAATGATTTCAGCAATGCCTCAAGTTTGAAGCCGCTGACTACAGAACTGAATGCTAACATGTATATTTTCTTTTAAAGAATAATGCTTGACCTCCCTTTCTCGTTCTTTTTTCCTCAACAAAGAAACCCTGCAGTTAAAGAGTTTCTACTCGTCCAGTGTACTTACCTGCAAAACAGGGCTTTTTAACCTGAGGCAAACAAAGAAGGAAAAGCGAAGGACAGCTCCAAGCCCATAAGCAAGTGATGCTAGAGCAGTGCTTAGGGTGCGAACAACAAATCTGGCAAAGGACCTGTAGGACTGACACACTGACCTCTACAAAGAATTTTGGGATGTCAGTTAGTGACAGCTGGCATTTTCATTTCTACCAAGTGATGGAATTTCTACTAAGTGATGGAAACATTAGCCTATGATGCCCAGGTAAACTATTCTACAGTATGCTGAAACTGATGGCCCAGTAAATTAGACTCTTGTTTATGGCAAGGTGTTGGTGATATGGTGATCTTGACTATATCCTCACCAGTCGAAAATGCTTCCTGGTCATAGGTCCCGATTCACAAATATGCTTTTCCAGGCATATCACAGAGATCGCCACTTGCTACTTCCAGCTGTATAAATGGATGCTATGTAAAAAAAAGATGTGAAAGTCGCTCTGGAAAAGAGCGTCTGCTAAATGCTTGTAATGTTGCAGCATGAATACATCACGTAATTATAAAGGTTTCACAAAATATTCAATGAGTCACAGTCCATTATTTTAAAGGGAAAAACAAACCCCTTAAAATATGAAGAAAAATGTTGAAGGTGCCAAGGTGCATTTTTCTACTTACCATCCTTGATGCTTAACTAAGTTTGCTAGTTTTTACTCAAAGGAAATGAGTAAGAAACTAGCTGAAGTGATGTAAGAATTAGTCACAAAAAGGCATATTTCTGGCTGCTGTAGCCATTTCTGGTAGCCAACAGTCGCCTCACATAGCTATGAGAGGAACTCATCAAACAGTACATGAAAAAATGAACTTTCCCCTGGCAGGACAAGGACAATCGTGTCTCATCACTGATCACAGTCAGCTGATGACATTACCTGTGTGGCAAATGGAGCGTGCTGACAAAATCTTACGAAGGTTTTCTGGTTTTCCCAGTCCTTTAACATTTGAGAACAATGCACTGTGCATAAATTCTGAGCTATATTTAGACTGTGGGGGAGTGCGAGCAGGGGGAGGTAATATTGCTTGTCCACTGGAAAAGATGACAAAGGCACTTTGAAAAGAACATTTACAAAAAATGCAGGCACTACTACTTTTCAAGCCATTTTTTCCATTGGGGGGGGGGGGGTGATGATTCTCCATGGAAACAGCTGAAAAGTTTGACGGGTGGGAATCAGGTGGTTTTGATTCTGTGTCTTGGTAAGGATGAGGAGGGAAAACACACCTGCTAACAAAGACCTCCTGGCCTATGTATCCATTTGCTACACTGTCAACCTAAAACTGCTGGACAGCAGGACACCAGCAGCGAATAACAAGGGGCCAAAAACCAGAGTCTCATTCAATAATAATAACAACAACACATTATGTTAGTGGATGTAACTGTATGCAACACATGCAAATTAAGAGATGTATACTCTAAGTAACACTTGTTCTTCTCAGTGGATTCAGTCAGTTAATTTTTCTGTTCAATGTGATGAATAACTCCATAGCAGGTAATTTACATATGGGTTTTTCAAAATTTAGTTTTATTGATGAATATTTTAAATAGCCCAAATTATATGCTAAATCAATCAGATTTGTTTTGCCATTTTCCCCACATAAAATACTCCATAAAATAGAAATGACAAAATAGATTTTAAAAAAGTTTCTGTAAATTACCCAATAGTTTGGTTAAGAAGCACCAATTAAATTTGGTAGCTAAGCTGGGGAAAAATGTTTTTGTACAAGACATATGTATTTTAGAGAAAATGGCTGTTAAAGCTAATTTTGGGCTTGGCCATACTTGACACGACTGGTGTCAAGATGCAGGCATATTCATCAGTAGGGGAGAGTCGGTATGAATGTAAGTTTTTGGATTTTGCTCATGTAAAAATAAAAAATATATATATTTAGCTTGGCACTATGTAATTTTACATCAAACAGCTCAGTCTCGTCAATGGCCATTACCCATTTCAGGTGTGTTCATAACTTAATCGAGTCAGATATAATTTAAACCAAAGTACAAGCATTCCGAAGATACATTTACAGTGCCTTCAGAAAGTATTCAGACCGCATTTTTTCCACATTTCGTTACGTTACAGCCTTATTATAAAATAGATTAAATTCCTTTTTATTCTCATCAATCTACACACCATACCCCATAATGACAAAGCGAAAATAGGTTAAGAAATTTTTGTTAATTTATTTAAAATAAAAAACTTAAATATCACACTCTTCTATGCAGATCCTCTCAAGCTGTCAGGTTGGATGGGGAGTGTTGCTGCACAGCTATTTTCAGGTCTCTCCAGAGATGTTCGATCGGGCTCAAGTCCGGGCTCTGGCTGGGCCACTCAAGGACATTCACAGACTTGTCCCGAAGCCACTCCTTGATTGGCTTGTCTGTGTGCTTAGGGTCGTTGTCCTGTTGGAAGGAGAACCATCGTCCCAGTCTGAGGTCCTGAGCGCTCTGGCGTAGGTTTTCATCAAGGATCTCGCTGTACTTTGCTCTGTTCATCAATCCCTCGTTCCTGACTAGTCTCCCAGTTCCTGCCACTGAAAATGACACTGCATGATGCTACCACCACCACGCTTCACTGTAGGGGTGGTATTAGCCTGGTGATGAGCGGTGCCTGGTTTCCTCCAGATGTGATGCTAGGCATTGTGGCCAAAGAGTTCAATCTTGGTTTCATCAGAACAGAAAATGTTGTTTCACATGGTCTGAGAGTCCTTTAGGTGCCTTTTGGCAAACTCCAAGCAGGCTGTCATGTGTTTTTTACTGAGGAGTGGCTTCCGTCTGGCCACTCTACCATAAAGGCCTGATTGGTGGAGTGGTGCAAAGATGGTTGTCCTTCTGGAAGGTGGTTCTACACAAAGGAACTCTGGAGCTCTGTCAGAGTGGCTATCGGGTTCTTAGTCACCTCCCTGACTAAGGTCCTTCTCCCCTGATTGCTCAGTTTGGCTGAGCGGCCTGGTGGTTCCAAACCTCTTCCATTTAAGAAAGATGGAGGCCACCGTGTTCTTCGGGACCTTCAATGCTGCAGAAATTTTTTTGTATGCTTCCCCAGATCTGTACCTCGACGCAATCCTGTCTCAGAGGTCTCCGGACAATTCCTTCAACTTCATGGCTTGCTTTTTGCTCTGACACGCACCCTCTGTGGGACCTCATATAGACAGGTGTGTGCCTTTCCAAATCATGTCCAATCAATTGAATTTACCACAGGTGGACTCCAATCAAGTTGTAGAAACATCTCAAGTATGGTCAATGGAAACAGGATGCACCTGAGCTCAATGTCTCAACAAAGTACTGAGCAAAGGGTCTGAATACTTATGCTTATTTTGAATAAATTAGCACAAATTTCTAAAAACCTGTTTTTGATTTGTCATTATTGGGTATTGTGTGTAGATTGACAAGAATAAAAATGAATTTAATCAATTTTAGAGATAAGGCTGCAACGTAACGTAAAATGTGGAAAAAGTGAAGGGGTCTGAATACTTTGCGAAGGCACTGTATACGACCTAGTCAGAATAATCTCATTGTTCGGATTTAAATAGAACAAGACCAGGTTAAAACCTAGTACATGGCTGGACAGGCTGACCAATGGTGTGACGTCATCACTCAGTCACTCACTCAGTCACAGACTTTCGCATTTGTAGGGCTGGCCCCACTGTTGCGGTCCAGCCAAAAATATTTTAGAATGTGCGGTTTATTTGGCTTCTTTGGTAAGAAGAAATCAGAAATGTTGCATCTAAAGCAGATATATTAATGAAAGTATCTCAGGGGCAGCCCTTAATCAGGAATAACTAAACTAGAACATTTAACTTTCATGAACATTGTTTGAATTTGGTTTAGTTACTTCTAGACAAGTGTTTTGTGCTTAATTCACTGGAACTGGGATCTGGACCCAACTGATCTCAGAGAATATTGATATTAAAGTAATAAAAATACTACTAATGCGAATATTGATTAATCTTGGGAAATAGTGTATTTTGAACATGCAAATGAAAGAAAAAACAATATTCTGGGCACAGATTATTAAAAATCCTGGACAAACACTCTTTGGTCTTTGATGGTGTTGTTTAATCATTGGAGACTACCCTCATTGAGTCATGAAATACCTCACTCTCTATCAAACCAGACTAGTTCAATTGAGACTAGGCTAAATCTAGGACCATTAAAAGCCATGTCTGTGAAAGTAAGAGCATTAGTTCAGCTTTAAAGGGAATTTTAGTCTAGGACTAAGTTGACTGGCCCATGATTGACATTTTTTTCCACTCAGCGGTAATATCTACAAACTATTTGGTGATGTTTGATGCTAGTGCTTTATTCTTGCTTTCCTTCCTTAAGTGTCTAGGCTGTCTGTCAAAAAGGAGTCAGTCGTTCACCATGATCAAGAGAGCATACAACCTCACTTTGTTTACAAGAATGTGCAACGCATGGCTGATCTGGAGATGCTGACAGCCCAGTTACAACATCAACTTGATGAAACAGCAGCCTGGATCCCCTATGACCTTGAAAAAACAGCAACCAGAATACAAACTGACCCGGACTTACAAATGCAAGTCTACAAGGTTCAGCGTGACCTGGAAGAAAATTCCACCAAGACCCAAATGGACCTGGAGAACATTGTTGCCAAAAGGTTGCATAGCCTGGCAGGGAAAGCCGAAAAGATCCGACCTAAGATGGATGGAAAGGATGAGCAGATCCAAAGTGACCTTGAACCTGGACCCAACGTGACCTGGATGAAGCAGCTGCCAGGATTCAAGTCTGAGCTTGATGAAACAGCAGCTTGGATCCAGCGTGACCTAGATGACACGGTGGCCTGGATTCGGCGTAACATTAATAAAACAGCAGCTTGGATCCGACTTGATCTGGAAAAACTGGATCCCCATATTCAGCAAGACCTCAAAGTACCAGTTGACAAGATTCAACATGACCTGGAAGAAACTTACATCCAGGTACAAAGGGATCTACAGGACTTGGTTGCTCAGTGGCAGTTTAGCCTGGAAGAAAAGACTGAGCAGATCAAACGTACGCTGGAAGAAGAGCATAAGCAGGTCCAACTTAAACTTCGAACAGCAACCTGAATTCATACAGAAGTGGAAACAGCTGTATCTCATTCTATATGACCTGAATGGACCAGCAGACCAGTTTGAACGCGAGTTGGATGACATTTTAATCCAGACCCAAAGGGACCAGGAGTTTAGCCAGGAAGAACTGGCTGAGCCGATCAATCGCATGTGGGAAGAAGAGGATAAGCAGGTCCAACATCTTCGAACAGCAACCTGGATTCATACAGAAGTGGAAACAGCCATCTCTCATATTCTGTATGACCTGAATGGACCAGCAGACTAGTTTGAATGCGAGTTGGATGACATTTTAATCCAGATCCAAAGGGACCAGGAGTTTAGCCGGGAAGAAATGGCTGAACAGAAATATAACCTGGATGAAAAGGCTGCAGACTACCAACTAGAGTGGGAAGAAAAGGCAGCGCTGATCCAGTGAGCTGGGAATGAAGCTCACCACACCCCACTGGGAGCTGTTGGAAAACACCAGATTCCACAATGGCATGTCCTTGCAGAACTTCGTGTTACACAAAGTGTTGGGCAGGGGTTCATTTGGAAAGGTATGGCCTGATCATATACTGGTTCTGTCTCTCTATGTAAAATCTCAAGAGTTACAATGAATGATACTTACAGCACTCATTAAACATATCTCTCGCCCTCTTCTCCTTTTCCATCCCTTTGCTTCTATTCTTTCCTATGTTCTCCCATTGTTCAGGTCATGCTGGCAGAATTGAAAGGACGTGGAGAGTACTTTGCAATCAAAGCCCTGAAAAAAGACAATATCCTGGCTAATAGTCACATACAGTTCCTCATGACTGAAAAGAAAGTACTCAAGTTAACCACAGAATGCCCCTTCCCCGCCCATTTGTATTTACGTTCCAAACAAAGGTAATACCACCTTCTCCGACAATTGTGCTCCACCACTCAATAAAACAATAAGAATACCACATACGTGTGCTACACCTACTAGGCCAAGGAAAATCTCCATTCCTTTAATGCACCCGTAATTCCATTTCCCAGACCAAAGTATCTGTTCTCCCACATATTTATACTCCACATTATGAATATAGATAATCCCACCTCACAGTACCACCCCAAGTGCAGGGAAGTCTTTCACTATCATGAGTGACAGTGCTATTTGTGTCCTTAGGCTAACTTATTCTTTGTGATGGAGTATATTAATGGGGGAGACCTGTTCTTCCACATACAAGAGAAGGGATGCTTTGACCTAGTCAGCACACAGTGAGTATCAAGCAGGTTTGCCCATGCCACTATTCCAGGGGATTGTTTATGGTGAAGGGAGGGTCATTCAGTGCCAATCAGTGCTGTGGTTCATGTGGTTGCAAAGTAAGGTTTGGGCTTACATACAAAAGGTTGGTTTATGGATAGTGTAACATTGAGTGCTGTTCAGGTCTCACTGATCAAATCACACTGGTAGAAGCTTGAAAATGCTGTTGACTTTCTTTGCTTTGGATGACTTCTTTTATCCTTTTTCTGGCTCTCTTAGATTTTATGCTGCAGAGATTACATGTGGGCTTCAATTCCTCCACAAAAATGGAATCATATACCGGTAAAACATTTTTGTTCCTTCATCGGCAGGATGTTGCCTTGGCGATGTCAGCAACTCAGGAGGTCTCCCAGTTACATTTAGTCTCAGATGCTAAATGTATCTCCACATGTTCATTTAATTTTAGTGTCGAAATCTGTGAAAACTTTATAATGAGTATTTCAGTGTCATCCATGTTGAAAATGCATTCCATGATTGTCAATGAAACCCAAAATTCTTATCTTTCTTTCTCTTTATTATCTTCTCCACCCTCCTCCAGTGATCTTAAACTGGAAAATGTAATGTTGGATAGAGATGGACACATCAAAATAGTTTTTTTTGCATGGTCAATAAATCAATGACAGAACATATAGCAATATACATGCCCAGTACATTTATGGTGAAGCTTGTGAGAACAGCTTTACTTGTGCTTAAGAGCAGCAATGATTTTAAGATTCGTACAGGAGAGTCTACAAAACAATATATTAAGTTCATAGCGTCAACTCATATAATACATAGGAGAGCGAAATAAGTCTGAGTCACTTCAGGATTTTAATGAGGATTTGGATGAGAGCTCTTAAAAAACATTCCTGTGCTAAACTGTGAATGTACAACTAGTTAAAATTACAGATTGGCAGAAAAGAAAAATCTAGCCCATCACTGGCGAACCGCAACAATTGTAGGCATTTTGACGAGATGTTCTTGAATGAGACACCTAAGATGTCCCAGGGTGACAGCAGCTACCTTGGCCCCATGGATCAATCAGCATTTGCAGGCTTCTCATTCATTTGCAGCACACATTGAATAATTTCTGTGCTATTTGTGCATCTAGATTATATATTTATTTATTTACTTGTAATAAATCAATTAAATAAATATTTAAATTAATACCTAAAATTTGTTGTCAGACTTATGTCACATTAACACTATCTGGATGTTGCATAACTCCATTTAGCCATACCAAAGACTCAAGCTCAGTGGTCTGACTCTGCAGTCTGAACCATGAAAACTTTTTATTTTCAGTATTTATGAGATAAAGGGCTGTTACTGTACCCAAACTAATGTCTGGCAGTGTGGCAGAACTGATGAGCATTTTAGTATTATTCAGCACTGATATTATCCACACACTTTCTTCTTGAGTCTTCCTGAGTCTGAGTACTATTTTGTAAAATAGGACAAAAATTAGATCGAGAGGTTAAATGACAGGAAATTATGCTTGCGAATGGATTTGTCCTGTGGTAATAGGCTACCGCCAATCACTGCCTCATTGATTAACCAACAAAATGTTTCCTTAATATAATATTCACCTTTCAAATATTAGCAGATACTATTAATGTGGCCTACCATTTGATCAATTGGTGTGCTGCATAGAATACATTCTGTTGCAAAATCGCAGACTGGAGTCCCATGTTTTTTTGTTTAGAAAATTTCTTCTTCCTGAGACGCTAACATTGTAGGTTTGCAGTGGACAAATTAATGTCCACTGTAAACCTACAATGTAAAATTAATGGATGATCAAACAAGTATAATCAATCACACACTTCTTTGATGATTACTACCATGAGAACATTATGTTGCAGTCTTCTGTCCCTACCCTGTGCCGTTTAAGGGGAGGTACCACAGTGAAGAGGGGGAAAAAATCCTCTCTGACAATCAAAATGAGATTTTATGTTTTGAATGTGGACACAAATGGAAAATTTTTTTGTATTGACTTAATCATGAGAGATTACATGCAGAAATGATTTCTTTGCGTGAAACAATTTTGCTGTCATTTTTTAATTAAAACAATATTATTTGGTATAACTGATAAGAAAACAGCAATGTGGACCATTATACCACATTATGATACTCACAAGAGTATAGGATATAAAACAAGACCCCAGTGAAGAACCACCTGGTTAAGCAGAACATTTAGCAAGTCTCTCTTAAATATGTGATAAATGTGCACACACATGTACAGTGTATGCTTTCGACAAAATTCTACATCATCAAATGTAAGGTCTGAAAATCAGTGAAAATGTAACATTATAAAACCTTTTGTTTTATGTGTATTCTTAATGTAGCCATTTGAGTTCAAGGTCATGATTTAACAACAGGTGGCAAAACTGGCTGTTAAATTATTCATTTAGGGTAACCACAATTGTTATTCAGCAGAACCAGAAATTCCATATACACTGGAATGACAATGTTATACCAACAGATAAGCTTATGCAAGTACTCTACTTCACTTTTTTGCACATAAAATACATCTTATTTAAAGACGCAGTGCAGTCCATAAGTATTTGAAAAATGAGACAATTTTAGCTGCTTTAGCTCTGTATTCCACACATTGGATCTGAAATAAAACCATGAATATAAGGTTAAGTGTAGACTGGCAGCTTTATTTTGAGGGTATCTACATCCATATTGAATGATCGGTGTAGGAATCACAGTCCTTTGGGGTAACTACGTATAAAAAGTGCTGTAATTCCTACATTTATCATCCAATATGGATGTAAATACCCTCAAATGGAAGCAGTCTGCACTTTAACCTCATACTCATTATTTTATTTCAAATCCAATGAATGTGATGGAAAGGAGGCATATGTCCATTTTTTAAATAAATAAGTCCCTTGGATCTGCAAATAAATGTTTTTGCTTGTCTTAAGAGTAAAAGATTATTTCAGCATATGGTTAGTTCTGTACATCTTGCAACTTCCCGACCGCTTGAGTGCTCTAAAGTCACTGACATAAATGCCCTTTTCCACTTCCTGGGTGTACCGCTCAATATTGCCACCTAGAAATGCTGACTTGAACTCCTATCAATGTAATAACATCTAGTTTGATCAATAAAAAACAAACAAGTGTGTTTAATTGAATCTCAGTATTTGTGTTACCTCCACGATGGGCACTACACATTAGTAAAACTAAATTGGTTCCAGAGTCACAAACGTGTGTGTGTGTGTGTGTGGTTGACAAAAAACAAAATACCTTGCCATATGTCATTTAGTGTAACCATGACCATGTAACCAATAAAGTATACTAAATTCTAAAGCTCAATACTGTACTTGTTGACTCAGTGTGTATTGTTTTTATTTTTTTAAATAATTTTTTCTCTTCAGAAATCATTATCCATCAATGATCCCTATTCATCACATTACTAAACTCAAAGCACCTTGGTATGCACCATGGTAACACAATGCTAAGCCCCCGCCCATCCACTGACACCACATT
Source organism: Anguilla rostrata (assembly GCF_018555375.3). NCBI lineage: Eukaryota > Metazoa > Chordata > Actinopteri > Anguilliformes > Anguillidae > Anguilla > Anguilla rostrata. The sequence goes on along the minus strand of NC_057933.1, from coordinate 26,142,212 downwards.
GCAAGACAAAGCCTGTCTTGGATTCGGACTTGAATTTGAACCCGGTGTTTTGTAGTTGAGCTGAAGAGCTGCAGTCAAGGGGTCAGGTTTTTGGAAAATTGTGGAATTATGGTACAGCTCAAACATTAGGCTAAAGCAAGCTAACACAGAATTACACTTCTTCAGAATTATTCTTCTCAGAAAATAACCAAACATCAAAAATACTAATGTAATATGTGCACCCCATTCAAGCCTGTATCAGGAGGCTGCCTGGCCGCTACTGTACAAATGGACATGCTACTGTTCACTTCCACAAGCTGAAGAGATGGTGTCGCAGTGATTGGATGACTCCGAAATTACCACTGGGCCTCACAAATTGGAAGGAGCAAAAAAAAAATTGATGAAAAAGTGCGCAGCACTGATATTCACCAAGAAGCACAGATACTTACTGAATAAGGGCATTCACGCCCCCAGAGCCTAGCTCCGTCACAGCAACTGCCCCAGAAATACTGCTCCTTCAGCTTTCCCACAAACACACCTCCGCACATCTGCGTCTCTCCCTCCATCATTATCTTTTTCCATTATCATCTGCACATTTTCACTTCTGCTCGCACCCGTTTGCTCAGACATCTGTTAAGCTCCCACAAGATGGCTTCCTATAAGAGGGATTCTAATTTCATACAACAACATATTGGATGACGCACGTTGAATCGAGGGCAGGTACACGCTAGACTAATCCTGTGGTAAATGATTTTAGAGACTTTAGAAACTGAGAAATGGTCGTTTCATAGCAAAAAGATGGATAAAATAAACTAACAGCATATGGATGAGAACTGCCTCTCAGCAAATTGAGGAGAGTTTATGCTATTTATTTTTTCGTAGCAGTAAATCAAGCATGACTTGTTGGAACTCCGTTTCGCCCGCTGTCAGTAATCTAAAAAACCACTCTGAAAACATTGTCTTCTATGGCTAAAAACAGTTGACGTTATTAAATTACAGAAATGTGCAGTACCCTGCTGGAGGTGATATTACAGTTGTAGTGTGGCAGAAAAAAGACAGGAAGGCATGCATGTGAACTGGGCACAGCAGTTATAAATGAATATGCACAGGGTATTGAGCAGATGGGACATAAATCATGGTCCAATTACACTATAGAATATCAAGGCATAAATAATAGTAGCAATGGCTGCAAACAAATAAATGCGGGGGGGGGGGTTCAATAAATAAGTGCATTATTACTGCATTATAAAAAACGCCAATCTTATGAATTTGTATTCCTCTAAGTTCCAGTTATTGAGATTTCTTCCCTTTTAGACAAAGGTACAGTCATTTTACACTCTAATCATAAAAGCAGGCTTTATGACTGAAAATAAAAGCAAAAAAAACCTACAGGATAATTGTACAACAGCCAATTCATGGCATGGCAGGGGAACTCAGCATGTACATAAGAAAAACACAAAAAGCTGTAAACCTGAAAAAGTATTTTAGCTACAAAATCAAATGCAACTATGATTAAGCCTACATATTTACTTGGCGACCAACAGCTACAGTGAATGTGTTCTTCTAGTATGCTTCTATAGTAAATAAGTTTAGTGAATTTCTAAATCCATCCATTTCGCCTCATCTCAAACAGAATGACAAACATAAAAAAATGTCTGGGACGGGCTAACGAAGACTGTGGAGGAAGTTATGCGAACGGCAATCCATACCATGTGACACCGTAAGCTTTTTGCACAAAATTGTCTAAAACCAGTTCTTAGTATTTTGAATCAAATATACTACTCAAACGGGGAGACGTTTACATATAAAACCACACTAGAAAACTGTATTTAATGCAATTCATTTTTTTAAGTCCAAAAATAAATAAAAATAGGAATGGTTTTTGCATTATATCAATGATATCAACATGCTGCCCTTGATACTTGCTCTCCTTCTCCTCCTCCCTCACTACCTCCATCTCTTCATCTCTGTGTGTGTCACGGTGCCCTGGCCCCTGCTGATCTGGACAGCGTGCTGAGCAAAGGTATGACGGGTGAAAGGCTGCCGCGTTTCCCCGCAGCTGGCATCACCGCCTGCTTCTGTCGGAGCGCCAGGAGGCCGCCAAAAATGCCCCGGAATACCCACGGTGCATCAGGAGGGGGGCCCTGACCTGCTGCCCGCATTTACCTTTAATAAGACGTTAAATGCAAAATGACAAGCAGATATACTTCCTCTCACACTATCCCCCTTTTCTCACGACCACTCCCTCTCGCTCTCCCTTTCTCAAAAACCCAAAACCCATTTGCACAATAAGCTAGTGTTCAAAAATCGGCTTTGTTCTGAGACCTGTTCTTTTCAATGCCCTACGATGACTAAAACCAGGCTCGTCTAAACTTGAAAAGCACAGACCCTGCTGTCGGGTTGATTTCATAGTCTTATGCATACAGAAGGGGGGAAATGACTGGGAAGCAGAATATTTGTTTAGCGTCCGTGATTTAGGGATGATTTGTCTGGCCTGTAATATTTGTTAAATAATGCAGGCGAGAGACAGGATATTGTGGTAAAAAGACCAGAAGCAAACTGAGCAATCCAGACCACACTATGACCATTCACGCCACACTACTGGTCACGGGTAAGTACCCGGGCCCACAAGTTTACTTTAGCACATGTTCAGTTTTTTCCTGCAAATACAACTTGGTAGCCTGCCAGATACAATGTAGTTTGCCATTACACTGCTATTACATTTGCATGAATAAGGTTGCCATCATTTATATAAAGGTTTAAGAACATCGTTTCTGCATGATGACAGGTGTAAGACATAAAGAACTGATTCAGGAAACTTAGGCGAGTGAAACTCAAGTTTGAGCCTTTCACACCATCGGCAAACTGGAGATTTACCCGGGTCACGAAACAGGTGCAAGAAAGTCTTGATCACTCCACACAACAACATGGTCATTTCGGTCAAGGGCATTTTGGACAGAAAGGCTGAGGGACTGCAAAACCCTGAAATGCTTTTGCCTATGCGGCAAACATACACCTACATCTACATCATTGCGCATTTATTGTACATCAAAATACCTTAGCCCAAACTTAGCCCAAACAAAGTATGCATTGCACTGTTGTGGAATGCACATATCTCGCTGCTGCACAACATCGTCAGGTTCGTAATCAACCCTACAGCGAGGACACCAGCGGAACGTCTCACTGTTAGGAGTGAGCTAAAGGATGCTAATGACGCTTACAGTTTTACGGCTGCAGAATTGTTCGTAGGGCTATAAGGTCTAAACAATACGTTAAGTTAACCAAAGAGGTTGTGGCTACGCAATGAAAATTAAAAATCAAGGCAGACAGTAGTTTAAATGCTTCTGGAGAGTAACTGCCTCTCAGGGGTTGTTAGTTTGATGCGCTTCATTCCATTCCCCCTGTCCCTGCTTCCAGGGGTCATTAAACCACAAAGGTTAAGGAACCATGCCCACCCCCTGCACCGCGATCCGTTTCTTTCACCGGAGCCTGGACTGCACAAATAAACAGACAAAGAAAACACCAATAAGACGTCATTTCATCGAGTGCTGAGCCACTACTGTTTTTTTTTTTGTTAGCTGCTCTAACCCCTGGATAAAAATGAGTCGATTGCTTGTCTTTTCAGTCTTGCACTATTAAATCAGGGTACGGACCTTAGATCCTAGACTATGTGCTTCCAGCCAACGATGCCTATTGCTAATGATGTCTTTTGCTCAGAGTTCCGCGCTGACATCAGATACAGGAAAATGCATCCCCAGCAATCACCCCGCTTTCAAAGTCACAGAGGTCTCTCACAGCCAGGGTAACCATAACTACAGGCAACAAGGCCTGTCTGACATTTTATTCATGACCGAATGTAAGCTAGGACGTCATTTGCTTAATTAATAAACGAGCCACGCGTTAAGTTGAACAAAAAATAAAAAGGAAAGGTAGTCTGATGTGAAGTCACTCAAGAAAACTTGATTTGAGCTGCAGTGAAAGAGAAGGAGAGATGGAAAGAGATATATGAAGTCACTCAGGAGAGAAGGCATTGATTTGTGCTACAATGGGGGGAGAGAAAAGCCCAACACAAAGTCACTCAGGAGAGAAGCCATTGATTTGAGAGAGAGAGGGAGAAAGCGCAAGAGAGAGAGAGATAGAGAGCGAGAGAGAACGAGAGAGATCGAGAGAGAGATGGGCAGCTCATTAAATTGGAAACACCTGTGAGGACACTTCTGATGCACAGTAGGAGCAACCAGGCAAAACATCTCAGCTCAACCACCTTTCCCAAGGCCACCCCCCCCACTTCCCACATCAACCCCTCTCCTCTTTGTACTCTACACTATTTACCCCCCCCCCCCCAGCACCTCCATCCTTCTCCTCTCCTCTCCTCTCTTCTCTTCCCTTCTTCCTCCACTTGCCTCCTGCTCTGCAGCAGCGAGCCTTTCCGTGGTTGCTGCTCGTATCAGCAGCCTCATTAAAGCGCGCAGACCCCGGCGCTGGAGCGGGGCCCTCCGTCAGATCCTCAGAACCGCGCGATGCGCAGCTCCCAGCTTTCGCATCGACACGGGTTTCTGGAAGTCCTCTCAAAGCAGTAACATGACTGGGGGGCGCGGGTGACGCTTCACGCTGCCGTGTCTTCTTTCCGCTGCACGCTTGCATTGAGGCTTTTGTTAAACCCTTCAGTACATGAGAGACTCGTTGTCTGGTCAGAAAATAATTTTCCTCACGACTGAAACCACATTACGTAAAAAATGGCATCGTGGCTGTTGATCCCAGCTCTCCAGAGGAGGCATTTTGCCCAGTGGGGGCCAATCAGAGCAAGCCTGAGCAGCATCATTTAGACCGGAGCCGCCCAACCCTGTTCCTCGAGATCTACTGCCCTGCAGGTTCTCACAATAGCCCTAACAACGCACATCACATTCAACAGCTAGCGATCTTGTTGTGCTGCCAATTAGTAGAATCAGACGTGCCAAATTAGGGCTGACCCGAAAACCTACAAGATGGTATATCTCGGGGAACAGAGTTGGGCACCCCTGATTTACACGGCCTGTTTTATGGCATCAGATAAGACAAGGAAAATGCATGTCGATCACTCCTAGGCTGCCTGCAATAAAACACGGACGATAACGTCAGCGTGTTACAAGTGCCTAGGTGAGCAACTTTGAAAGCAGATAACAGACTCCAGAAAACTGGAGGAGGAGGGGGGAATGGGCTGGTAGCACGTCGCTGCCAAGCCCGCAGAGGACCGTGTGAACGCAACCGCTCCACGTCTTACAGGTAAGGTGCTGCGGAAGAAGCTCTGTAAGCACGCCGTAATGAAATACAGGCTCTCTCGGACGATGAGCGCATTTCCAGGACCACAGCGAGGATGGAAATAACCCGCACAAACGCAGGGCCATTTGAACACTCTCGGGCTAGCCCCGTCGAGTGGAAACTGGCGGGGACGCGCTAACCTACATACGCCGAGACCTGGAACCGCTTAAACCCGCTCCGCGTTAGGTGTTCATCATTCCCACCACCGTTACAGTAAATACGGGGGGGGGGGGGAATAAATTACAAACCGGCGCAGCTGCCAGTTCCTCATCTCCTCAGCCACGGGCGGTAAATTCCGGTAAACAAACCGCGGTGACTGTAAATCACTAATTACCTGATTGGTATGCAACGCTGCCAGCGTGCAGGCTTGAGAAGCAGTAATAAAAGAGAGCGTGCGGTTAGTAAGAGCACAGCAGAGAGGCCAGTGCTCTTCACGCGATGCTATGGAGCCAACAACAAGGAGGAAAACTCACTTGCACAAGAACACCAGTAAGCAAATAAGTAAATAAATAGAAAGTCAAAATGAAAGAAAAAAATAAATCATTGCGAGGTCCAAATCAATATAATATTTTGTTGCTGTTGACTCCCAGTATGTTCAGTTCAGGCAATTGGCACTCGCAACTCCGGCAGTCATTTTAACCTGAGTAATACAAGATGGCTGACAGACATGCGGCTGAACTTCAGGCACAGATGTAATCAAAGGTAAGGCACGGTCATAACCCCCCAGGAAAACAAACGGAAACCCGAAGAACCGCCGATCCGCCCGGATCCCTTCGGAACAGCGTCGTTTCTCCGCGAGCCAACGAAACGAGTCGGATGAAACACTCAGGGAAACGCGGGAGAGGCGCCATTACCCGCGGAAGCGTTTAACCGAACAGCGATATCGCTCCCACCTGCGGCGTCGAAGCGCTGCTCAACAGGCTGCTAGCACGGAATTGACCAATGTGGCAGCAGTCCAAACCGAACACTTGAGCGCATTTATGAACCGTGTTGCCTGACACAGGATTGAACGCATTTCTTCTGACATCTGAGCGTTGACATATTGTACTGCAAGTCTGCCCCAGACATTTCTATGACTTCTTCAGCACATTGAGCGCCCCCCCCTATCCCCTCCAGCTGTTATAATCCTTTTGAGTTCCCCGAAGCCATTAATAAGAACAGAAAATATTTATTTAAAGGCAGTACTCTAAGAGCAGCACCATTTCTTACGGTCACTTTTTTTTTTGACAGCCAGAAAACATTTTAAAAGTCATTTCCCGATCTGAAGGCTTGCTCATAAATAATTTTCACCCACCTGAGGTGAACGGAATCTAATGGGCCATTTTACAGCTCGACCCTCTGTGCTCTGTGCCTCCACCACTACAACCCCACCGACATGCTCTCACCCCCCCCTTCCCACATCCCCCACTCCGTGACTCCAGACTGCAGAAAATGCAGCTCTCCTCTTTCTACTCCATTTGGGTTCAAAAAGCTGTGTTCTGAGACTGGTTCTGCGCATGCGTTAACACTTGCATTTGGTGTGGTGATTGAGCTTATAAACTAAAGAAATAAAGCTAGAAAATAAATCTGGGCTAATTCTGTGCATAAAAATCTTTATAGAAACACACACATGCATAAAATGTACGTATACACACACACACACACACAGAGAAGTGTGCATGCATGCGTGTGCAGATTTTTCATACTGCGTTTCAATACTCTAGCCTTCTTCTATGACAAGCTATCTGCTATCAATGTCATCAAATGGCACCTAATGGAGGAAATATTCAATCTTAGTGATTTTAGACAGATAACACTGCCCCCTGTGGGCAACTCAAGTAATAATTCTTCTTCTGAATGCAGACTGTTAAAAACATTAGACCCCACCTGGATCATTCGCTGTAAGCACCCCAGAAATACTGCACATTTAGTTCTCATCTCGAATAAGCACTTAGTAGTAGTAGTAGTAGTTCACTTACAGACATTCTATGGTTTCATTAATAAAAGCACAATATGGGCAGTAAGGGATGGTGTGCAAGCGTGCAGTTGCCAAGTCTTTACAGCCTGTGGTGTACACTCCTGTGTTTAACACTCCTATTCTCTTCCAGACCGGCATCAACTCAGCACGCACACATCAGACTGATAGCACAGACACACAGCAGGAGGCCGTGTGTCATGAGAAACACTGACTCACGTGCAGCAGAGAGCAGCGACCGTCTGTGGAAAAGGGACAGGGCTGAGAGGATGAGAACTGCCATTTCAAATTAGAACTGTACTCTCTTGTAGACTCGCACTGATTAACAAGCGCAATGCCAGCACTGACTTACAGCTCTGGAAAGGAAGGCAAGTCTAGCCCACACAAAAACAGCCGTTTCTGTAAAATGGCAGAACATATGCCTGTGCAAATACCATGAAACAAAAGCTGATTGTCTAAAGATGAACACGAGACAAAAGTACAGACAATCTCAAATCCAAATGCCTTAAGTAAATAGATAAAATGACTAATTTCACAGTACCGGCAGTGTATATATATATACATATGTATACAGTTAAATCATTGGGACAGTGACAATTTTTATCTTGGCACTAAACTCCAGCACATCGGATGTGAAATAAAACCATGAATATGAGATTACAGAACATACTGTCAGCTTTAATTACAGGGTATTTTCAGGGTAGTTACATCCAGAGCAGGTGAACCATGTAGGAATTACAGCACTTACAACCCCAAGCATCCTTCGGTCCACCCTTATGTCACCCCTATGCCATGTCAACTTTGGTAACAAATATGCACCAGATCCGGACATTATACATTGAAAAATGTTGAGAAAATTTTTGCCCCAAGGTCGTCTATCCCCTTTGAAACGGGGTGAATGCTCTTGCAATTCACATCCTCTCGTTACCCAAATTTTATATAAATCACACAAACTGGAAAGGAATAGAGGACCATGAATACATCTTAAATAAAAAAAATCCCAAAAAGTGTATTTTGTGGCATAGTAAAAAGTAAAAACTCAGAGGGGGGGGGGGGGGGGGATACTTTTGTAGTCCACTGCCCATACACACACTCATGCACGTGCGTACACAAGCACATGCACTCGCACACGCTCTGGCCCACACACTCACACTCACGCGCACTCGCACAGCACGCACACACACACACACATGCAGACAGACACAGAACCTCCTCTGCTGCATTCCCACTCAGGGAAAATCTCCAGGGATCGCACCACAGTCATTTCATCACAAGCAGAGCAGTCAACGTAATTGCAGACAGGAATTATATTTATTTGTTTTTTATGCGAGAGAGCTTTCACACTCTGTCATAAGAATGACGCCATTTGAAATGCATTTAGAGGTCAACGATGAGCTGAGTAAACAATATCAGGGAATCACGTGAGGTGTTCTGGGGGCTGCAACCAACTCTAACAGCTTATAGCTGGGAAAGGGGGGGGGGGGGGCAACATAGGGGACACAAATGAAGTAATTGTTTATGATAACGTGTGCACCATTTTATGCACCATTTGGACCGTTTCAGCATAATAAAGACGTCCTTGGAGAAGGGGAGGAGGCAGTAAAATATGACAGCCCCTACCGGCTCCAGCAAAGCAAACGACTTCACGCTGCAGAAGGGGGCTGAGATTTCCCAGGCATGAGACAGAATGGAGGGAGAAGCGTGTGATCTGACCCATCAACCCTCTAACCCCACCACCTAGACCATTACATTTATCTACATTACTTTACATTTACTTAGCAGACGCTTTTATCCAAAGCGACGTACAAAAGTGCATATCAAGGTCAGACCGGCTATGTCTGCGTCTCCTCTGTGATGATAATCTCACAGGCCCTGCTCTGGGTGCTCCTTATGGAGAGAAAGACCTGGGTGTGGTTCAGGGGTTCAGAATGAAGTCAAGGCATCATAGACCGTAATGCGTTTGATGGGAAGGTCAGAAAAAGACATTGATTAATATGTTCACATATCTACCCCCACCATATTTATGACTATTTTAGCTGTAAGTGCATGTACAGTGCCTTCGGAAAGTATTCCGGTCGCTTCACTTTTTCCACATTTTGTTAGGTTACAATCTTATTATACAATGGATTAAATTAATTTTATTCTCATCAATCTACATACAATACCCCATAATGACAAAGCGAAAACAGGTTTTTAGAAGTTTTAGCAAATCTATTAAAAATAGAAAATTGAAATATCACATAAGTATTCAGACCCTTTACTCAATACTTGTTGAGGCACCTTTAGCAGTGATTACAGCCTTGAGTCTTCTTGGTATGATGCTACAGGCTACAAGCTTGGCACACCTGTATTTGGGGTATTCCTCCCATTCTTCTCTGCAGATCTTCTCAAGCTCGGTCAGGTTGGATGGGGAGCGTTGCTGCACAGCTATTTTCAGGTCTCTCCAGAGATGTTTGATCGGGTTCAAATCCGGGCTCTGGCTGGGCCACTTGTCCCGAAGCCACTCCTGCATTGGCTTGTCTGTGCGCTTAGGGTCGTTGTCCTTTGGAAGGTGAACCTTCGCCCCAGTCTGAGGTCCTGAGTGCTCTGGCGCAGGTTTTCATCAAGGATCTCTTTACTTTGCTCCGTTCATCTTTCCCTCGATCCTGACTAGTCTCTCAGTTGCTGCCACTGAAAAACATCCACACAGCATGATGCTGCCACCACCATGCTTCACTGTAGGGATGGCATTAGCCAGGTGATGAGCAGTGCCTGGTTTCCTCCAGACGTGACACTTGGCATTGTGGCCAAAGAGTTCAATCTTGGTTTCATCAGAAAATCTTGTTTCTCATGGTCTGATGGTCCTTTAGGTGCCTTTTGGCAAACTCCAAGCAGGCTGTCCTGTGCCTTTTACTGAGGAGTGGCTTCCTACTGGCCACTCATCCATAAAGGCCTGATTGGTGGAGTGGTGCAGAGATGGTTGTCGTTCTCCCCGATTTCTCCGTTTGGCCGGGCGGCCAGCTCTAGGAAGAGGTTCCAAACTTCTTCCATTTAAGAATGATGGAGGCCATCTGTATTCTTCGGGACCTTCAATGCAGCAGAAATTTTTTTGTACCCTTCCCCAGATCTGTACCTAGACACAATCCGGTCTCAGAGGCGTACGGACAATTCCTTCAACTTCATGGGTTGGTTTTTGCTCTGACATGCACTGTCAACTGTGGAACCTTATAGACAGGTGTGTGCCTTTCCAAATCATGTTCAATTAATTGAATTTACCATAGGTGGACAGAGTGTCATAGAAAAGGGTTTGAATACTTATGTAAATGCGATCTCAGTTTTTTAATAGTTTAATAAATTTGCTAAAATTTCTAAAAAACCTGTTATCGTTTTGTCATTATGGGGTATTGTGCGTAGACTGATGAGAATAAAAAAAGAATTTAAACAATTTTAGAAAAAGGCTGTAACGCAACAAGATGTGGAAAAAGGGGTCTGAATACTTTCCGAAGGCACTGTAAACGTCCAAACAAAAGCTACAATGAAAAACCATTGATCATAAAAAAGAAAAGTATTTTGTCCATATTACCATATTGCATCAATTACATGTTTTACTCTTTCCCAAAAAAATAAACCAAGTCTGGTTTACACCTTTACATCCTTGATAATACTGTGACTGCTCATGACATATACTGCTGATGGACAGCAAATCAGTCCACAGATGAGTGGACCTCAACTTTCTCTGACACACACAGAGGTAAGTTAAGCATCAGAACACAGCAGGTCAGGTGAACTCATGTTCTCAACAATCGCCAAACAAAATCTTTGCTGTTCGTGCTTCAGGAGGCTAAGCCTTCCAACCTCACATCTTATGGTGTTATTTTACTGCCAATTGTGGAGAGTAATTAAATGCGAGAACACGATTCCTTCAGCTCTCATGCAGATTTCTTTTTCTTACAGGCAAAAATATGTGTGTGCTCTCAAATTTACCCTGATCGTGCACAAATTTGCTGGTCTCTCACTTGGTGAGTATGTGTGCCTGACTATTTTCAGTACAAGAACACTGCCAAAAATCCAAAACCAATCAATCAGAGTAGGTTGTGGGTTTGACCAATGAAATTGTTAGGCCTACTGCTCTCCTACATTCTCACTGGTTGGAGAAGGGCAAAGCTGCTGGATCAAGCAGTATTTCTTCTATTTTGAGTGGTATTTTATCTATTGTAAATTTTACTCTTAAATAGTTAAATAAAAATTTTAAAAAAAAAATAAATTAAAAAATTGAATATATATAAAATAATGATGCTAAGACATATCTATGGTGCACAGGTCATCTCTGTCTTCAAGCACGTTTGCCAAATTTGTGCACCTTTAGCTGTATTTGATGTTCTAAAATGTGCTTAGGACATTTCTGGCACTCTTTTCTGTGTAGGGAGTGAAAGAATACATTTTTAAAAAATGTATGATATATACCCACAATTAAGTAACACTAAAGAATAATGGTATCACAGGACTGCTCACATTGACCCAATGTTTTTACAGGTGCCTATAAATTAAGAGAAATTTAAAAATGTAATTTAAATAAAATGTAATTCAAGACTTAATTTTTGTGCTTAAACAAACCAACCACACTGGAAGATAGTACACTAATTGGATCATGGTATCTAGACCCATCTACATTTACAAAAGTGACTCAGTTTAAAGATATCGCTGCAAGCTATGTTTGTAATGATGCTCGAATACTGGAGCAGTGCATCACATGAAAATCTAGGCCATCTCCCTTGGCCAACAGACCTTAATGACACAACCACACAACTAATATTCATTTTCTTCGCAAAAGCTCTTGGACAACATACAGACACAACTTCCGTTCTCCCCACTACATATTATAATTTCATACAGTTAGGTCTGTTATAAATATCTTGCAAAAAGGTAATGCCCCACCTGAGATTTGAATATTTGAACAGGAGGTGCGGTAGGTGGAAGCTGGGGAATGGTGAAGGGAAAAAAACCCTGGAAATAATGCACTTTCAACTGACATTCACATAAGTCAAATTAAATATTACACCTGTATGAGCGCTTCATTAGTTACAGTGTACAAAATATGACTGTTTATATTCTAAATTTACACTTAAAGATATGACAGGATACACTTTAACATTACGTTTTCCACAGAAAATGTACTCATGAATGGGTAGTGGCCAGCTAAGAGCGTGATCTGGAAGGGATCCACTGACCCAATCATTTGCAAGTATTACAATGGATGACAGAAATCCAACAACAATGGACATGACGGGGTTTCAGACATGTTACACAAGGAAAAGCTGATTATTCATTGATTATTGATTATTTGTCGTCAATAACGGTCCGTATGCACGTAACGTTGGGACATAAAAAATGTCAGCCTCCCAGTGTAGAAGTAATACCGACAGAACACGCAGAAGTGAGAGAAAGATGGCTTTCATTACCCTTCGAAAGCTGTGGAGCAGAGCTAATGATGTCCATTGGCATTTATGGACATTTCACCATCATCAATAGCCTCAGTGTCTCGCCACTGCATAAATTACACTGCCACACTGATCTAGTATGGGCTGTATAATACAGATGCCGGCCTCTAATATAGTATAAAACTGTCCCCATTTGAACAAAGCTGACCATACTATGAATATTTAAAGGAGCATAAAACATAGAACTGCTCTTTAAGGGCCATGTTGTAAGAATGTTGTATTAAAAGTCCTAATATACAATCCTGGATACATTTATACTAAAGCTTTGGCACTGCAGTACTTATTCAAAATGGGGGGGGGGAGCTGGACAAGAGCTCTGCAAAGAAACAGTAAATTGACTGTAAAAGACTCGTTTCCCAGCCATAGCAACAGACACCACATGGACTCAAGAGTGTAAGTGTTTTTTGTTTTTGTGTTTTTTTCTTTTTTCTTTTTTTTTTTTACTAGAGCCAAATTGGGCATCCCGCATCCTTGAAGCTGTGTGAAGTCTGAATAAAGACAATCTCAAGATCCACTACCCGGTGATGAGAGAAAAGATTACAATTTGTGCGGAAAGGATAACGGCTTTAGTGTGCGAAAGACCTCTCCTGGCTTTCGAGCTGACAGGTTGCGGTGTGGGAAGATGACCTCATTTGGCTGTTTCGGACAAACCTTAAGGCAGCGTGGAGAAACAGGCAATAAAAATAGCATTCAGCCATCGATTCATTTAGGGACTTAAAACTGCACGCCTCCTCCTCTTCCTTAGATTTCAGGTCATGAATTGTGTACAAGTGGGCACAAGCACATACACTATGTATGACTTGTCTCCAAAGCAACATAATCTGACTCGGAGAATGACAGAACGGGTGACAAAGTGAACACCAACCGAGAAACATGCGTCACTTCCACCGGCTGACCCAAAAATATAAAAAAAAGCCTCAGGCTTTGGCACCATCTATCTAAATTTAACAGGAGAAATGACTCCGTCTCAGCACTGTGACAGTTGATAGGCCTTCAATTGAAGTCCTGCCAATGAGAGCTAGCCTCCTTCCTCTTTCTTCACTGACATACTCTTTGGCTGCCTGAGTTTCACGTGACAGAGCATTTCAAAGATCCAAAGTAGTTTCTATGCTGATGGCTAGGAGGAAAAATTTGATTGGGACCTCAATACCTAACAGCTAACCCAGGGGGGGGAAAAAAAAAAAAAAAAAAGAGAAAAAAAAAAACTGGGTTTGTCTGGGTCTGGGTCCTGCCTTTTAAGACGAAACCAACCGTTTTTGATTCCATCAGCAATGACCAATAGAGCGTCAATCTGACCACGCCAAGGGACCAATGGAATTTGTCATATCAGCCTATAAGATCCTTTTCTTGGCGTGGGACTCAAAGTGGGCGAGGGTGACGTACTGTTTTTCGTCTTTGTTTCAAGGGCAACATAAACCTCCAGAGATGTTAATCGGAGACAATCCATCACTCATGTAAGCAGCAAATAAACACACTGTGTATCCCAGGGGCATCAAACAGAGGGTTCAATGTAACCTGTGAAAAAGTACCCACAGCTGGCAATACAGTTGTAGTTAAAGTAGTACTAACTAATACGAAGAGTGACATTACAAACCTGTTGTTGGTTGTTAGCCCTCATCAGGAACCCAAAACATTCTACCCAAAAAAGGTAGAACAGTAATTGTGAAAGCCAGAACATAGGGCCTCCATTTTGCCTCCGCAGTGGCTCAAGACCAGAGGATGCAATTTTTCCACGTTTTATCCATCTATTATCGATACCTGCTTATCCTGGTGAGGGTCGCGGGGGGTGCTGGAGCCCACACCAACGTGCATTGGGCTAGAGGCAGGAATACATCCTGGACAGGCCGCCAATCTATCCCAGGGCACACACACCATTCACTCACACACTCATACCTATGGGCAATTTAGAGCCACCATTTAGCCTACCTGCATGTATTTGGACTGTGAGAGGAAACCCACGCGGACACAGAGAACATGCAAACTCCCACACCCGGGTTCGACCCCAGGACCTTCCTGATGTTCTTATTTATTATTATTATTTATTTATTTTATTTTTAAAAGGAAAGCAAACAGCCTTATGTATTATTTCCATTGTATTCAGATGAGGGAAAACAGAGGGCAGAAGGAGGGATATGGGATCACAGTGCAGAAAATGGCAGAGAATTGCACACTTGTCCACATGAACATACAGGGGTGTACGAGCTGACATTCTGCCGCCCTACAGACCGTGCCACACGGTCTCTGTGGCAGTTTGTAATGTTCGCCCCGGAGTCAGTAGTCAACTACAATCCAACACAACATGCATCCACTGTCACTACTATGAATATGAAACCCCCTTGACACATAAACCAGAACTCACAGCAAGCGAACCTCAAGCTAGTAGTTCTTGAGAAATACACATGAATGGACATACTGGTGTGGGATTAAGATGGCTGCAGCACCAAATTGAGGCAGACAAGTCCACCCACCGATCCACTTTTGTGTTACACGATTAGTTTTGGCTCCCCTTAAAGCGAACACTGCGTTGGATGGGTTCGTGGGTAAAACCCGCTGCAGGCCGTTTTATGGATAACAGGTGCTGGCTTTTTCATGCCACGCTCTCTCTCTCCGTCTGCCACACAGATGTGCACTTATCCTCCCGTTCCCACCCTGCGCACAACTAGCCAACGGTGACCCCCCCATAAGTGTGATGCGTAAACACAACACCTCAGCCGTAGACTAAGCCTCTGGAGCACAGTCAGCCACCTGCAATGGGCTGCACTGTGCTGGAGGCAGAGAGGAAATCCAAAAAAGCCCCTTCGCACCAAATAAACCTCAGCCTAACAGATTTTATAGACCAAAAACCAAAAGAAAAAAGAAAAAAAAACATGTTCCATAATGAATTTAAATGGTTGACATCACTTCCAGTGCTTAATGGAGCTGGCGAACAAAACCTTAGCGTTTCTGGATCACAAGCTAACTTGCGCGAGATGAACAGAGGTGACCAGAGGCCTCTAGGGCCAGGAACCCAGGAAAGGTGCGAACGAATCACTAGAATAAGGTACTGTACTACTGCACTTCCCTGATCTATGCATCTGTGCACTGGGAGGGCGCTAAAAGTTAATCATCCTGCTACATTTTGTTCGGGGTTGCCATGGTAACCGCATGCGGAGGCCGCAGCCTGCCGCTCCAGCGCTCCAGCGTGTGCTGTTGGGGAGGGGGGGTGATGGGGGATGGGGGGTTTACTTTGAGACTACGGGGGGGACGGGACTTACTTTGGCGATGACGCTGATGGGGTCCAGGCCGGGTGGGAGCTCAGACAAACAGTCGGCCTCCTCTTTCAGGTAGAGCCTCAGGGCGACGCCCAGGTCCTCCAGCTGGCTTCTCTTCTCCTCGGTCACGTCGGACAGATCTGTCGGACAGGGGCAGAGGGACGCTGGTCATTGGCTGAGACTAGGGGGGGCGGGAAGGGGGTACAAATAGAAAATCATTTCATATACATAAGTATTTTCTTCATTATATACGAGTATTCTCTTCACAATATATTTCAAACTATATTAGCACGCATATTAGGCAGCAAGCTGAAAATAAACCGAGCGAGCCGGTTAAGTGCATTAAATGCGTTAATTGACACATTCATTTTGACAGCCCCTGTTTCTATTTTATTTAACGTTCGCTATTTGTGTGCGCAAAAGCTGGTGCTCGAAATTCCGCGCGCCCACCCACGCGCTCAAGCCTACACAACGCACGCAAACGCGGCGTTTCTGCGGCGCAGCGTCTTAGCGGATCGGGAGAGCCCGTCCGGTCCGGACAGCCCTTTTCCTGCGCGATCGGTGGGACGCCGCTTCAGAATCGATGAGCGCGGCCACCCGGGCACGACCCCGTACCTCCGCGGTCAGCGAGCGGGGCCCGAACTCAATGAAACGCCATCGATTGCGCAATAAATCTCACCGCCGTTCAGACGCGGGGCTGCCGTTCCATCACCGGGGGGAGGGAGCGCACGGGGGACTATAAGGACAAACTGAACTGAAGACACCCGACGGGCGCGCTCCCGTGTGTCATCGCAAATTACAGCGGGGAGGAAAGGTTCAAAGGGATCATTTGTGTGTGTGTCCCTCTGCACGTGTGTCCATCTGTGCGTGTCCTTCTGTATATGAGTCCTTCTATGTGTCCCTCTGTATCTGTGTCTGTGTGTGTGCACGCATGTGTGTCTGTCTGTATGCAAGCCCATCTGTGTGTGTGTGTGTGTGTCTCTGTATACGAGTCCTTCTATGTGTCCCTCTGTATCTGTCTGTGTGTGTGTGTGTGTGTGTGTGTGTGTGTGTCCCTCTGCACGTGTATCCATCTGTGCGTGTCCCTCTGTATACGAGTCCTATGTGTCCCTCTGTATCTGTCTGTGTGTGTGTGTGTGTGTGTGTGTGTGTGTGTTTGTGTGCGTCCCTCTGCACGTGTGTCCATCTGTGCGTGTCCTTCTGTATATGAGTCCTTCTATGTGTCCCTCTGTATCTGTCTGTGTGTGTGTGTGTGTGTGTTTGTGTGCGTCCCTCTGCACGTGTGTCCATCTGTGCGTGTCCTTCTGTATAGGAGTCCTTCTATGTGTCCCTCTGTATCTGTGTCTGTGCACGTGTGTCCGTCTGTATGCAAGTCCATCTGTGTGTGTGTGTCTCTGTATGAGTCCTGTATGTTTCCCTCTGTGCATCCTTCTGTGTGTGTCCCTCTCTATTTGTGTGTGTCCACCAGTATGTCTGTATGTGTGCGTATATGCGTGTCCCACTATGTGTCTCTCTGTGTGTCAGTGTCCCTCGGTGTGTGTATGTGTATGTGTGTGCGTGTGTATGTGTGTGTGTGTGTGTGTGCGCACACGCACGTACGCGCACACCCCTGGATTCCCAGCACAGCCCGGCAGAGGAGCCAGCTGAGTAGCACCGCCTCCGCTGGCTTCGGCGAGTAACCGCGCGCGGTTTGGGTGGGAGGGCTGGAAGCCAGTCAGGATGAAATACGCGGCCTCGGCAATGCGGTCTCTCCGAGAGCCCGCCGCTCATAAAGCCCGGAGCGTAAATCAGCCGGCGAAACCGCGCTCGCAACGGAGGAAAATAAACATGCTAAAGAGAAAGGCGAACGGGGTTCTGAGGAGACTTTGCGAAAGACAAACGACTGCCTGCCATGCGCCGACGGGTTCTGATAAGAGACTGCGGGATTGATAAGACCTTGAAGGAACGCAGGGCGACCTCTCACCTTCCTCTCCCAGCGCTGATTTGCCCATCTCCAGCAATTTCTTTACAACTGGCGCTCTTTGCGGTCCGTGTTATTGCTCTTTTACTGCGGACTTGGGTTTCCATTTCCCATTCAATATGACACGTATAGCGTACGCGACAGCCTGTTTATTATGCCATTGCCTTTTACAGTTAAATTTAAGAACAGCAGCCCTCTCCTGCAACAGAACAGCTGCCCTCTCCTGCAACAGAACACAAATGTCTGCTCTTTGACAGTCAGGGGCTGCTACCTCAGGGAAAGATAAGGGGAGACTAGGCAAGGGCAGTAACAATTCACTGCACCATCTGTACCATGCTGTACTACTACTGCCATAAAGCTGTTCTTAAACATGTTCTGAATTGGCCAATATACAGGAAACGTGCCATATCGCTACCTTCGGGTGTACAGCCATCAGATCAGCATAGGCCTTACTTACGTGACTCAAGTTCTTCCAAAGAGTACAGCTTCTCAGCCGGGCCGTGGGAACGGTTTACCTGAGGGGAGAAGAGCGAGACAGGGAAGAGGGGTCATCGCTAACTTGGATGAGAACGACCGACCCCACGTGAAAGGCATATTCAGGATCCATAGAAAATGAGTCAACAGGTTTTAGGATTTTGAATTTTGGGACTGCTGTCAGCGGGTGGGGTCGAGCTTTCAGTTCTGAGGTTTAGTCGGCGTTGGGAATGGCGTACCAATTTAGAGAGGATTTTGGCCACCAGCCGGACAGAGTCTGTGGGGATCGTGGGATGGAGACGCTGGAGGCGCCGGCATTCCTCCCTGTGCTCCGGCCAGGACCGTTTCTGGAAAGGAGAGCAGGAAAAAAGAAGAAAGATCAGCACCTGTTAAATTAATCAAAATCGAAGCAAAGACTCACAAGACTTCAATCACAAAGACACCAGTAGTGTGTAGCTGTATGACCAAGCCGGCAGAGAGAACAGGTTACAAAAGTTAAAGATTTTCATTGAAGCATCTTTTTCATTGTCTTCATTGAGCATCTTTGCGTGACACGGGGAAGCTTCAGGCCATTTATCCTGGCTGCGTCCCTCAGTATAAACAAGTACCAAAAATACAACTTTAATACTCACTATATGTGACAGCAGTGTTTTAGTTCTGTGGTTTTACATATTAGGGCATAGCTAAACCCTGTCTAGTCCTCTCTTCATGTGACTCATACCACACACAAACTTTACTTTGTCCTTATTTATTCAACCAAAAATAAGCCAGCTTTTCACAGAAGGCGCCTGCATTTTGGCTTATTCTTGGTTGAATAAACAATGACAAAGTAAAATCGGTTATGTTTTATCTGTCACATAAGATTATAATTATCTACTCGCAGAACTTGGTGAGTATGTGATGAGGGTTAGTTATGCCCTAATATTCAAAACCGTAGAACTGAAAGAATGTGTACTTTCTTCTTCCACATCACTGTATATAACTTTAGATAAAAATGATGAATCATGCATCATGTTTTAAAGTTTGTGTATGTGTGTACACAAAGCAAAAAAATTGTTCCCAATAACTACCCGCCCAAGACAAAAAAAAGTCTTTATGCTTTGGAACATAACACAAACAACATTCTTTTGATCTGGCACACAGTGGTAGTCAAGTGGCACAGCAAGAGGCAGTCCCTTCCCAGAGGTCTTTTCAGGTGAACTCTTAACAGCAGGAATAGGATGATGGTTCATCTGAGGATGGTTTTGAGGTGGACATTGATGGCTAGTGTGCGAATGTAATTTCATAGGCTTTTTTTTTATTTTATTTTATTTATTTTTTTTAACTGCTTTGCTGTTGGGACACAAAGTCCAGGTAGGATACCATCTGGTATGCAGAGGCATTTTGGCCCAGTTCTCATTTATTATTATTATTGTTTTTGGAATGACTATACATTTTTTCCAGGGGGAAGCATACTGGAATGTCCAAAACAAAATTAACAACAATGCAGGCTTAGGGCCAGCCTCAACTGCAAGCCAGAAGATAGGCTATGCCAACGTGCGAGGACGATACTCCAGGAATGAGTGAGTCCCTAACCTTCTGCTGCAGTCTTCCTGCATGGGCCTATGGACTTTGTTATGGATTTATATTCCATAACTACACATACATTCCAACTTTAATGCTCAATCCTACCAGAAGAACCTAAAGTCAGGAAAATAGGTGCACACATTTAACTGAAGATTCGGAGAAGACACTTTTTTCTGCTCTCTCTACCCAACTGAAAGAGGTTGGGATGGGCCCAGGGAAAAGTGGGCATTTTGAATTTGAGGAAAAAATGCCTAGTTTTATCAAAAATATGTGGATATAAGAATGAGTGGGAGGATGTGTTGGACAGGGATTACAGTAAAATGTTGTGTCTGCGCGTGCGTGTGCATGTGTGCGTATGTGTGTGTGCGCGTGTGTGTATGCAGGCATGTGTGTGTGCGTGCATGTGTTCAGAATGGGGGCTGCTTAATGAACTGAGGAGTGAAGAAAACTGGTGGGTGGTAGCATGTGCTTATCTGTACTGCATGGCTAAGTGAAACTGGTAGGCGAAAATCTTCCATCTGGTCAAACAAATCCCGATGCGCCAGTGCAGTGATGGATACACGGTGTTGTAGATGATGCCATCTTTTGGATGAGATGTTAAACCAAGGTCCTGATTCATTGTCATTAAAGATCCCATGACACTTATCGCAAAGAGTAGGGGGTTCCCAGTGTCCTGGTTAACCCATTTAGACCTAAGGCGCCCTCTAAAAAACATTCTAAAACCTAAGGCATTGTTGTAAACAACCTCCTAAAACCTGAGGGTTTTCTGAAAAACTTGACAGAATTGTCAACGTTCACTAAAACCTCTCAGCCTCTGTAGCGGATAGAAACATGAAATAAAAAACCATTTGAGAGCTTAAACCTTTGGTTTTAATTGGAAATTATTGCCTTTGCCCTAATGTTTATTAACATTTTTTTTTTAAATCAATAAAACTGAAAATGTTGACAAATGTGCTTGTTGTTTCCAGCCATATTTTCAATAAAACAAACAAACTGGCAGTGGGTGCTTCACATTAGTGGTGGTTGAGGAGAGCTTCCCCCCTTATCACTGTAAAGCACATTGCACGTGAGAAAAGCATTATATAAATGCAAGGAATTACTATTGTTAAAATGCTACAGTGATGAGATAGGCCTGCAAAAACGATCAAAAGTTCCCAAATGACAGAAAAATAAAAGGCTTGGTCAAACTCTCCCACTGAAGTGTGATCACGGATGGTCCCACGCAGACACACACATTTCAGCCTGGATGCTTCAGGTGGTATAAGAGAATTTAAACTGACCCATCCTTCGCATTATGTAGTAGTTTGACCCATTTTTATTTTAACAGCTGCAGGTCAACGCAAGAGTAAAACCACTGGCCGTTTCTACAACGTAACTGCTAAACCTTATTCACGCGAATGCAAAGCATGTGTAACACGGAGTCGCAGTAACCTCTTTATGCGGCCGAACGATCAACCCTAAAGAAGCGCCCGCCCAGCCTGACATTGAAGGCTCGCGATGCTTCTCCAGCCCTAAGGCCAGGTTTGTTTCCGTTCTGAATCTAGAAGCAGGCTTTTTTTTTTTTTTTTTTTTTTTTTTTTTGCCCCGGCAACCGGAGGATAAAACGGGGATAAAAATAATCAGCAGTCATTTCTTCGCTTCGCGGCGCTGCTCGTTCAGCGGCGGGGAAACGTCTCCGGAACAGGACCGCTTCCCGACGCGCCGAGACGCTTCTTTTTACGGACGAAAGAGACCCGGGGGCCGCTCCTCGTGCCGCGCGCCGTCGTAAAAAAAAGCAACATCTGTTTGCGCCTGACCTGGTCGCGGCGAGATCTCGTAATTGCACGTTTCTGCCCGGTATCCCGCTCTCCCATCCCACCGCAGGTTTCCATTACAGAGCAATTCAAGTATGAAGCCGAATTAATACCACTGGAGGTAGCGACGCAACATAATTACACAGTAAAAGTATTGAGCCATATGCAGTGGGAAACTGCACGAGCATTCGACAATAAACCACTACCCATGCAGCCTCATTGTCAGATCATAGTTCAGGTGGCACGTAATTTGTAATTAGGCATTTCAGTAATTCTACCTACTTCTCTTCGTTTGTTTCAAGATGAAGACCAAATAGTCCATGGAGACCGATGGCTTTAGGTTATTTTAATTAATTTCAGGAATGACAATGAAAGTGCAGTCGGTTGTGCGCCTGTATTATTTGTCTCTCATTTAAACTGTTCCCAGGTCAGTCCTCCCTCTCCCGCTCTCGGTCTGAACACAGTGATGAGCGATGAGGCCAAGAAAGCAAAGCATCGCCATAGGGTATGGAGAAGCACAACAGAAAACTAAGAAAAATAACAAAGAAAAAGAACAACTATTGTTTATTTTACACGCGCACAAGCACAAGCAGACTCACACGCACACACTATATTAAAAAGAAAGAACGGATGTGAAATGGCCGATGGCATTGGAACACATCGTTACCTGGCAACTGGCATTGCAGTAATGAGCAATCTTGCACTGAGAGCACCGCCGCAGCTTGTCCTTCCTGAAGAAGGGGGGTGGGCGGGGGGGGGGGGGGGGGGGGGGCGGGCAGAAGACAGACAGGATGTTTCGGAGGTTATAACACTGGTTCCCAAACTACGGAGTTAGGTGGCCAGAAACAAGACTTTTGGATCATACAATATGACAGACAAAGCATTGCCTTGATTTGATCAAATTTCTTCATTACCATTGACAAATAAATGTGAAAACATGTACCGTTATAGAGGAAATAAATGTGTAAAGTTAATTTTGTTTATTTCCAAATTTTCTGAATTGTGTTTGTAAAGGATGAAACTACATTTCATTTGTTTGTCAACGTCAAAATTAAAGTCGGGGACGTAGTGGAGAGAAGAAAGGGGGCAAATGCTTACCTGAGGAGTGAAGGGAACATCCAGTGTAGGGGTGCAGACAAAATGAAAGAAAGAAGAAGAGAAGAAGAGTTAAGAGTTAAATTTGGTCACAAGGAAGTCTCAGAGGTGTCATATAATAACATCAGCAGCTCAACCTTTTCCCATAGGTTCTAGCAAAATAATGTTTTCATCCATTTTTTTAAATTAGATGCACATGTAATTAAACAGAAATGATGACCTCTTGCAAACCTAATTCAAACAGCTGAAATCGTGAAAATTGGACGCATAATTCTTCTCACCAGTTATCTCAAGGCACAGGAAATTATTTTGATCATACTTCAAGTGATTTTCCTCCCCTCAATTTTCACACCTCATCTATTCTTGCACTGTTAAGATATTCAAGCTGTGCTCAAGATTATTTTAAGCTGCAATTTACCAACAGTGATTCATATGCCATGAGTTTCAGCTTTCTTTTTTCTTTGCACAAAATTAGGCCGGCAATGAAGAACTTCTAGAACAAACCAGTTAGAAAACTGACCTGACTGTAATTTTGACATTCTAACCAGACTTTAAATTAGGCCTAATCCTCTCTCAGTGAAAGTAAAATGAATATGGCCTAGATTTGTCCTTATAAATGCAAGACAATGCTCTTGAACTGTGTTAAAGCAAAAGGTTAATGCACATTTAATACGATTCAAATTCAACGCCAAATCTTGACTCAATACAGACCTACATCTGCTGAAAATTCAAAAATGCCCTAGTTTCAGCATTAAGACATGCAAAACAAATAAAACACCTTTATTGCGCTAAAGACTAAATCAGTGGGTGTATCCATGGTTAGCTACTGTGCTACAGACCCATCAGATACCAAAATGTATTCTTAACACAGAAAGTTTTGCTGAAGATGAAGCATTTTAATTTGATGTATCTAATGAATAGTCATTGAGGGATGTGGCCAAGTACACTTGAGATGGTAGATATTCTGTACTGTAGCATATCAGGAGGAATGAAAGCAAAACTAATCTCATCTAAAAACAAGAAAAAAAACATCTCATTTGTACCCTGTAAATAACAACAGGCTTTGAACTTGCAGAGATCTAATCACTATTCTGGCTCACCGTGCCACACGGCTGCCCCCATGTTCATTTGGGGGTTACATTAATTGTAAAAATAAACCAAAGGGGTAGCATCGCTCACCCAGTTTACACTGAAAGCTCAAAGAACAAGTTAGTCACAAGAAAAGAACCAAAAAATGTAACACACTGAAAATGTAACTTTCAACGAAAACAGAAAAAAAAAAGGATTGAAAAAGTTTCTGGTTCCCCTACAATAAAAAAGTCATAAAAATGTAAACTACGGAGATGTAAAATGCCAATTTTTAAAAATTTATTTCAACTTCTATGCATCTGAGTGCAAATTAAAATTGTTTGCTTTTGAATTTGCCAAACAGTATGTTTTATCTGATTAAGCCCTGGAGCCTGCCTTCCTCGTCTAATTAACAGAAAGGCCTCATTCATGCAACGTTAAGCCTAGCTGCATTATTGCCGGCCACTTGGAGAAGCTACCATTTTAATTTTACATTACTTTTTTTAATAACTCGCCAATTGTGCCTCGAGTGCCCACTGTGTGTTCACACCCACACAGACTACTGCAGCTGAAGCACTCATATGATACAGTGGTTCCTGAGCTAGTGGCTGCTACTCTACAGGCCATGCAGTAATGCTGGAGAAAGCTGGCGCTAATCGGAAGAGAGACTTCTAGTCATCATTTTCCAATGACAGCACAGGTTCAGACTGTACTGTAAGATACAGGGCCGAGGTTCAGACTGTGCTGTAAGCTATAGCGCCCGAGTTCACACTGTGGTGTAAGCTATAGGGCCCAGATTCACACTGTGCTGTAAGCTACAGGCCCAGGTTCAGACTGTGCTGTAAGCTACAGGCCCAGGTTCATACTGTGCTGTAAGCTACAGGCCCAGGTTCATACTGCTGTAAGCTACAGGGCCCAGGTTCATACTGTGCTGTAAGCTACAGGGCCCAGGTTCAGACTGTGCTGTAAGCTACAGGGCCCAGGTTCAGACTGTGCTGTAAGCTATAGGGCCCAGGTTCAGACTGTGCTGTAAGCTATAGGGCCCAGGTTCAGAATGTGCTGTAAGCTACAGGGCCCAACCCACAGTCGTGGGGGGTCTCTTTACTTCCACTTGACAGTAACATTATATAGAGCCGCATTATCTGGATCAATAAAGGTCATATAAATAAAATATGCACATTTTATGAACACACAGGGCTTTCAACACAAGGAACTGGAACTCTCAGGCTTAACATTTGAGCACCAGAGTGAGAGATATTCGATGGTAAAATATCTTTGTTGACATATAGCCACTCCATAGGTCCTGGGGGGAAACACCGCTGGTGGAGGGTGGGGGGTTGGTGATGGGGGGCCTTCCTGTAATGAATCACAGAAAGCATCTCAGCCCTAATCGCCTCCCGCGTGAGCGCGGAGATAAGGCCTGGGGCCGTGGGAGCCCGGGGCGAGGGACATCGATCCGCTCGCGTCACCGGCGGACAGAGAACAGAGGAGCCGGTGGAGCCGGAATGGCCGCTATCGGATCGGGGAATGTGTCTGGAGAGGGCCTTCCTTATCCTCCATCAGCCACAGCTTTATTATGCACAAGCATAATGCGCTTCTGGAGCCATTCTTCAAAGCGCTGAAACTCCGCCAAGGCCCTGTACAATATCCAATACTTTAACCACTCCTGGTTGCTCTAGGGCTCGACCTTGAGCAGACATTACGCAAAATATATTTTGCCATGGCAACATTCATTTTTGACTTGGGTAACCTAGCAATGATTTTAAAAAAATGAGCACCTCATTATAAGATAAAGGCTTTATAATAATAGTAATATCTGGATATAAATGAGTATGAACCCATTTCCATGCCAGTTTGCAGTCAAATAGCTGCTGGTTGCTGAAATTAAGGTTTTTTCCAACTTTCCACATAGTTCAGTAAAACATTTTTAAGTAGGCATATTCCCATGACAGAGTTAGGTTTTCACCAACTAATTCAATCTCAATAACAGTTGTACCAACTGAAAACAACCGATGAAAGACATTCAGCCTCAAAACCAGACAGTCTGTACACACACCACTGTACAGTGCTGCAAAAGCCTATATATTTTAACAAAACGCTAGCATTCAAAGAAATTATATCAAGGTCTGCTATATGTGTGGCAACACTAACTTGTCTACAAAGACCCCCTGGTTTAAGTCACGATGTCTGACACACACACACACACACACACACACACACACACACACACACACACACACACACACACACACACAGCTGGCAATCCACCATTAGCATTTGACGATAAAGACTTAAGTGCTTCCTATTTATACTGGTTCGATTTGGTGCTTGATCTCGCTCGTTGTTTTTGGCAACTGGCCTTTGTGATCTTTGAAATGTTTCCAATACTTTCCCCCTGCCAGACATTCTGGAGAAAGACTCATTTTTAGAAGCTGAGGTAATTCTGTTCCTTCAGCAACCATCCCAGATTTCCAAGAGGGAGAGGGGAAGCTGGGAGGGAGAGAGAGAGGGGGGGGAGCTGGGAGGAAGAGAGAGAAAGAGAGAGAGAGAGAGAGAGAGAAATAAATAAATGAGAATATTACAAGGCAAACGTGGGAGGGGGTTAAATAGCACACAATTCACCTGTCTAGCAATACTGTAGAAAAAAAAAATATGAGCATGAAACTCATTGTTCAGACTAGATTTTTACAAATATATAAACTACCGTTAGGTGCAAAACATAACACCCCCCTTCCCTCCAAACTACAGATTACTTTGTTAAAGCTCAGCGGTTTCCCATGCAGTTTTATTTAGTCAATAATGGACTCTGCTGATGTACGGCACTTTGCCAATACACCTTCCGTCTGAAAGCATGACCTTTGTGACGGAGGTTCAAATTGTTATAATTGACTCTGTCTGGAATAAAACTTCCCACCTCCCATTGTCTGTGCCCTACATTTTGCCACGCATGAAGGGAATGGACTAACAAACTCAGCCTACGTGAAATATTTAAAAAATAAAAATAAATATAGAAATACAAGCATTAAGAAAATAAGTAGACTGTGTATTAGGAGGAAACAAGTCAGTGGGCATTAGGAGCACAGTTGTATATACAGTACTGATCATTTCCATTTTTTAATGAAGTTAAATGTTTTGTCTTATTTTTTCCAACATGCTTCCTGTGGGGATTAGGCTACTGCACTTACAGTCCCTTATGCCTTGAGCTTATGATCTCATGGTAAATTCCTTGGACTGGACTTTCAGCTTGTACTAATAAGCGATACAGGGACAGCTCCAAACTGTCCATGCTGCCTGTGATGGGTCATGATTATGAAGGGCTATACAAGTGATATGCCATTTGGTGTGCACGGTGGACACCATAACGGGATGTGTATGACTTCAGAGCATGAGTTATTTTATTAAAGGGTCAAAGCCACCCAACCCACCACCAGAAGGGGGATCCAGGGTCATAACAAAGCCATTAAATTCCCTACCAGAAGGGGGATCCAAGGCCTTAACAAGGCCACCAAAACTCATTATTTGGAGGGTGATAAGCAGTTCGAATTTCTCACATTTTGTTATAAGCTACATTACTTTTTTTGCTGGGGGCATCACAGTTCGATAAAAGCAATCCGCAGACTCCTGACATTTCTAAAGACGTGTGAAACTCTTAGGCCACACAAACGGCAGGATAATACAGTAATGAACAAGCTTATTTGTGAAAAGACAATATCACAGAGAAAAATAGAGGGAGGAAAGTACACGTCCCTGTCCTGTACAAAACATTATTCACTCCTGCAATACCATGGAGGCAGTCCAACTGAAGCACATTACATTGAATCTAAAATATTCTAGAATCCTCCACACAACTCCCATTTGGACATACACTGAAACCCTAGTTGCACATTTCCGGAAGACAGGACACAAGCACAGCTCATAGCAATTAGGTCCAACAAAGTTTACAGGAAACGTTGACTCAAAGTAACAAGGCACACAAAATCAAGATCTACCCTTTGAGAATATAACAACGCTACAATAAGGCCAGTTACAAGGTAAAGCTAATTTGTATACTTATTTTACACCACAAATGGAAACTTAGTTGGTTCTAATTAGGCTACTCTCAGAAAAAGAAAAGAAAAAAATTGCAGATAGGACAATCGGCCAGAGAAGGCCTTTACTGCAGTATGCCACACTGAGTCCAGTAGTTTGTTCCTTTTCTGTTACTCTATTGGAGCTTCTGGTCTGCCACTGGGGTTTGTGTTCAGAGATCAAGTTTCCCCTTGGGAACTGCCAAATTTCAACTAAGCACCCCATGGCTTTGAAGAGGGGGAGATAAATAGGGATTTCTGTGAGCAGTACTGGCTGTAAAAACATTCACCATGATACACAGGTATTTTGATTAATCTGCAAGATGTGTGGATTGTTACTGATAAGCCTTGCATGGACCTGAAGCCAAAAAATGAAGCTTTGAAGACGTGGATATCTTTCAGCAAACAATATTTAGGGGACCACATAAACCTTGTATTAGCTGACCATCACAATCCTTGATCCAAATGACTGACCCAAATGTTTGCTTTTCCAGACAGGAAGGCATGAGCACAGTCAAATCCTTTCTTTTTTTTTTTTTTTCTTAAACATTTTCTTTTACAACCGAGAACAGAAAATGTCAGACGCTGACAAGCCTTAAAATTACACACACGCCAGGGAGCAATTATAGCACATTAATCGCAAAACATTTCACAATGATGGAAAAGCTTTCAAAACTAAAAAAATCCTATTCTGCCAGTCGTTTTTTGCGGGTTTTGTTTCATATCTTTAATGAGTGATGTGCTTTTCTACTAAATGATTGATTGGCTCTTATATTTTCAACAACAAACTGAAGTGGCCAGCACTCCAGTGACTATTACAAGCTTGTGATTTATTCTCCAGCCACACACCGCATGTTATCCTGGAAAAGCAGCAACATTAAAATTAACAACCATAAAAACTGCTTGTTACAACAGCTACATTAAAAATGCCTTAATGTTACGCCCACCGGATCTGACATCATTTGGTACCAAGGCTATCAAAAATGCCAAATAAAGCGCATAAATAAATTGTCCATGTGGTATCAAAGTTTTCTCTTTTTCGTTAAAGTGCCCTTTCCCCCAAATTTGGAATTCCCCCTCATATAGCCTACATACAACTGCGCTCATTGCTGAAATTTCTGCTATCAATTCAGGAGAGCTCAGCATGGGTTCCAAATCTAAGCACTTGAAGTTCCTGCAGCTTCTAATCATACCGCAATGCAAATCCCAGCTCACACAGAAATTAGTCAGAGGAATGCACTTTGGGCGTGATTTACTAAGACCTTTAGCATGCGCAAAACCTATTAGCACAAGCAAAACCAATAATATGACCAATGACTGGTCACGGTATCTGCTTTGCTCCAATCATTCATCAGTAAATCCCGCCCTTAATGCCGGCTCAAAAGGCACATATGTAGGTGTCTGGCTGACCAGCAGGGGTCACTAGCAAGCAATGAGATGTTTTAAACCTGGTTGACTGAAACACTCCCATCCCTGAGTCATGCCCTGTGGGACGGCCGGCCACAATTTTGACAAGACCAGGGGGTCATTGTTACAATAGAACAGCATCTTAACACGACGAACCCAGACACTATCAAAGCTTTTCAACATTATTTTTGCAGCTATATCACAGTGAGGCCTCCCTTGGACTCACTGCAAAAAGGGTTAAATCCATTTTCCAAACCAAATCCATTTTGTGCCGGTGACAATCGGTACACAGTCAGACTTGAGGAGTACACAAAGTACACTGCCTCATGGCCATCGTCATGGTAACCGCTCCATGTCCCAAAGCACCAGGATGCTAGCTTTCCCCCGTTTTTGTGCATTGCTTTGTCTGCGCTGGCCAGCAGGCTGTAACACAGAGGTGACTCCGCTGACCACCGCAGAAAAACTGTTCTTCCCTTTATTTTAATTTCTCATACTAGGAAGTTATAGGCTACAGTGTACACTGAATTACACAGTAATAGTCTGACATGGTATTATGAGAAACAGTTTAGCACTTAATTTACAAGTGAAGAACAATTTACATCGACCTCCCTCAGTGGTGTGTAAAAGACTGGGGAAAGGAATGTCACTTCACAATTTCTTCAGAACATGCGCATACCTATTAGGGAAACAAACTCTTAGCTCCATTATATACAGCCCACTTTAAAATATGCATTTGGAAAGAAAAAACAATTAAGCTTTGTTTTTTCCAACAGTGAAATTTTACCCAAATTCAATGAGGAGAATCTCTTGGAGCCAGAAAATGATAAAATGAAAGGGACAGGACTGAGCAGTATCTCTACTATAGAGAGAAAATGGTACTATATAGTCAGATGACTATTAAAATATTTAAAAGGTTTTAATAATCAGCAGAACAAGGACACGAATCACACCATGACATATATAGTTCACTGTCCTATGCCAAGAAATAATTAGGCTCAAGCATGTTTTCAGATTAAAG
The DNA here is from genome assembly GCF_018555375.3 of Anguilla rostrata. Lineage (NCBI taxonomy): Eukaryota > Metazoa > Chordata > Actinopteri > Anguilliformes > Anguillidae > Anguilla > Anguilla rostrata. The sequence continues at coordinate 26,111,808 of NC_057933.1, read as the reverse complement.
TTTCAGTACATCTTTCATAGGGGCATTCTAAGTGAACACTTACAGTGCATAAGTACACTGCCTTCAGAAAATTTTCAACCCCCACTGAATATTTCTCATTTTGCTGTGTTGCAGCACAGCACAAAAATGTAAATACATTTAAACTAATTATTAAAAATCTTCCATACTGATACAAGTAGCCTAGCTATAAAGAAATGTCTTTAGATCATATTAAAAGTAAAAACCCGAAGATGACTAGATTAGTATTTATCGCCTTCGTATTAACATAAATTGGGTCAAGTGAATTACATTTTCTTAATCACACTTTATGTTCACAAGATTCAACCAGGTTGATTTTGACTCTACCTGTGTTCAATTGCATAGAACAAATACTTCATGAATATTTATGAATAAATATTACCGATTTGTTAGAACTGTTTGTTACAACTGAACGGCAGAATAAATCAGTCACATTGCCATGAAGACCAAAGCTACATTCAGACTTCAGATCGTAATGCTCAATTACGATTATCTGCTCAGATCTGAATTTCTAGACTAGACTATTTACATTCCTTTTAAAGTCACTTTCTGCCAATACAGAATTATGATGTTGGACAGCAACGTAAAAACCATGAGGGGTGGACCTCCAGTTGGCCAGGGAATGCTCGGTTGTACCAATCCTGTCTTTGATCAAGGTCATAGCCCACTCAACTGACCAAGAAGCAAACTACAACACTGACCAGAGTTGCAGAGCTCACTGGCTGAAATGGAATATCAACAACCTCTTCAGAACGTCACACGTTCTGCCTCTTTGGGAGAATGGCTTGACAGAAGCCACTTATGAGAAGGGCATAGGCCTACATTAAATCATCTGGAGTTTGCAAGAAGCTGTGCGACAGACCATGAAACTTTCTGACAAAAGCGGAGCTCTTTGGACTGAAATCAAAGTGCGGTGCTTGCCGTAAACCGTTACCCAGGTAACCCCATCCAAACTGTCAAGCGTGGTAGTGGCAACATCATTGTATGGGGTTGCCATCAAGGGCAAGATGGATCAAAATAACCAAATACTTTTATTTTAGTCCACTAGAGATCTGCATTTTGGCCGAAGATCCATGTTCCAACAGGAAAATGGCTTAAAAACAAGGACAGTATTCTGGAATGGCACAACCGAAGCCAAAACTTATACTCCATTGAAAATGTGTGGTGTTACCTGGAAATTGCAGTCAGTCAATACTTTTCATCTAACGTGGCAGACTTGGAGCAAATTAGAATTTAGAATACGGGCAAACAATCCAAAATAAATGTGCAAAGCTCATACAGACACACCAGAGAAGATTCTTTAATTGCTACCAAAGGCCTATCGACAAAGTATTGACTCTGGGAGATTAACACTTTTTAAAATGAGAAATCCAAGTCTTTCGTTTTTGGGAAAAAATGTTGAATAAAATATGTTTGCATCATGAGTTGAATTTTTGAAAAAAATATTTCAATGCATTAAATTGTAAGACGCAACAGGTCAAAATGTGAAAAGTTCAAGAGGGCTGAATGTTTTCAGAAGGCACTGCATATGACCGTAAATGGATACACAATATATTCCACTACAATAATAAATCAATTAAGCCAAGACAAGCTACCATGAAGTTGTTCCAAAGGAAAGAGCTCTTTCCCCAACCAAAATTCACACTGCTTAGCAGCCAGCTGTGGAGTGGAGGGACTATTTATGCAGATGACAGGATTAATCATCACTGCTCACATGAGCAAAGTTTGTGCTAGTCTGCCCAACAGGTCTGCTGTTAGGCCTTCACATACTGCATTTCCCACAGTGCAGCTCTGTTACCGCATCTGGTGTTTCAGTTACTCCGTCAGAGTAAATCTGACAGTATATGATCACAAAATTACCACATAGGTATTCCAAAGTCCAACTTTAATGTTATGCAGTGTTTGCAAAAAAGTTAATGACAATACATGATTTTTTTAAAGGAATGTTAAACCAATAGTAAAAAAACAACCCCACAAAGCTATTTTCTTTGTAATATGGGAAACTTGTTGCTATACAGTACAACAGCTTGTAGATACATCAGTGCTGTATTATACTGAATGTTAAGCATGCTTCCATCATGCAAGAACCATTTAATGCTATCAGTCCTGAAACGAAGCCAAATGGGAAATAACCACAAGGACCTTGTTTGCACCGACTCTCCAGACTGAAGGAGTACAAATTCAAAATCAAGATCAGGGCTTGAGCAAACAGCACACCAATCAATAAAGGCTCTGCGAGCTATTAAAATATTGCTTTGAGGGGAGTGAGGTTGTCAATCTTTAAATTATAAAGGACCTTGTGTGCCTTCATGCTGTATTGATTTTCAGCCAAAAACACCAGCACATCTGTGCACAGGATCAGACCCAAACAATTCATACAGTTCCATTCCGTACAGTTTACAGGAAATGTGCCTCCCCATTGCAATTAACACACAGTAAGTGAGGTGTTGGTTCAAATCCCTGATGGAAGCCAACTTTTAAGAAAGGTTTTCACCTGCAATGATTTTGACAAATACAGTATTTAAAATGTGTAAACCACAAACCCAATACAGTTCAATTCAACTTTGCTTGTATAGCGCTTTTTACACAGACAATGTCAGAAAGGCATTTTATTGAAAAACAAGAAATAAATCCTGGTTCTGGAGATCCTGTTTTCACATTCAAATCAGCAACCAATTCAGACCCAAGATATCAGTTGAGGTGAGTTAACTGTAATCAACTTAGCAATTAAGCACGGAGTAAACATGAAAACAAGCAGACCCCGTGGTTCTCCAGAACGAGGGTTAGGGACGGCTGTGCACCCATAGGCAAAGCTTTGGAAAAAAGACATTCAGGACCTCACCAGGTCCTGGGGCAACACTGCACTACCTACACTCAAGTGAGCCACGGCTAAACCATTCACACACATTACTTACCATCATGTGCCGCATTGTACATCGAGCTGCACACAAGTGCATTTCATGAGCGCCTCAAAGTAGTGACAGACTTACATAATTGAACTGAACAGCCATTTGTTGAATTTCAAAATGGTTCGATTTGTTGGACGATTGCAGTTTTATGTTGTATATTACGGCCGCGTATCTTATCTGGTGTCACACCGCGCACCATGTAGGCTACGTCGCATCACAGAAGCCGTCCCCGACAGCAAAACAATCGATGTGATTCCGTCAATTCGGCACATTCATTTTTCTACTTCAAATTCTTTTCTTTTTTTTTCTCCCCCCTTCACTCTTCACAGGGTTACACACTATAATTAGCCAGTGCTGGAATGGAATGCAGTATGCAGTATCGGACACGGTATTCTCTGGTGTGCGTGGAGGGAAGCCATCTCCAGCATGAGGAAGATGGGGGGGGGTAATTGCAGATGGAAAAGTGTAGCGATGCAGCTGAAAACCGAACGAGCTCTCGCCACGATCTGCAGCCCACCAAAAAAAAAAAACAAAAAAAAAAACCCTCAGGATAACAAGGAACGCAGAGCAATTAGGGCGTTCTCAGCATCAAATAAGGCCAATTCCTTCAGTCTCATTATAGCTCCCCTCCTATCAATATGGAGTCAAGTGTTTTCCGTGGGAGGGGAGGATGGAAAAGATTAATTGCTACAAAGGCCTTAACGGACAAAGCACAAAGAAGGCAAAAGAAATGTGGATGCTCTGGTCATTGAGGGAAAACGTGCCAAGTCAAACAGCTGCTCGTTCACTGATCCAAACTGTGTCAACTAAGCAAACACCTGCCACAATCACAACCTAGCTTAGGTGCACAGCTGGATAACTCCACCTGTGCTCACCACGCCAGGTTAAACAGGCCCAGACATGTCCTATATGATTTTGTTTATTGGTTTACTCGCTCTATCGAACAGCCACTAAAGGCTGCAAATGCTGTGGATATAGATCACACCACAACATGGAAGCACGTTTAAATTCCTATGGTCATTATATCATGGATTGATGCAGCAGTCCTGGTTATGGATACATTGTTGACCGCTCTGATAGGCGTCAATTGAGTAATGTACATGAATGTAATGTAGCTCATTACTAGATACAAATAGGCTACTGGTTTGATAGCTGTTCCCAAGTTTTAATCCATTGACCCAAATGGATAGCTGTGAAACAAAAGAAATTGATGATTGCAAAAAAGAAAAAAGAAAAAGATACTTCAAGACAGGGATGATCAATTCAGTTGCAAAAATCCGGCTTGGCCGCTTATTCAAGATCCATGGTACTCAAAACAGGAGCATTGGAGTTCAAAGCATTTATTTATATAGGTAAAACAGGTACCACAAATGACTAATGCTGCAACAAACCTTCATCAGGGTCCCTTTTAAATAAGGGTCTTAACTTTTGTGCTCCCATTCGTAGTGCTTAAAATCTTGATTAACTGCCATGTGGAATTTTATAATGGATAATAGAATGGATTATGGTGTTATCTACCCCCTGTCTTGGTGAATTTTTTTTTTTTTTCATTTCTCCACTCCCAATGAGCAACATGCTAACTCATTCAGTCCAAGAAGCACCAAGGAGTATTTTTACTTTCTACTTTAATGGAAGTAGTCGTTGGACATTTCTCTTCTTCATTTCAACTGGCGTTCCTTCGCCGGTACAGAATTTCCAACTCCAGTCCAGATCACCCAATTTAGTACCAACAAAATGATCAGATCAAAGCTCTGGCCTCTGACCTGGCTTCTACCCACCCACAGAAAAACAGAAATTACTGGAAATTGGTGCTGATTGCAGCTTGGACAGCTCAGCCTACTCCAGGGGACTGCCCCCATTAGCACTGGGTTGGTCATGTGTTTTTCGGTCAGCTCTGAATTGGACTTGATCTGATCTGGCTCTCACAGGATTTTTTTAACAGGACTATTATCAAAGATAATTGCCCTGAAATTTCAGAAATTGTTCTGAAGTTTGGAGTTGGCAACTTAAGGGGGGAAACTTTTACCACCATTAGCACGGCCACTCCTCAGAGCTTGTTGCAACGCAAGGTCTCGTGCAGTCACTGCTGTTATTCTCCACAATTCAGATAACAGTGTCCATTAGCCTGTATTATTCATCCTAATGCTTCGCATAGTTTGGATTTTATCTCTGTAGTGCATGATACTTTTATATAGTCTATGAATGAATCATTGCATTTATACAGCACTTTTCCCTATTCTCAAAGTGCTTTACAGTGATGAGGAGAATCTCACTTCACCCACCACCAATGTGTAGCACCCACCTTGGTGATGCACGGCAGCCATTTTGCACCAGAACGCTCATCACACATTGGTTAAGGTGGAGAGGGAGAGAATTTTTTTTTTAGCCAATTAAAGCCTATATTAGCTTTTAGAGTGACAGAATTCCAGTGCGCATACGGTTTACTCAAAAAATGGCAATCAATCTGACTTCTGTCCCAAGAGTCCGAAGGAAATGGAAGGCCTTCACTTGAGCGGTGGACCACCACAGCTCAAATCAACCAGTACCCCAGGATTACAAGCGCAACTGACCAAATCAACCCCGTCACAAAAAGGAAGAAAAAGGAAAGGGGGGGGAAAAGGGGGGGACCCGTAGCTGTTAATCCTGGAATTGAAAAAGCCCCTCATGCGTGACGTGCTGAGTGGCAGGCTAATTGTGGAAGCGCGCAGCTAAACTGCCGCAAAGGCTGGAGTTTATTACAGAAATTAATTAACCCAAAAGCGTGGAGGCTGGTGAACAATAACTCCCACCCCACCAGCCCCAGAGCACAGACCCCCACCCCCATGCCCTAGGGCACAGATGAAAAGCATATCATGCAGTGTTAATGCAAAATAATCATATTCCAGGATATAAAATGCATGCCTCCACAGTGGTGGCTCTCCGGCTTGGTCCTGGGGTACCTCTGGGTATCCTGGTTTTCGTTCACACCACACTTGCAATCCCAGAATTTTAACAAGCTGTTAAATTTTGTTAATTAGGTACTCTTCATGTTTAGAGGGATAGTTTTCCCTCTATGCATGCCATGAAGAATACAAGACCCATGTTTACATTGTACTAAATTGCAAACAATTACATAAAGGGGTAACAAAAGTTTTTACTGATCAAATTAGACTGAGTTTAATCAGTAAGCTCCTAATTAGTTTGCTGAACACATATTTTAAAGAGATTTCTCTCCCTTTTACAACATAAGCAATAGTGTAGAGCCAACCCCATTGTATTTGCACAGTGGAAGCATTAGCAGCATCTGATGTTCCTGTTGACCGTTGTCAGCATCACCTGGTTGTCAGGTTCCCAATTCACTCCCATTCATTTTCAGGTCCTGGGCCAGATTCAGAATCAGGGACCAGATTTGAGTATCCATGGTACCCAAAAAGGACATGCATTAAAAAAGTGATCTGGAGAAAGTCTACGATGCACAAAAAAAGTCTATGTATTATTCCTTAACAACTCATTTCAGAATTTCCTTTCAAAACGTATCAATGCATTTCATCACATCAGTCAGAAGCCATTACTCCACTTGATGTGGTAGCAAGTGCCAATTACTTGCAAATGGGAGTTCCGTGCACATATTCAGAAGTTGGAATGACTGCCTGATGTGCATCATCTTAATAGCAGCAGTCAACAGCCCTCAGAAAGGTAGCACCGAATGAAAAGGTTCCAACACTGCCACATTCACAGATCCCCGGTGGTTAGGCAAAATGAAATGTATATCACATCCCAGAGTTACGTGGGCCGCAAAGGCCCCGATCAATAATATCTAGTTTGGCAGGTAAACGACTCAAACCAGAGAGACAGTCAAAAGCTGCGAACAGACATTTTCAGCTCCTGCAACAGAAATTGTGTTGACTTGATTTTGGTTGCTTAAACAGAGGATGTTATAGAAACGCATAGTAAATGACCAATGACATCATTAAACAAACACTAATAGAGTTGCAAATACACATGCACAAAGCAGCTGTCACAAGCTAACGGAGCGTAAATGCAGGACCATAATCATGGGCTAGAATATTAAGACATAATTAATATTGTCCTATCAGTAATTATAATGCACTTTTGGTTTTTTTTTTTACTTGATGATTGTTTTTTGTTCACTCTTATAGCGTGTCATTTCTCATGCACATAATTTTCCATTCAGTTCGTAAAACAAAATGTCGTACTGAATGGCAAATAATAGCCTACAGTATACAGAGACAACATGTAATGTATTCTGTAAAAATGTATTCTATGCCTTTTAATGAGCAAAGCACATTCCGATTCAACATGACAGTGGCAAATATGCTGGTAGCCTGTGGGTGCTAGTCATATCCAAGGAAGAAGTCATAGCTGCAGTAACTTGACAGGGTTCAGCATTAGGTTTTCACGCTTTCCCAGACAGGTGAGAATTTCAATAATTTCTTCTTCAGAAATATTCTTGTCCAAAAGAAGTCTATTTTGCCAGATACCGCTGTTTACCTCTGACATTAAATGCATGAAAAACAAAGTCTTTTACTTCTTACTTTATTATCAGTATCACCCAATAAAAAATGTCAACAAACATTAGATTAAGCATTGGATGAAGATTCATCTCCTAAGCTTTAGAATTGATTCAGTTTTAGAATTGATTCTACTATAAAAAATAACTATTTGCACAACTAGTGACAGATAGCGAGAGCTAACTATAAGCTACGAAAGTGCCTAGACATATAAACTATAATCAATCGCAGAGGTATAGGCACATAGTGATAGGTAACTAGCTATATACTATGTTATTGCTGGAGACACAAACCATAAATGCAAACACTGCTACTTGCTTCACCATCACTACTCACCATAATATTAGAATCAGATGTGCCAACCCGAATTTGGCACACCTGATTCTACAAATTAGCAGCTCAACAAGATCTCTAGCTGTTGAAGGGGGTGTCATTTGTTAGGGTTGGAGTGAAAACATGCAGGATGGTAGATTTCCAGGAACAGGGCTGAGCAGCCCTGCCTTATACTAACATTAGCTCAGTTAATGACATGCATTCAAAGTGAGAAACATTAATAAACTTACATAAAAATTAAAAGAAACAAAAAGCATTAAAGCTGGATATGTTGAATGCCAGTTAATAACACTTCATCCCCCATATGAACTAAAATGAGATGTGGTAAGAGGCTATTGTACTAACATTCAATTCCATGATTAGTTAGCAGTCTCAATAACTAACATGAACCCTGTCCCCTAACCTTTTTTTTCCCCCCATCTCAAACAACTCCGGTTTCTATGCTAGCTTAGAAGTGCCAAATGAAAAAAAAAACACTGGGAAAACACTGTTGAACAATGTGTGAGAATGCCTAGACGAGTTACTCAAACCCTAACCCCTGGTGTGGAGAGGGTATTAGTGACTCCCAGTCTCAGTCTGCTAATGGCACAGCCCCGGATCCAACGTGCAGTGGCGAAGGGCTCAGCACTCGTACCGAGCTACTCAGGAATATCAGACGGTGTACTTCTAATATCAACCACAAGTACAAGCAAAACCCTAAGCGGTTCAGGTGAGAAAGGTCCACACTTAACAAAAGTGAATGTACATTCCACTTAATACACATGGAATGTGTCACTTAATATATATCCATTAAAGTCTGTCTTCTTTAAATTACTGTACATAATTCATAATTCTATTGTATACTTGACATCAGCACTTAAAGCATTACTTTCCAGGCAATTTCCATTTATTATGCAACATTTTTGCCAAAGTTCAGTATTTGTGGCATGCTTGTATTGTGCTCTCATTACATGATCATGCGCTCGCGCACAAAGTATAAATGCATGATGGCACGGTTTTAAGATTTTAAAAGCAGCCAACGTGTCGGTGCTACGAGAGGAAAAATTTTGCCTGCCTAATCGAGGCTGCTGCTTTCATTTGTCCTTTTGAGATGAATACTTCCTGTAAACGCTGCGTCCCCCTCCTCCCCCACCTTATCTAAAGTGGTTATTTGTATGCTTCACGACCGACTGAATCCGCGGTGCTTCTTTCATCCTGTTCTGCAGATATTTATCTGTAGGGAGAAAATGAATAATTTGCTTGAGATCTGCGTTGAGCTGTCTTTTGCACACCACCGAGGGAAGAGAGGGGGCACTGGCTCATATGTCATTACGCATTTTATTAAGAAGTCAAAACAATGCGAATGCCCGCGAATGGATGAAATGAATTAAGTGCGAATAACATACGGCACACACGAACGGATCTGCGCTGATTCCTAAATCGATATTAGTAATGGCGGGTGGATTTATTTTGACTTCACTGGTGACACGGAGGGAAAAGTCAGATTTGAGGGCATTTTCCTTTAATAGAAACGTGGGTCCCTGTACGTGCACATAAACGTTCTATAGGTGAACGTACCAATGCGTCCCATCGGTGTATGTATTGACTTCCTGCGACTGGTAAATGGCAAATGGTAAATGGGCTGCATTTATATAGCGCTTTTATCCAAAGCGCTTTACAATTGATGCCTCTCATTCACCAGAGCAGTTAGGGGTTAGGTGTCTTGCTCAGGGACACTTCGACACGCCCAGGGTGGGGATTGAACCGGCAACTCTCCAACTGCCAGACAACCGCTCTCAACTCCTGAGCTATGTCGCCCCATGCGAGAGATGCAGGACTCCCTGTTCATGCACGTACATTACGAAGACAACCTGCACAGAAAATCATTTGAACTCCATACTAAAAACTACTATTGACTCTGCAGCTTCTCTTAAGGTAAAAACATTTTCTCAAAACAGAGACCACCTTGGAGCTTAAGCGATGTTGTAGGGTGGAGCAGAGATGGAGGAAAACTAAATCACAGGTGTTTTATGACATATTTACAGACAGACTGCTTTCAATAAGGCCATTGTCAGCCAGACCGCAGCATTTTTCAAAAATAATAACTGATAATTATAACAACCCAAGAAAGCTCTTCTCCACTATCGACTGCTTTCCCCATCCACCCAATGCCCACAAGCAATCTTTCTCAATATCAAAATGCACAGAATTAGCTTTTTTCCAAGACAAAGTTGAAAATATTCATACGGATATAAAAATCCTACCCAGGAGCTTGATGTAATTGAGCACCCCTATTCCACCATGCAGAGTTTTCTTAAACGGTTTTGAAATTATTAATCATGACCTGCTGTGCAAAGTTGTTACGGAACTCAAGTCCTCAGCCAATCTTGTAGACACTATACCCACCTCGGTTTTAAAAATGGTTTTAGTGCTCTGAGAAAGTCTGAGGCTGGAAACATATCCTACGCAAGTACGTGAACGCAAATGACAAGGTGCTTCTAGTGGGCTCAAAGACCCAAAGAGAAACATTTGTCACTTCACTAGAGTTTCTAACAGACTATGACAAAAAATAAGGTCAAGAACGTTGTTGGGATCATGGACCGTCAGCTAACCTTTGAAACACACATTAAGCAGACAAAGAAATCGGCTTTTTATCATCTTAAATCTATGATCCATTTTGAACACAGGAGAGTGCTGAGAAACTAATACATGCAATTTGTTATGAGCAGAATTGACTATTGTAATGCCCTTTTCCTGGTTTGTCATTGTCCATTATCAATTAGCCTAGTTAGTCCAAAACTCTGCCGCTCATTTATAGACTAAAACCAAAAAGAGAGCACACAACTTGCACATTGGCTGCCTATTTGTTTTAGGATTGATTCTTTTAGTTTCAACGTCTCTACATGGCCTAGCACCTCCCTACCCATCGGACTTCCTTTTAAGGTATGTATCCAACAGGGCTCTCAGACTCTCTGGCAGTAACCTTTTATTCATACCTAAATACAGTACTCAGACCTTTGGCATGGCATCATTTAGTGTCTATGGCCCCAGCCTTTGGAATAGTCTGCCAGAGGGTCTAAGGGCTGTCCAGTCCTTGGATGGTTTTATAAAGGAACATATGAGCACTGCTTTTACAGTAATTCCTTCTGGTCCCGTTTTAACATTTGTTTCATTTTTAGATCTTATTTTATTTTAAGTCTATTAATTTTATTGCATCTTTTACTTCTATTGTATTTCTTTTAATACTTTTAATGCCTTTTATGTTTTTAATTCATCTGTTCTTTTAATTCATTGTGAAGCACTTTGTGTTGCACTAAGGTGCATGAAATATAAATATACAAATAAAGGATGATTGACTGAATCCATCATTCCTTCCTTCCTTCATAGGCATCATAGAAGGGGGCTAACTGGCTCCCATGACAGAGAATATTCAAATTGTTTAATGAACAAATGACGGCAACAAGTGCTTTGCCTCAATTGTCTTCTTCAGTAAGGGATACAATGTCAGATCCTTTATATTAGACAAAGGGAAACATCTGATATCTGAAAACATCCAAGGTTACAAATACGCAATAAAGGAAATCAGGAAGGGGCGAATACTTTTTAGAGGCACTGTACATTAGTGACCAAGGACGTCCAAATTTTATGAACATCTCCCTCTGCTCTCATTTCCTCAGGTTCTCTCCAGGAAATGTCCTGAAAACAAGCAAGGGAAGCAAGGTGGGGAAGAGAGGAAATCTTCCAAAGAATCTGAACGCAGCTTTCATGTAGCTGTACTGTATGTACCTAGACTTTCCGTAGGTGCAACAGAGAGCAGGTCCACCGAAGGGAGGGGGAGGCGATCACATGACAACACATTTATGCTACATTGGGTTTCAAGTGAGGTCCAAAATCCTCACTTGTTTCTCAGAAGTATTTTTTCTCCAAACGACAACCATTCAAACTCATTTTGAACCAAAAGGTCACTTTTTTAAGACTTAGAAAGCTTGAAAACAATTACGCTAAATGTGTTGTAGCTGTTCCCCCTGCAAGAGTGAATGCAAATCCGGCGTACTGCGTCAGGCCATTTTCCGCCCACAAGCCCGATGGCTGTGTCCCCTTCACGCTCCCCGTTTGAGAGGAGCCGAGATGAATAGACTCGGCCCCTAGAGGGAAAGGGTGCCACCCCCACCGTCCTAACAGCCATTAAAAACCTTTTGAAATAAACAACATTATGCCAAACAAGAGCAGGAGTGATTACCCTTATCTTTGATGTGACTCCAATTTCCTCTCAAATGCCCTGCTGAATTTGTTCAAATAAACAAGTCAGAAATCAAAAATGGGGGGGGGGGGGGGGAAGCGGACACTTCTTTTCTCCTTTTTATCTGCAGACTTAAAACCTCCTTTCTCTCCTTTTTTTCCTCTCCTTTTTTTCCTCCCCAGTCGTTCTCTGTCACAACTGGGACAACTGTCTGCAGCCATACTTAATGGTGTCCCTAAAATGCCCTACGTTCCCCAGAAATGACAAAAGTCTCCATCCTTCTCACATCATTGCTTAGAGGACGTTCTCATTCAGGACTTATTGTCTTAAGGTTCTGTTCTCCCTTTTTCATTCCTCCTCCCAATAACCGTAGGCCTAAGTTTGAAAGACAGCCTCAACTAGATGCATCCTCCAAGTACTGCTAGTTCTCCACTCGGCATAAGGTGAAGTGTGGTCACTGTGCTGGAAAGCCATTCAGCTAGAGCAAGCACACAGCAAGAGCCCAACTCTCCAGAGCTGCACAATGAGATGGGGGAAACACGGTTTCAACTTAAAACCTCCCTCAAGTGATGTTACGGCTAATTGTGCATCTTACCCCAACAGTCCTGGCCACTGTTGCCATTGGTACAGTGAGGCTGGCATTCGGGACCATGGGTGGCCAACAATGAACCAAGAGCTAGGATTTCAGCTGGACACAACTCCTGCTGTGTGGTAGTTTGTTTGAAAAGATTTACATTTATTGTTTGAACATAACCATCATTTGAACATTGTGACTACGACTGACAGGATGCAGGCTATTCCCTCTTACTTTCTCTCTCTCCATGTCACCTCTGATCACAGGATTGTTTATTTAGTTTCATACATATTAATGATTTATTGAAGCCATTGCAGTTAAGTGCCTGTCTTAAAGGTACATCCATGGAATCTGGTTGCCCAAGTGCCTCACCCCAAAACACAGGCCAACCAGGAAGTGAAAATGATTGACATTTACCTCTAACTTTCCTCAAAGTCACGGAAAACATTCAATCAATTGTGCCTAATTAGATATTTTTGAGGCCAATGATTTGCAAGATGTATCAGGGTGAAGACAATCTATGGCTTAGTGCAGACACTGTTGGACAGACAGGCCACACCCACTTTTGCATGCAGAGGCCGTCAGTAGAACAATAAATCTAACTCGCGTTCGATCCCCTTGCTTTACTATTCCTCATCTACGCCAGCCGACCCTTGACCTTCACTACTCTGGTTATTAATATTAATCTAAATACATAGACCTAAATCATTTCTGCGTTAAAGGTATACGCTGTGCAGTCATGATCAATATTTAAATCAAGGAAAGAATGTCAAACTCATTTTTTTTCTTGTGATTACACAGAGCTATAAAATACATGGAATAACAATAATTTATAATATCATAAATTATAATGTCATAGAAATGGTTGTGTGCCAAGAAAATCAGTTTTTTTAACAATGGCTACCTCAGTCTCTGGACTTTATCGTATGTGTTCTGAATTTAAAATTGTAGTACATAGCCACAAACCCTATATCAAGGATGTTGAAAGGTTGTGTATGGAGCAATGGTTCGAGCCTCCCACCAACCACTAATCACAGACTTGCCAATAACTGTGAAACCAATTTCTTTTTTTTCTTGAAAATAAATTTATAATGTAAAAAAATCAGTTACTTCAGAAAGCAAAAACAATCTCATTAATTGTTTCATTAGTTTTACAGTACAATAACGACAACAACTTTTTTTTATGCTCAGTCATGCCATATGCTTAATTTATGTTAAAAATTAAGCATATTTATTATTTAATGAACTGGAATGTTTTTTTTTAATTAAAAACATGCCAGTTTGCCTCAACATTCGGGAACTTTTGAAGGCTTGGGAAAAAATGAAAAGTCTATGGTCACTGAATTTCTTGTACTGAAATATATTTTCTTTTTAAAGGCAAACTGCAGCCGAATTAAATATTTTTTGCATTTTATTATTCCCTCCACTCTGGAAAGGTGTAACAAACAACTTTCCTCATTGTATGGATCTCTTACATACCTCACCCCGAACCTTCTTGTCACTACATTAACCACATGTCCTAACACTTGTTAGTTTTGTCGGGCATGAATTTCACAACAGTGGGTGGTGTGGACAGGATGTGAGAGGAGGTAATCATAAAGTTAATCCTCAGAATAATGAATGCTGCAGAATTTGAAACTTTATTCATACTTCTGTAGCAAGCCCACAGAGGGTGATAAGAGGCTTCTTTTGTCAAATACTGTAATTATGCCATCATCCAAAAACAACCGGATTTAAAATTTAAATTGCATACAAGCAGCTTTAGATTAGATACGGTCAGTGAGCTTTCTATGTTTGTTTTTAATACTTTAGTCACTGATACAATCAGAAAAAACTAGCTTCTGAAGACCAAGGCTAAGAGTTTCTAAATTTAGCTTCAAAGATGGATTGATAGCTGGCCAGGCTATTTTTTTGCTTGCTCTCTCAACATCTAAACTTTACCAAGGCATCTGCACTCACCTTCTACTATCTAAACACAAGTATGGTCAACTAGCTATTTATTACGATAGCTAGCAGTAGGCCTATAACATCATTGGCTTACTAGCGAGAAAGCCGTTCAAAACCTTTGGGACAGTCGACGCACAGTACATGTTCTGACTCTGACTACTAACTGAAGCAGCTGTGGTTTAATTAGGTTAAAATGTTAGGTAGCCTGCAAGTCATCTTGTTTGCATCCCTTTTCATTCAGATACAGGACTGCTCGAAGGCAAACATTTGCATTCCCCATCTATTCCACACTCTAATAAATGCACACCAGTTTGGGGATTACCGGTTCGGGAGTGGATGCGTCTGCCTTGTTGACACAAAATGTATGACCCGGGCAGATTTTTCCAGGTCTGGAAAGAGATCCCTCAAAGATTGCAGTTTTAAATTGGCATCCTAAAATTGATTTTATGATGTAAAGGAGGGATGCAGAACATTTCAAAACAGAAGCTGAAATCCAGACCCATGGGGTGTCAATCTCTTTTGTTTTGCAAGATGTTGCTTCTTTAGATTCTCTTTTGTTCCGCCGACTACCATTTCACCAGTTGAAAGCAGATGGCCAGGGAAATCCTGCTAGTGGAGTAATTTCACGACATTTAAAGACATTTATGATGCGAGACCAAAAAAAAAAAAAAACACACATACTGACATATTGGCTTACAGTGGCTCACTATGCATACTGAAATAAAAAAAAAATTTTTTAAAACAAAGCTTTTACACCCTCACAAGTGCAGGCATGAATCAAGCAATTGTCCCTAATTTGGGGACTGCGTTCAAAAGGCAATAAAGGTGAATGTGATATTCATTTTCATTCATTATTATAAAACCATTGTATAATTAATTCAATAGTTATTCAAACCAGGACAAACTGCAATCAAAGGAACTGCTGTTAACCAGAACTATTCAATTCAAAATCATACACAGGGGTTGATTGGCTCATACTGCTAAATCATTGTTCCAGTGCGGAGACGTGTCCTGTGCCCAGCATTGAATCCTGACTGTGCCAGAGGTGACTGTGCCTGCCAGCCTCACAAGGCAGGGCATGAACTACATCCTCACAAACAATGAATGCATGAGACTCAGACTCTGAACAGAGAAGAAGAATCTACACGTCTCATCAGAAATCAGTGGAGGACGTTACAGATGAGGCAGGCCAACAAATATGAATGGGCATTTAAAATGGAGCGAAAACACAAAATAGAGCAATGTCACCTAGCTCCAAAAAACATATCTTCGCTGATAATGCACTCTTTTCACGTGTCAAATTCAGCCTGTTCTTTTCTTGCCAGATATGAATCTGTAACATTAAATTTGAACCCCAACCATTTTTTCAGCAAAGCATGCAAAAGGACAAACAAATTTAATAAATTGGGTCAATCTTGACCATTTTCCTTTGAGGTGCAATATTCTCAACTATTTAAAACTAGCAAATTTGCTCATTTATAAACATCTGTAGGTTAACTTCCCATATGAATGAGTACTGTACTGTCAAAATGGTATGTGTAAATCTGGCCAACTAATCGTTTCCCATTTCAACCTGAGCTGGAGGTATAAAACGTAGGCCTTCTTATGGCACATTATAAAGTATTAATGCTATGCTGATGAAGCTGATTAAATGAAGCAAGAGAGACTAAGACTGAAGAGAAAGACAGAGAAAGTGAGAGAGAGGAAGTTAAAGAAAGTGATAGTATTAATGAGAATTAAAACTCCAGACAGTAAACTCATTACAAAGTCAGCTACAGCAGCTTGAATAGCCACTAATCTTCTATGATGGAAGGAAGAAACATTTTAAATGAAAATGAACTATAATGATCAACAACTACCCATTTGAACAGCTACTTATCAAGTTCTCATATGTTCTCGTGACATATATCCAAAATCTAATGCAATAAATATATGATGCCTGTGTGTGTGTGTGTGTGTGAGAGAGAGAGGGGGAAGAGAGAGAGCTCCATAATGTTTGGGACAACTTAAATTTGGCTCTGTACTCCACAATTTTAGAGCTATAATCAAATAATTCACATGTGGTTAAAGCGTGGTTAAAGTTTTATTAGTGTATTTTTAAACATTTTGGTTTCACCATGTTGAATTTACAGCGCTTTTAATACATTATGGTACCCATTTCAGCGCACCATAATGTATGGGACATATGAATGTTATGTAAATGAAAGTAGACTTGTTTAGTACTTTGTCCGTCTTTGTCCCAAATATTATGGAGCACATGCACGCACACACACAATTTCCCTTAAGATTTCTGCGCACCGTTTAAAGTGATAATTACACAATAAAGAAAATTAGCAAGGCAAAAATGCCTGAAGCATCTGCTTCACAGTTCTGCATTTCAGAGTGAGCGGACAATTGCATGTATATTGCATGTAGATTAAGTTCAGTGGTGCATGTTCCTCTTCTGTCTCGTTGTTGGAAAAGACACTTCAAAACATTTCCTACAGTAAAATTGATTGATTCATAACCATGCAAGTAATGCACATACACTACTATATATTATGGATTGTTATTACACTTCTAAAACAGGCATTTATAATGTTTTGCATCTCCAATTATTCAAGACGTTGTCTCAGCCGTGACATCTTACAAATGCTGCAGCAACTAGCAAGGTAATCAGTTCATTGGGCTACAAAGAAAAGAGATGACACCGGTCTTCAGAAATCATCTTTTCCATTAACAATGTCCAGGAATTTTCTGCATTTAACCAAATTCACCCATGTTTTGACACTTAAAAATACTGTCTTCATGAGCCTAACAGTAATCTGATGTGACCAGTGATTCTGCTGACATCAGTAAAGATTTTGATCCGGTTATAGCCCTGGACAAAAGTAATTGTTGGTACATAGGAGCCGCCCCCTCTCGGTTGCTGAGGATTGTCGCAGGACAGTAAGGATTTAAAAATAGGCCTATTAAAAATGGAATGTATTCAAGTCAATGATGTTGCCAACCTGTACAGTACACTGCTAAAATTTGTTGCATTTGAATAATACTTCTTTTTTTTACTTCTCAATGAATACACCTATAGCAAGCTTTACTTGACCCCAGGACTGCATGACTGCATTGATGAGCAGAGGCCTGTAGATAAGTATAAATTAGTTACAGGGTGCCTCAGAGGAGAAAGTGTGAGAAAGACACCAGTTAGAGGTCTGGGGATGACAATTCTGAATAAACATGACAATTCAGCATTTGTACTTGCAACCCCTCCATGCAAAAATGTCCTCGAACTGCCCATCAAGATTATGCCAGTGCATCTTCAAAGCGTGGAAGACAAAACAAAAGCCGGGGCGTAAAAACCAGCCATAAACAAAACCGGGCAAGAGACAAACTGAAAAACAAAAAAGAAAATAAAGAAAAAACAAAAGATGAAAGATATAAACAAGTCTGATTACAAGCGAAGCCTTGCTTTAATTGATGCTGAAATGATAGTGGAGAGAGCTCGTTTTGATACAAACAAACATCGGCGAAATTGGTAGCGTACAGCTCTTGCAACGAAGACACAATACAGCCGTGATAAAGAAACAAACATGTCTTCAAAGACAAAAACCCAGGGCAGCTTTACTGTGGCTGCATTACTGTAGCTCAGCAGTAGATTATAATGAATGATAAACTGAAACAAAATCAGCAGAGGTGCAAATTTAGAGGTGCAAAGGGACCAAAATATATCAAACCAAAAACTTGCAAAAACCCACCTCTTCCCAACCCCTTAGATCTCAAATTGCTCCTATTCACTGCAGCATTTGAAGCTCAAATTTCCAATTATTGCACTTTACTTCTTTATTTCAAATTGCATCCTTTTAATCAAGCTGCTTGTTTTATGGCAAAACTGATTAGTACTAGGGCATTATTTCAAGACTATTTCTGCATTATTTCAAAACTATTTCTTAATATCTAATTTCATTCACTTGTGTAGTATCCAAATTTGATAAGATCTCAGTTAAGCAAATAGGCCCAAACATAAATGATGGGATTAGATAGACAGCCAATGCCTTTCCTGCAATAAAGAGGGCCTGAACTTGAGGCAGCAGGTAACAGGTAGGCTATTCAAAGCACTGCCCAAACGAGATCAAAGACCAGCAGATATTGGAAGTACAGCACTTAGAGCAATGCACCGCATACATCACTGTACAACTGAGATAATATTGTACATGTTTTTTTCTAACCAACAGCACAAAACCTGACAAGGTAAATACATCCGGAAAAAAACAGCACACTCACACAGACACACAAAATGGCTGAGTGGTCTATGCCCATACCGATTTTGTGTGTCCGTGAGTGCGCTGTTTTTCAGGCTGCTGTTTTTTTTTGCAGCAGGTCAGCGAGACATAATGACACGAGAGCTCAACAGCGTTGACACTGGGGAAACAGGGAAATGACCACAGCCGTGTCCCCAGAGGGACGAAATGCAATAAAACGGGACTGGAATCTGGGGCAGCCGGCGCACTTCCACAGCACAACAAGAAATCTCATTCATGACCAACAGCCTTTTCAAACTCTGTAAGGGATTCTGGGAAATTTTACCTCTTGCTTGTAGGCGAGTGATGATGCTCCATGGAGGACAGAGCGGAATTTGGCACCATTTTGGAAGTAGCAGATTTAAGTCCCAGATGAGGTACTGCAAATATACCCTTTGGGAAGCTAGTTCACCAAAATGGTAGCATACATCTTGCAATATACCTGGATAATTAGTGACCTACATGCCTTAATTGCCAAGGATAAGGGAGCCATCCAAGTGAATAACACAGTGCAACATACACCAACATGTTCTGCATTACTAAATTGTGGCATGTAAACTCCCCAAAATAAATATTAGTATTACACGTCCGAACTGAGTGAGGAAAAAAGACAAAATGACCAGTAACACAATCACACGTAAAATGAACATTTTAGCACAAATGAATAGTTAATGATTTTAAAGCCCTTTTTTAACCGTAGTGATTTTACCAAATACACAAGAATAGCAGACCAACAGTGCCCTCCAAAGACCAATATTTATAAATACAACCGCATCCTCTTCATTAACCCTGTTGGGCGTAAATCCTAAAATGTTTTTCCAAAAACAAAAAGGATTTGTATCACGTTACAGCTTTACCAGTTAGTCCCTTTTTTCATGTTTTTACACAAGGCATAGTCAAATGCCGTTTTAAATCATTTTAAAGTTGGCTTGAGCAGGTTCCCTGGACATATGCATCATGTGCCGATATATATGCAAATACACATATTTGTTTTCTTATAAATAAGATATTAGCAGCGTATTCATCTATGGTGGAGGAAAACATCAGAAAAATTAAACATGACTGTATAATGTTAATCATTACTTTCTTATTTTCTACATGACCTGTAAAAAGAAGAGATCAACACTGTCACTCGGTGGCCACAATTGGGATGACAGGTATGCAATCCCAGCAAGTTAGGCCTATACAGCACTGAGAGTCTGGCACATTTCAGGGTTGTCTACAGAAATATCCACAATGACCACAGACTCTCTGCACTTAAAACATTCATTTCTGTACCTTCTGTCCTCATGCCAAGCGACAGAATTCACACACAGCTTCACACGTCCACACAATAAAGCTCTAAACTAAGGGGATTTTGCTTTTTCCTCCTCCTTTTTCCTGGCAATTACATGATCACAAATGCTACAGGCCCACAAACAATACGGCACACCATTGGACATTTAGCTACATCAGCCAATAAAGAGAGAGACACGGGCAAAATGGAGACATACAGAAGTCCATACATTTTTTACTTTTCAAATTTGCAGCCAGGTGGCTACTTCACTAGTAGCTGGCTGGGTAACATGTTTGCCAATGGGATCAAAGGACAGGAGACAGGCAAGGGTTCAAATCCCCCCTCGGACTCAGGGTAATCTCAGAGCAGTTACACTGGCCTGCTCGCTTGCTAACTAATAACTGCCTCAAACTGAACCTATTGTTTTTGCAATTGTAAAAATATTTGCAGGAAACTCATTTATAAAAATTAAAATATACCCACACTTACTTTCGCTTTCAGAATTTTAACCAAGTTTAACGTTGTAGCTATCCTGCAATGCCACATTTCTAAATTAATGTAAGTTAGCCCTATAGATCCTCTACCGACATACAAACAATAACTAGATCTGTTGTGAACACGACACCCCATAAAAAACACTTCAATTCAAAAATATAAACACTTCCACGTATTTGTCACTCAAGGTAAAAGAAAAATGACTGAATCCATGCCTATGTTTTCATTCAGCTAGAATGTAGGCCTATGTGTGTTTGCATGTATTCATATGCAGGCCTACGCATGTCTCTCGCATAGCATACATTTATATGCATTACTATTATTACTTACTTTTAACAAACACAGCACAAAAACATAAAAACAGAAATACAGATTGAATTAGAAATATTGAAGCCGATTACATAGCCGAACTATTGAATATAACACGCATATCCAGACGTTTGCCCCAATGTAGGCTACTGTACGTAGCCTATGCTTCTACACACAGGGCCAAGTTACTTCAAATATCATCTGTGCGAAAGACTATCAAGAAATATACAGGCTAATGGTTTTAAAAGAAAATTCCTCTGGGATGACGGCCAGGATCCGATTCAAAGCCCTGACCCTTGCCTACACTGCCGCCAACAGGACAGCCCCCATCTACTTGCAGGACATGACTCAATTCTATGTGCCTGCTCGACCACTCCGCTCTGCAGCAGCAGGGCGTCTTGTAACCCCTCCCACCCGCCCAAAGGGATCACAGAGCTTCTCCACCCTAGCTCCCCAGTGGTGGAACGAACTCCCCGTCCCTCTCCGAACCTCCCCCTCACTATCCATCTTCCGCCGTGGCCTGAAGACTCATCTCTTCAGACTATACCTAGAATAACCACCACCATGCTGTGTATATATATTAAAAAAAAATAAATAAATAAAAAAAATACCCTTTTTTCCTTGTCACTTGTTATATGTTGCCCCATCCCTGCACTTCTTGGTAAATTGTATTTGTCCTAATACTCTAGCTTAATCTTCTGCCTAGTTTGGCTTTGCAGATGTTAGACCAGGATAGTGTTCATTGTTCTCAGCTAGAAATAGCTGTACAAAATAAGTAATTGTACCTTACTGAACCCGTGTTCAGCAGTTGTCTACGATCATGAAAATGCACTTCTTGTACGTCGCTTTGGATAAAAGCGTCTGCCAAATGAATGTAATGTAATGTAATGTAATGTAATTTGTATACCACACCTCATCATGCAGTAACGAGAACAGTGGTACATTGGGCGCCTAATCTGCCGGAAATAATTGAGCATGAAATGCCACTGAAGCAATAGGTGGGCGACCCTGGTGGATTGGAAAAGGAAATAGTGGCGGAAAAGGGAATAGTGGAGGCAAAGGGTGCTTTGGGCTAATCAGTGTCTACGTTCTTTTTAATTGATGACGGGTGTTGCGGCTAGTGTTGCAGCTGTTGAGCATTCCAAGATGGGGAGAAAAAAGTAAGAATTTGGACCGACAAAAGGTGGTCACTGCTGCGCAAAGGTTTTACTTTTTTGTATGTACTTTTTTTAAATAGTACATGAGTAAACTGTCAGTAGCAGTATACGGACAGATGACAGCGAAATAGCAACATCGTAATCACCACGATATCAATCAAGGATCTTGCCAATGCTGTCTGACATTTGATGTGATCTGAGCAAACATGGCTACTCCGGTACTAATTGAGGCATCGCTGTAAAATGCCACAAAAATCCAATTTTGCATAGCTACCTTCTCAATAGTCACGGATAAACAATCTAACATAATGACCACGATCTGGCGTTGTTTGATGTAGTAGCACGTAAGTAACTTAAATAAGGTAGGCTAGTTTAATTTATTTAATTTAGTTGAATTTAAGAATTATTGTGGGAAGCCATGAATCTTTTACGGGAAAGGAACGACACTCCTTTATTCCATAAAGTATAGATGTGCAAAATGTAAAGCAACTTAAAATGATAACGTCTGGGGGCACTGTGTGATTAAGAATTTTAAATAATTCAGAACTAATTCCAGGGTGCAGGAGTGGCTTCTTCAAGCCGAATGAGGCAAAGGCGCCAAAAACAAACAGCTGCAACACCCGCCCGATTGCAACAGTTTTATCGTGGTCTTAAAGAAATTGCCGAAATTAATTAATTAATACATAAAGACTGATACCCAGAAAGCTACCAAGCCGTCTTACCTTGACAAGCAGTTCTCACATGTAGATTTAATTACTCTCTTGGAAACGGTGCATGCAAAAGGCTCAGCTGAAAACAACAGTTCTCCGGCTTTTAGCGAGCTAACAGCGCGTAAACCATTCCCTTTCCCGGGACTGCAGAACCGTTCCACTTTTTGTGCCATGGCATGCAAGTTGATTTCAAAAACCGACACAGGACAGGACCACGCACGTGCAATTGTATGGTTATGGACTGACTGGTGTGGACGCAGCCATAGCAGCTAGCACTGTCATATGACAGAGAAAAGTTCCGCCTCTTTATATCGACACAAGTAAAGACCAATCAGAAAGGCTATCAGACTTCGTCGACAACGTTCAAATTAAGCGACTCTGTAAAGTCGGGGACTAAGCGGACATCTCTGACGTTATCCCATGATTTACGAAAGAAGCCGATGTCGCTGAAAGGGTAGGCTATATTAATTCCTCATCGTCATCATGAACTACTGTACCCCATGAACTCCTAATGAAATAACATGCAACATTTTTTTGTTTGTTTGTTAATATTTTTCCCCCCCTCATTGTTGTAGCTACACTTTACCTTTATTTTTGATTTGCATATGCTTGGATAAATTAAATAAAACATCAAAAAGCTTCCATGGGTGGAATACATCTTCAGCTATTATGCTCTTACTCAGATTTCCCCAAGTTGTATTTTGTGACAACAAGCTCCTGCACATGAGCGGGCAGTGACATCATATACATATCAATACAAATTTCAATCATGGACATCCAGGATTCAGAGTTTGGTATGTGCTGAACTCACCAAACGTTACAGAGAAAATATAAGTACTTGCATTTAATTGTCAGTCAAATTTAAGGATGAATTCCGAACAAACCTTTGCCCATGACTTGTGTTGGAAATGAGGTCAGAACTGAAGACCTGAGGAGGGCCTGGAGGTGAGCCATTAAATGACAATCTGGGACTTGAAATTAGTAATGTCTGAGTGTGGAGACACTGCAGCTCCCCTCGGGTCTGACAAACAGGGATTTGGGGATACCCCTGGGGTCTATGAAAGAGTCCTATGGCCAGGGGGTCCTCCGAAAAACTGAAAAAACATATTCATGTAAAGACTGATAAAAAAATTAATCTTTCATTTTATTCAAAATGATAACTTTCAGACATAATAATGTATCTGAATTGCATCTTGAATGTTGCCAAAAATAGGCAGTTCACTAGCCTGCCATTAACGTCCATTAAATCACAATGAAACCTGACTGTTAAGCTAAATAGTATAGACAGCCTTAATTGGACTTCATACTCACACTTGACAGAATTCCTGTTCCAAAAAGGTTGACTACTAGTCAATTTAAGTTTGACTGTAGGTTTAAAATAAATGGGCAATGGATTTAGGCCTACAATATAAACAGAAAGGATGTTCTAAACAGTTTTTATAAAAAGTTTTATTTCTGCTTTGTTTTAAATGTTACGTTTTTCTAAAGGGAACGTAGTTCATCTCAAATTACACAATGACGGTTTATTTATTGTTTTAACATTAGTTTAAACTTGACAAGAATGTTTTTTTTTTTCCAGGTCTACTACAATGCAATTGCTGGCTATTTTTTCTGTATGATGAAGATTGGTGGTTATAATCGGTAGTTTTCGGCCATTTCCGAACTATCACGTGATGTCGTCAGAGGTGTCCCCCGACGTCGCTGATGTATTGCGAAAGCAACCACGG
This sequence comes from Anguilla rostrata, assembly GCF_018555375.3. Taxonomy (NCBI): domain Eukaryota; kingdom Metazoa; phylum Chordata; class Actinopteri; order Anguilliformes; family Anguillidae; genus Anguilla; species Anguilla rostrata. The sequence goes on along the minus strand of NC_057933.1, from coordinate 26,087,349 downwards.
TCAACAACATGCTTGTTCAATGTCACCGCGTTGCGAGGGAGGTCGGGATGTACCTCTTGGAGTATCTGTGAATGTGATTACAGAATCACATTAGAGCACAAAGAAATACGATAAAGGTAATGAGTTTTGAAATTCAGCTTTCTTGCACTTTAGGATTTCAAATGTAACTGTTAGCTAGCCATCTAGCTCGCTTAGTTAGTTATATAGGCACCACACAGGTTTGGTCACTTGCAAGCTAGCAGTAATGTGTTCTGTGTTAGCTAGCGATACAACTTCTGCATGTGGATCTAATCCGCAAGACCGTTAGCGAAGCTTTTCGGCTTTTTCCCCTTACCTCAGTGTTTTCGGTAGCAAATAAATAGACTGGAAAACGATTACGTACCGAGAGTCAAATTTTTCTCAACCGTTGTCAGGACACGTATACTACATGCGTAGCAGTTATAAGCGCATGGTCATATCTTTTTCTTCAGTATTTAGCCGAACTCCTTAAACCCTTTTATGAACGCCTGGAATGTACTTCGTGTAAATCCATTCTGGCAGTGGCTAAACGGTACCTCAGTGTTTCTTCCTTGGACAGTAATGACTGAACTAGAATTTGGTGGGTTTCCACATAGCTGGGCACTTGCTTTATTTTGTACGGCAACCAGCATACACCAGCGAGCAGAAAAAATTGAATTAGTTTGAGTGACTGGAGTTTTAAACTGTAGGAACATCAAACCTCCATGTCTATACAATGTATATTTATGTATATTTATTGTCTATGTTCCCTTATTAATTTATTTAGTTTTATGTTTGATATGAGTGTTTCCATTATATGGATTGAGTATGAGTTGCAACCTCGCGAACACTCCTGAAATGTAACTGGCACATCGCTAAATCTTAATTAAAGGAGAACTTCATCTGTGACATGGAGACATCAGTGGTGTTTTACCTTCACAGGTACTGACATCAGCCCAAGATGTCTGCCTCCAGCTCCAGACTCCTGGTTCTGGCAGTGAGGACTGCCTGTAGCCACACACAACCGAGGTACCTGCTGGCGAACGCGCCCGTCCCCGTCCTCACCCAGTCGCGGGCGTACGCCATGGACCCGCTCTCCGTGGCCAGTCGGAAGGCTCAGGTCCCGTCGTGCAAAGCGGACCGCGTGTCTCCGGACCTGGGGGTCAACCAGAGGAACCTGTCCGCGGTGGCCGCCTCCCTGAAGGGCCAGTGCCGCCCGCTCTGCAGGTACGACTTTCTGGACCTCGGGGAAGTGGAGGAGAACACCCGCAAGGCGCAGGCCTGCAAGAGCCTCCGCCGCTTCATCGTGGACCCAGCCCTCGCCCAGCTGGTGGCCGACCGCCTGGAAGGAGACCTGGCGGATGGGAAGGCCGTCATCTTCGAATGCAACCCCGGTATTATATGAGCTTCTGGCTTGAGCGTGTGTTTTATGTGTCAAAATCTTGTTTTATTGTTCTCTTGTGTGTGTGTATGTGTGTTTGTTAGTGTATGTATGTTTGTTGTGTGTGTGTGTGTGTTTGTTTCTATAATTTTGTGTATTTGTGCTTATTAGTCAGCTTTTGTTGTTTGTTTCTTTGTTTGTGTGTACATTGTGTTTGTTTGTGCATGTGAGTGTGTGTTTGTGTGCATTTGTAGGTATACATGTGTGTGTTTGTTGATACTCTTTATGTTCTGTGTCCACCCAGGCCCTGGTGTGCTAACACGGACGCTGCTGAACTCTGGAGCTCAGAGACTGGTGGCGCTAGAGAGTGCAAAGTCCTTCCTACCTGAGCTGCAGGTGAGCCTGTTTATCTCACAGCGCTACACAGAGTCTCAACAGTCCAAGTGCCCAGCACATCATATAAATTAAAAATCCAAATCTGGCCCCTTATAGTTAGTGCTCAGTAGGGCTGCAGGATTAATCAGATGCTTTTAACGGGGCGACATAGCTCAGGAGGTAAGAGCGATTGTCTGGCAGTCGGAGGGTTGGCGGTTCAAACCCCGCCCTGGGCGTGTCGAAGTGTCCTTGAGCAAGACACCTAACCCCTAACTGCTCTGGCGAATGAGAGGCATCAATTGTAAAGCGCTTTGGATAAAAGCGCTATATAAATGCAGTCCATTTACCATTTAAAGCATAATAAGAATAACCACCACCATGGGACATATAGGTGAAAGGAGAGGTTTCCCTTTTAGGCTTCCGCAGAGACCCAGATGGGTAATAAATACTAATAATATAGGCTACTATACTATACTATTACCAATGAATAATATACCTAGCTTATTTAATATATTTATAAGCTGCTTTGGAGGTCCTGCCCCAACAGGAGAAGCCTACACCATGACTAGTCAGGGGAATGCCAGAGAGATTTCTAAGGGGTTCTGTAAGATTAGTGTCTGTTCAAGTTAGCTAGCCAACGAGGGGCTAGCTAAGCATTGTCGTTTCGTAGGTTATGTACAAGAATACAGAGCTCTCTGTCAAGTTATTCTGAATCCGTAAAGCCACCTCACTCTGTGTTACCCACTTCCTGTGCCTTTGTTATTCTGAGTCTGTAAGGCCTCCTTACCCCATGTTACCCACTTCCTGTGCCCTTGTTATTCTGAATCTGTAAGGCCACTTCACCCTGGGTTACCCACTTCCTGTGCCCTTGTTATTCTGAATCCGTAAAGCCACCTCACCCCATGTTATCCACTTCCTGTGCCCTTGTTATTCTGAGTCTGTAAGGCCACCTCACCCCATGTTACCCACTTCTGGTGCCCTTGTTTTCTGAAGGCCCTGGAGAGCAGTCTGGACGGGCAGCTGGAGGTGGTGCACTGCGACTTCTTCAAGCTGGACCCGCTCGGGCACGGGTCCATGAGGCCCCCCGCCATGTACTCTGAGAAGCTCTTCACTGACCTGGGCATCTCCGAGGTGCCTTGGACCGCAGGTGAGGCTGACAAAGTCGCAAAGCTGCAAACAAGGAACAAGGAAGAACAAAATTGTACTGGTAGATACGGGTGAAAACATAAAATTCAGGGGATTCTGTCTGAAACAGCTATTTCGCTAACATGAAATAGCTTGCTATTCATTTTATCCATAACGTTAACCCAGCGTGTTTGTTTACACACATTTTATATCAGAATTGTGGCTGCATAAGGCTGCGGTTAGAAACCATTAAAACTTATTTTTTTAAGGCTATTTTCTGATGTTTTGATATATTTTGATTGATAATTTTATATTGTTGTGCTTACTCGTGGCACTCTGTATGTTGCATGATCAATTATGTTGTGTTTAGGCCTATGTGCATTTAAACTGGCCTATGTGTATTTAAACTGGCTTTGAATATTTGGTCAAACAAATTATCCAAGAGTGGGAAAATAATGATTCAATGGTATTCAAAGCAACATAATTCCCTTAGTAAGTCCCTTCCATTTGAGGGGGGGGTCTTGAACCAGCAAACCAGACAGTAAACCGATAAGTAAGTGTATGTGAGTCCGTCAAAACCACACCTCCACCACACCCTTAAAATCGGCCCGTCCGTTCTGTCTCCAGACGTGCCGGTGAAGGTGGTGGGGATCTTCTCCCAGAGGAACGAGAGGAACATGCTGTGGAAGCTGGTCTACTCCCTGTTCCAGCGCCTCTCCATCTTCCGCTACGGCCGCGTGGAGATCATCATGTTCATCAGCGAGAAGGAGTACACGGTGAGCCGGCCCAGCAGGTCACCGCGGTTACCGCGTCGAGCCGCAGGGCACATTCGATTCAAGAGTATAGCGAGCATTTGTGTTGTTTCTCAAGGGTCGAATCTCAAATGACCCAGATACAAGGCCGACTGAGGGGAAAAGTAGCTTTGGCTTTTTTTGAAATTGAGGAAGAGTAGAAGAAATACATTTGGGACAACCACTGGATATGTTCATAGTCTACATCTTGTTTTGTGTCATCAATGTATTTATATTGTGAATTATATAAGAATGAAGAATTACAAAAGTATAATATAATACCATCTGCTGACTCCCATTGGCATCCCTGAACCCCTCATCAAACAACTTGTGCAAAATGGTAAATGCCTTATGATTAGCATATGTTAAATATACTGGTAAATTCAGAGTATATTGGCTGATCCTGAGTTGTGTCTTGTCCTAATTCCGTATTTAGAAACTCGTATCCAGACCAGGGGAATTTCAGAGTTATCAGGCTTTAAGCACGCTGTGGCAGATGGCTTGCGATATTGAGCTGCTTCACAAGGTGAGATCAAATGAATGAACTGAAACCCCCATCATCCTATGTTTTCCACCAAATCCCTGTAAGAAACTTAATTACCATATGTACAGTCATGAAGAGTCTCTCTAGTCTTGTTCACATTGTCACGGTAGAAAAAAAGTCAAGTATAAATTAATGAATGTGCACACACACGCACACACAGGTAACTGCTGAAGTAGGCATCAACCATTGTATCCCTCTGTAAAAATGTCAACGAATGTATTTCTGTTATAGTCTTTTTTGAGGTTTGAGGCCACAAGTGTGTGCATTTGTTCACACAAAATATTTTGAAAGTTATATCCTACATTTTATCTTTTACGTTCACCTTGCAAAACAAGCCCTTGTAATACAAAAAGTAACACCTTGCAAATTATAAATTTACCCTATGTCATTGAAAATTAATAGGATATGTAAGCCGTATTTGAGCTTTTCGTATTCTTATCTGAGACATTTTCTGGAAAAGAATCGTGTGGAAAATGCATGTTTTTGGAAATATGGTTTTTGTGCCCTTTGGTCTTCAAGCTGAATTTTTAACGCATTGTTTTTGATCGTTAGGAGCCGTGGTCATCTTTTGTGACGGTATCCAAACACGGTGGATTGGCAATCCAGAAAAGCAGAGTAAGCAGTGTGTTCTAGTAGTGCATTTGTACTGAGTGCAGGCACACACCAAAGAGTAGCCTGTCATATAGCATGCTGGTTATTTCTGTTTAGAGTTCAGTTTTATGTGTTCAGACTACTGAGTTTTTTGTGTGTACTTCTCCAGTAGTACTAATGGAAAAATTGTGTGCTCAATAACATGAGCTAGATTAAGTTGTAAATATATGTGTGTTTAATGGAGAAGCCAGTGAACTGACCAAAGATCTCAGCATTGTTTTTCATTAAATTGCTCTGCGCAGAAATTGTATTGTAGGTGTTAAAGGAAAAGTGCTGTCAAAAATGGAAATTATATATATATATATATATATATATATATATATATATATATTGATGTGTATCAAGTTTTTCCTCATGAAATACAAAGTGTCACCAAGTAGTGGCCACTTAATCCACACATACTGTAGCTCTCCCTATCAGCTAAAAAAGCAACAAATAAAGCATTTGAGTGCAAAAGTGTGGTTTGTACATGAAAAGAAAATTGAATTGTAAAGCCCATTTAGCCTCTGCCACTGATACCCTTGAGATAATACCCTATTTGACTCGCTGACTAGCTTTTCAGTTCTGAAAAGTGGGATCATCGTCTAGCACAAACCACAAAATACGTAAAACTCTTAAATGACATGCAGGATTTTCTTCAGTAATTAATTTTTTGTTGTAATCCTGTGTTATCCCTTAAACCGCATTTCTCCAGTGCTTTCAGTGCAAAGAAAAACTACTTAATTGACAGCCCTTTTCGTCTTGCCAAACACAGCTCCCGAACGACCACCTGTGCCTGGTGAGGCTGACCCCTCGCCCGAGCCTGTTCACGGCTCACCTCACCCCTGCGAACGGCGCCACATTGATCATGATGGTCAAGCAGTGCATGGCCAAGAGGAAAGCCCTGCTGGTGGACAGGCTCAAGTGAGTAGTCAGCCCTGTAGTGACCACCATGGTCCATCGCCATGGGAAGAGTTTCCTTGGGTTATTATTAAATATAGGATGAGTCTATCAGAATAGTTTAATACTCGTGCACCCATACACTTGTTCTGTAGTTTTATTACAGAAAAGGTTTTTTTAATGCATAAAAATGCTTGTACTTTCACTGAAACTGGAAATGACTTCATACAGTGTTAAAACTGAAAGGATACAATGTTAAGCAATAACTGGCCTTTCACATGGTTTACACTTTCATTGCATTCAAACCGATTGTAGTCCCTCATGCTAATTTTACTTCCAATTTAATTTAACTAGTGAGCTAAGTTTGATGTGCTTAGTTACAGCTGTCTACTAGACTATGCCACCTGTAAAGGAATAGGGAGAAAGGATCATCTCTTCCTCTTGGACACGCTTGGTTGTACCTGCTTTAATCTAAGTTGAGCTTGAGCGTGCTTCCTGTTCTTTGGCACTCATTCCCTGCCCCTGCCATTCAGTTCTTGGAGTCCAGACAGTGGATTGAAGATCATGCAGAAGATGGGCCTTCTGGAGAACACCCTGACTGGACACTTGTTTCCGGAAGAGTACAAACACCTGTTCCAGCTGATGGAGCAATCGGAGGAGTTCAGCCACAGCTGGCTCTATGAAGAGGTCTTGGAGAACACCCAGAAATCTGGCCTTTTGTGACTTCCTCGAGAACAGAATTCACACATTATGTTGCTTAAGAACCGAATTTAGCACATGCATGTTCCTGTAAGAACAGCATTCATGTGGAAGCTTCTGAAGAACAGAATTGCTCCAAATGTTCCTGAAGAAAAGAATGGGTGTTGTCTTCCTGAAACAATGCTGGCTTCACGTGATAGCTCCTGAAGAAATGAAGTTTATCATGACAGTTCTTCAAGAACTCAGGCATTCAGCAGCTAATACTGAAGACCTAAAGAACAGTCTCCCATTAGTTGCCATAGGACTATGTGACTCAGTCTCATGTCTTCTCCTGCAGTGTGGGGCTTCTTTTTACTCTTCAGATTCCTCAGCTCTAAATTGCTTGCTGGACATGCTATTTACATCTCACATTATTAAATGGGCAAATAAAGAAGAAGCTAAATAAGATTCGACTCGAGTAATTTACATCCAGCAACTCTTCTTTGGCTACAATGTAATGTATCTTTTTTAAGTCTGTACTATTGGCCCATGCAGCAGATGCAGAATAGTAGACTTATGTAATGCCTAATGCTTGTACAGATTTCTTTTTTCAATATTATATGAACTATGAACTCTGTGTACATAACAAAAAGAACGCTGTGTAAATCGTAAACTTATGATAAACCATGTAAATTCACTTGACTTTGTTCTTTTGATATTTCTGAATTATTGTAATAATACTATAGATTTATTTATCTGCTTTCTGTGCTATTATGTATGAGTGTCACTAGTCAAGGTTCCTGGGGGATTGCATTTTGACATTAATTTTTAAACCTATTTAATTTTGAAACCTTGTGAGAATACACTAGTATCAGAGTTTTCTAAAATGGTTGACCCATTCATGATTGAAGATTATATGAAGCAAAGTTTTATAGAATAGTGAATGTGGTCATAACCATGGTCTCGTTTATATGCACACAGATTCAGGTTGCAATTAAGTAACAGTGTCCTTTTTACATTATGGAAATGAACGTTCTCAAGGAGTGAAGAAGTAAAAACCTTTGTATTTATCTCTTTAGCGGGTTTCTGTCTGCTGGTGCGCTGTTTGCATTTACGAGTGAACATTATTAGCAAATGCCACTAAAGTAATGATAATCTGGTTTAAACTGTGAGTACAGTACATTGCAGCTCTTGTTAGTAGTATGAGAGTAAGCCACAGAAGTTTTAGAATTTTCATTAGGACCAATAACAGTCCTGAACCCTATTTTTGAATGTTTTTTTTTGTCATTTCAATTCATTTTAAATGTAACCGAGATTGCCTTTCACTTAAAACCATTTAAAGTGGTAATCATTGCAGTTTGAACTTGTGGAGTTAAGGCAGTCATGTTAGATTGAAGGTATGCAACCCTGGGTCTTGAGAGCCGCTGGGGCTGTATAATTAACATTTATAATTGACCAACTGAGTGAGCAACAACAAAAACCTGCACAGCCTGCTAAGGGCCAGGTTTTCAGACCCTTGTGTTATTTGCAACAAAATGAGTCTGTTTCTGATCTGGTGATCCTATATTTAATTCACATATAAAAGTTTATTTTTACTAGGAGTTTAAATGTCTATTTTATTAGCCTGTTTTAGTGGTTTAGGGGCATCCGTGCAGTTGTTTCCCCAAAGTCCACCTCCAACATCACACTCAACGAGCTGCAGTCCACACAAGTAGACTGCAGTGTCTAAATCACTGGATTTTCGCCTGTATGGTATACTTCCACATTATTATTTGCCACTGTTAAAGAACAATGCACATGCATATTCTGTTTATATGTACAGCAAGTCAGCCTTCAGACTCAAATCTACAGTAGAAGTTATTCAGGTAATTTGCCAGTTGAGGGTCATCCATTGGGGGGTTTCTTCTGCTTTTTGTAGTTGGTTATGTCCTATAGGGCTTATCACACTATTTGCAGCCACTTTGCAATCACTTTGAAAATGAAAACATCACAAGCGTTGAGAAGGGTCCACCTGCAGCTCCGCAGACCGGCCTGAGGCGTGAGACGTGTTAACAACTATATACATTAGTTAATGCCAATTCATGTAACATTATTGTAAAGTGTTACCGAGATACCATTGTTTTTGAAATTCAGAAGATTCCATGAATTACGAGCGATTGCTTTGTTTCAGTGTGGCTTACCTCCATGCTGCTCTTTCTCTATGTTTTTCTCATAGACCGTATGAAAAAAGGTTTTTCTCCTTCTGCTTGTAAGCGCATGCGCACTTCCTCGCTCACGCCTCAGGTCGGTCTGCGAAGCTGCAAGCGTTGAGTCCGAAAGATGGCAGTCATGGCTTGTCCCAGATCCACAGATCATTTTTAAAAAATTGGAACAGCATCGTCCAATGAAGCGTGAGGTCGGAGATTGCCCGGATGAAAGTCCGGAAGCGACCTATGCTAGGGAGCTACATTCATGCTAGGGACAGAGGCACATAGCTAACGTGAGGATATTTAGTGAGGTTGTACATCATGCAGTATCGCAGCTAGTGGTTGTCCTATAAGCAGGATCTCGTTATAGAACACGAATATACCGTAAGTACCTGACGCTATTACGCGAATGAATTGTGCATGTATTAAGCTTTCATTTGTTCATTGATCAATTACATGCTCACAAGCTAGATGCACAACTAGCTTACTCTGTAGCTAACGACGCTGGCTTCTAATTACTGCTTGTATCTTGTGAATGACAAATGGATAGTCCGCATCAAAAGCTTGCTAGCTAGCTAGTTAATAACGTGTACATCGGACACCATTTAAAACGTTAGCTAAATAGTTAAAGGTTGTCAGTTTCGTAAAAAATTCGAGAGACCGAATGTAAGCGGTCTTTTCAGTGCCATTACTTGTGATGTGTTATGGATATTTTTCAAAACCGACTGAATATTATGTTCTCGTGGCGTTTGTCAGCTAAATTGACACCAATCTTGTTCCCAGATATTGTGGCACAAACATTTCAATGTCAGCATGTTCGTAAACTAGTTGGTGACACGAACTAGATAATTCTACACAAAATATTTATTGTTTAATTGGTGGTCTGCTTTAACAAGCGAGGTTTAATGAATTAGAATCTCACTTTGTTTTCTTTCTTATTGCTTTGTATTCCTGGCGGTACTTCTCAAGGGACCTGCCAACTGTGGTATGGCTGTTCTTAGCAGCTAACTAGGACGCTGTCAGGTGGACTGTGAAAAATGCAGCACGCTTAGAAAAGAACTGAATTAACGTTACGTGACAATGAAAACAAACAATGTGAAACCCATCAAGAGACTGAGCTATAGTAATTGCTATACGTTTTTTTTTATATTTCTACATTGCCTACGAGAGCAAGGATCTGTAGTTAGCTTGTAGTCGCTTGACTTGTGTCACTTAGCTTATCTTGCCCGCTGTACTCTGTAGCCAGACCGCTGGTTGGACCTGGGTTTTAACATTAGTAAACAAATCTGTCAAATCTGGGCTGAAATTTAGATTAAGTGTGTACGAAATATGTATTTTTTCTTATTTGTGCGATAATAACGGTGCGATAGTGGTTACGCTCAACCGTTTTAAATGGACCCTGTAGTGTCATTGCAGTAACCTAGCTATCTTTTCGTCTCGATGTGGAATTTATTGCTGTTTGTCCATAGGGAATAATGTACTGGCCTATCGTTCATGACGCGTTATAAGAAATGAGTTTGAAACCATGACGACTTTGAGAAAACAATCCCCAGATTTCTCTGTGTAATACATTGGGTGTGGCACTACTAGACTGTTTGCTTTTACGAATTGTATTTCATTTTTTTAAATATTTTTTTTTCGATAAAATAGTCCTTTAGTCCATCAGAACTGCAGTTATTAAATACTTATGTTGTTCCAAGCAGATATTGAAACATTATAATTTAGACATACTTTCAGCTAGTTTGTTAACTATTTAGCAGTCTTTGGTGGGTGTGATTTTAGTGGGATGTGGTTTGGGGTTTGGGAACACCTGACTTTTGCCGCTGTTTGTTGTGCAAAATAGATGCTTCATTCCTTTGGAAAGTTTGTCATTTCTCTGAAGATTCAACATTTCCTTAGCTTAGTTCTGATTTACTGTGCTATCTTCGAAAATGTGAAATTGGGCAATAGTGTTATTACTTCTTGTCTAATGAGAGTAGGGTACTTGTTTTGGTTTTGGGGAATTTTCTGGCTGCTCAGAGCATACACAGCTGAGATTTCTTGTGATTTCAAATTAGAGCTTATCTGTAAGATTTCTTCACACCTGCAATATAGGCTATATGGTTTTGTTGGTTTTAAGTGATTTCTGTAAAGTTAACTTTGTTATGGGGTAAAAGGGTCATTGTGTGAGGAAAGGTATGTGCTACAACGTGGATACTTTAGTCTTATTTTTCAATAAATAGCCAAACACTATGTCTTTACATGAAAAGGTCTTTAAAATGGCACCTGGGTTGTGTGAAAGTGTGACTGCAGTGGGACATGCTGTGGGGGAAGAAAAAAAAACCATTTTGCTTAATTTTCTTGTCAAAACATAGTGTTGCTGTGTGTCTGATAGCGGATGTGTTATTTTAGGGGCATTCCATGTGAATTTGTACAAATTCTCTTGGAACCTGAAATTTTCCACAAATACACTCCATACAGAGGAAAGACATTAGGCCTACTCATTTTAAGATCTGGGTCAGAAATGGTTCTTGAGAAAGCAAGGCAGTTTATGTGGTCTTGAAATGTGGTCTTATAAGGATGTTCTAGGTTTCTTGGATGTGAAAAGGATTGCAGCAGTCTGGATGAGGAGAACTTTCTTCATTTCAGAGTGTGACTGTTTTAAGCTGTAGGACCCAGCTAAGCCACCATTTCCCTATACACAACCAACCAGTACAACACAGTTTTAGAACATATCAAAAGAATAAGAGCGTTTTATAAATGTTAACATTTATACTTTTATGAACAAAGTATTGCAAAGAAAGCATCCAGAATTATAATGATACCAAAATTTTCCCAGTGCAATGTAAGTTTATGGTTTAAAAATTACAGGGTCTTAATTTTTAGCACCTATAAATAACCTAAAATGGGCACTTTAATTGCAGGTTTCTAAAAAAAAGTAGTCTAAATACCCAAATGCCCTCCCTGCATTGGAATATTGTTTTTGAAAAGCATTATGCCTAAATCCTGGTCCAATTCCTTTTCATATTTTTTTAATTCAACACATCTTCCACGAAACAACTCATTACTGTAATGCATCTGCAGTTGGATTTTATGGCAGTATATGTATAATTTATATTTAAACTCTTTCATAAAGATAAAAATGTAAAATAAAATATAGGCTATTTCCTCAAAACCTTTACGATGTTATCAAGAGGGATGTAGTTTACATGTTTATGCTAAAAACTGTTCACTTTTAACATTGAATATAGCCTATATTTCACATAAAAGTATTGTGTCCAGCTCCATGTTTATCACAACCGTAATTTATTCTCAGCTTCCGGTTGAAATCATTAACGCAAGAAGATCCAAGATGGGTACAAGGACAGCATGTTCTCCTTTCTATGCCTAAATAAGTTTATTTCCTCTGTGGCCCCTCTACCCACCACCATGTTCTTTCAACACTTTAATAGCATTTAATGTTTCTCTGTTAAAATGTTAAAAATGAAATTATTTGATATATTAATATGAAGGTCTTTAAAGGCCTAGCATGTTGTTGGCAAAATATTGGCTGAATCATCACGGCATCATCAGAGCACCGTGACAGCCTGAGATGTCTCCTCGACTCTCATTTTGTCGTGTAAACAGAGGGATTTGTAGTCCTGATGTGTAGCAGAGGACCCACTACTCCAGGTCATAACATCTCTCCTGGAAAGGAAGTAACATGAGACATCTGTATAATAGGACTTCAATGCTCAACAAGTGACACAGTCTGAACGCACAAACCAGAGGTTAAAAGCCCAAGACAAGCATATCACAGCAGGGTGGTGCATGATTGGCCTATTGCATTGCCCTGGGAGGGAGGGATTCAGTCTGTTCGGTTGTCAGTTTGCTGGCTCTGCCTTTGCGTGAGGTGTACTCAGTAGGAGAACAGGCTGGGCAGTCCATATACTCATAGGAAACATTCAACATAAAATCGGTTAACAAGGGAATTAATTCTGGCCTAAGACCGTTGCCCCTCCTCGCCGCACCCCCCCACCCACCCACTTCTCAAGATAAACAGCGATGAGTACGTGAATGCATTGACGCCTTGATCTAGGACCCCAACACAATAGATTAAAAAAATTACATATTGCATGTTAACCTCCATATATAATGCTGTCTCTTATAATCCAATCCTGGCATCTTGCCCCTGCAGATGGTAAAACTCTGCATCTGCAAGGCTTCAATGTGTCAGCTGCTGTGTCCCAACATGTCATTAACTGTACTTCCTAGCTGCTTGGAAGCTGATCTAGGATGGATATAGATTTGATATCCGCCATTCGCTATGTATGCCTAGTATACATGGTTTTATATTATATAGATCTGGGGATATGTAAACTGTCAAACCTTTTGTTTACAATTAAGGCGCCAGGCTTATTTATTCTGCATAATTTTTTTACGGTTTTGAGATTGCATTTTTACAAGATGAAAAGGTTTGTCTGTCCTCATTTCCTAATGGATATCAGAGCCAAACATTGCCTATTAGTATTTTATCACCTGAAAGTACCGCCGCGGATAGACCGCGCTGGCTGCTGCAGCGCATTGTTTATCTCAGCCCCACCGTTTGGATGAATAATTTAGGCTTTTAGATTCGTTTCTGAAGGAGCAGGGAAATGACTCTCCGTTGCGTCAGAGCCGGGAAGGTAGCAGCGCGCTTTTGCGGAATTGCGTTCCCTCCTCACATCCACGGCCGCGCGCTCTCGAACAGACCCCGCGGTGCAAAGGTAAACAACTCCATTAAGATCACGCTCCTTGCTCTCGCGTAGCGTTTCACGTTTTCACTGCTCCTGTTCATTTACTTACTTCTTTTTAACCGCACGGGTGCAGTGGGTGATCGAAGCGCCGTTCCAGCTCTTCGTTTTCATTTGCGTTGTTTGTTTTTTGAAGCTCTTTCTTTTCCTAACTGGAGAGGAGACGGGCGCCCTGGGAGCGGCCGGTTCTGACCCACTTCTGAGGCTCGTCTCTCCCCGCGTGGCCAGCTGTATTATTTATGACTGTGTGAGGGGAGGGATGGTGAGCAGGCAGCCCGTGTTAACGCGTCCCGCGGGAGAAACCACAACGTACTCCAGAAAAACCTCGGTCCCCACGGAACATGGGCTTGGTGTCCGCGTGTGTTCTGTATTTGGCACATAAATCAAGAGGTTATACATGTTTTTCTGCCTTGTCCTCACAAGCTGCTGTAACAAAATACAGGCCATATTGGAGTGCAAGGTCGACTGACACTACTCGGAAGTATGAATAAGCCCTTATCCAGGCCGCCCTGTGTAGCGATGCTGGTGCTGCTCCTTCCGCAAGCCTTTGTCCAGTAATCCATTCCCGAAATTGGGGTGACCGCAAACCCTGTATCTTTCCTATACATTTAATTACGGTGTTAATTGGCCCACTGATCCTCATCAATCCAGCAATAAAGAAGACTTTTTATGGCTGGATGTATTGCCCTATTTTACAATAAAATTGCTTTGCTTTCCATGTGAATAAAAAAGTGGTGTTAACACTGGTTTTCAGATCAATTCAAGGGAGCCTGACTCCCATCCTATGCTGGACCCAGCCTGAGTAAGACCACACAGTCTGTAGATTTAGGCCCATAACTTGTTTCTCTTGGTGCTCTTACATTTGTAGTTGCTTTCGAGGCCCCATGTTCCACGTGACCCCTATCAGCGTGTCTGGTTCCTTTTGCACTTGGGTCAAGTGTTTTACTCACCTGGGTTTATAGACTCTCTCTCATTTGCTAGGTGTAAGCTTTCAGCTGGATGAAAGCATTCTGGTGGCCTTTCCCACAGGAGGTTTCGCTGAGGGATCATAGCTCATGGCTCTGCTTCCTCCACCTGAATTGACTACAGTCGCATTATTCGCCAAAAGCATGTGACCATCAAGAGCATTATTTTAAGTTCTCCACTAGTAAAATAAATAATGCTCATAGGAAAACCTGAACATAAGATTCAGTTTTAAATTGGCTATCCTTAATTTTTCAGTTTTCATGGATTTGGCGACATCTGTGGTGACTGGTGGTTTGAAATGAAGCAATTACTAGGAACACATCGAGTGTTTATTTTTCTTAGAAGACAACCCAGTGGTAGTGTATTTTGGAGAAAGAACACTGCCTTGAGACAACAGTGTCACCTGACGTGGCAACATTGAGCAACATATAAACCCTAATTTTAAAGAAGCCTTTTGTATTTTAGGCGCTCGCTCTTTTCCGTTCGGCATGCAAGTTCCAGTGCGTGCATCATCATATTTGAAAGCTTGGCTGGGTTTCCGCACCCGACACCACCAGTGGAAAATAACATATAGAGGAGAAATTTCAGAATGCAAACACATTGAATCAGTATTGCTACAAGTGTGCCACCATAAAAAAAGGTATGGTAAATGGACTGCATTTATATGGTAAATGGACTGCATTTATATAGCGCTTTTATCCAAAGCGCTTTTTCAATTGATGCCTCTCATTCGCCAGAGCAGTTAGGGGTTAGGTGTCTTGCTCAAGGACACTTCGACATGCCCAGGGCGGGGTTTGAACCGGCAACCCTCCGACTGCCAGACAATCGGTCTTACCTCCTGAGCTATGTCGCCCCTGTATCAAATATACCATTTTTTAATATGATAAAATGAAGGATTGTGACTTTAAGCAGTCTGCTCATTTGTGTGCATGCACACTGTTGTGCTTTTGGCCGAGTAATTCCTTTGGGATGTGGTGGGTTTAAGCCGGCCGGGGACTCTCAGGTTACCTCTAAATTGGTTGCTCCTAGCGATGCACCTGGGGATCGTGACCTGACTTCCAATGAGAGCTGCATCTCTTCTGATTGGTGTTTGCTCTCCTGTAGTACACCGTGGCCTATAGGGAGTAAAACAGTCCCTGGCTCAAGAGTAAGTGCATCACAGAAGTTGCATGTGCATCGGCTGTACATAGTAGCCTACTCCTTGCTTGAGATGTACGTGACAGTGTTTCTAGTCTGTGAACTGGGAAACTGCAGTTGGATATGTCAGAAAATGACCAAAAAAAAAAGGCATCTTCACTGGCTCCCTTGGTATTGTAATTAAAATGACTACTAATTAAACCGCTAATTAAAATGTCTGTGGCTGCACCGCTAATGAAATGTGCCTCTGCCTGCTTGGTAGATTGAAACACAAATATTAGACGTGTGAAGTTTTACGATAACCCTGGGCCCAGATTATTTGATCTGCTGTGCATGTCAGACTGCGGAAGCCGTGTTGCCAAACCAACGCAGCTAGATTTAAATCACAGGGTGAGCAGAACCTTCGGCTACCTGGCTCGATTTTTGGGAAACGCTTGAGCAGGGCAGATTGTTCATAGTTAATAGTCATATTTTTATTATTCTTGTTACTTCTTTTGACTGCGAGCTCTTGGCCCAGGGGCCGTCGGCAGTTGCATATTCATGAGGGGGAGGAGGGCGAGCGAGCGGTGGTTTTATTGCCGTTAGCTCGCCGCCGATGAATTCTCGATCTGAAGGTCGAACGCGCGCTCGGCCAGCCGTGCCCTGAAAATCTCCCGGCCGATTTCCTCCCGGGGACCTGTTAAAGCCCTCCGTTTATGACCCGTCGTTTTTTTTTTTTTGCCCCCTCATGCAAGCTGTATTCAGCTAAATCACTCTTATGCACGGAAATAAAAGGCTAGTTTGTTAGCCCCCCTGCGACCCCCCCTCCCCCTATGCCCTCACTCATAAAACGGTGCACGGAACAGCACGACTCTCTCTCATCCGGCTGCAATATGTCCTGGAGTGCGACCCAGTGCGGTGAGGTCATCACGCTTCGTATATGCTTCAAATAACCTGGATCTTAGTAGCCTTCTTAGAAACGTTAGTAAAAGTGGCACGTGTGACCTGAGTCTTCCAGCAGCACTTAAGCCTCCTTGAGTCTCTTGTGTTTCAGCCTCTCGGTGCGTGTCTCTGCTTCAGTAGCGCAGAGGAAACGCTTCTGGCTGCAGCCCCGTGGCTTGTTTCCACTGTCAGTCCTTTGCAAGTTAAGCACGAATGGAATGGCTGAAAGCACCTCTGGTCAGGTCAGGTGCCCGGATGCGTATACAGCTTTGGACAGCGTTTGGGCCATACTTCGAGCTAAACAGAAAGCTGTCCTCTCCTTTCCAAGTGAATTCTGAGGCACCTGTTTCTCTCCGTAGAGAAACCGGACGGGAAATTCCAGTTACATGACATTCATTTAGCAGATAATCATATCTTGAGCAACTTACAGTATAGGAGAAGTAGAAGGGCGTTCATGTGATTATTATGGACAATAGAACCAGGCCAGGCTAAAAACACGCCCGGACCGTTGAGTAAAGGTGCCAAGTCATTAAAACGTTACTAGTTCTAAGTGCAAAGAGGCTAGATCCATAACAAGCACTAAGAAGAGAAACATAAAACCAGAATAATATAGCAGAAACCAATAAAAACACATTATGTAAATGAATACTAAATGAGGGAGTGCTCTGGCATTGGGATTGGAGGGAAACAAAGATACAAACTGAAGAGGTGGGTCTTTAGTCTGCGTCAGGAGATAGATGGTGATTCTGCTGTGTTGACCACTTTGGGAAGAAGGCAAGGAGTATGGCCTGCCCTGTGTGTTTATGGGGGGTGTGGGGAGGTGAGATTGGTGCTTATAAATAAATAAATAAATTTCTGTAATTTTGAGTCCGGGAAATGCCAGTTTTTTGCATTTCCATTTTGCAGAATGGAACTGAGCTTATTCCATTGAATATTTAACTCCATAACCAGCATGAATTGATTCTTCAGTTTTAAATTGTGGGTTTATGGCTAAGCTGCAGATGCAGGCACCGCTGGTCATTCGCAGCTATATAATATTCATGAATGGTTTGCCATGATGTTTAATGGTAAGAAAATGTTCCAGATGGCTTGCGGCCTCTGTGGGCCTGCAGTTCTATCCAGTCTCACCAGTTTCCCATAAAAGCAGACACCCTAAAATCAATGGTCCCCTTCTCTCTCTCTCTCTCTCAGCAGAACGGAGAGGAGTTTGGGGCGTGGCCTGTGGCAGGGGGTGTGCGGTGGGTGGAGCCGAGCTTCATGGTCGTGAGTTGGGCTGCCTCATGGATGAGGGACTGTCACGCAGCGAAGAAGTGGTGAGGCAAGTACTGGGTGGGAGCGTAGTCGGGGGCGGGGACCTGTGCAACAGCATTGGCTACGGCCCGCACAGCTCCGATGAGAACCAGAACCGCCTTCGGGACGAAGAGGTAGAAGAGGAGGGCGTGGATGGGCAGCTGCAGGGAGGACAGCAGGACTCCATGAATAACAATGAGAAAATGGACAACAGACCCTGCCCCCCAAACCTGGATGCCCAACACAAAGACTCCTCCTCAGCCAGCGCACTGCACAGCACAGACACAGGTGAAGCACACAGCACAGACCCAGGTGAAACACAAAGCACAGACACAGGTGAAGCAAATGGCACAGACACAGATGAAGCACACAGTACAGACACAGCTGAAGCGCACTGAATAGCACAGACACAGGCGAAGCGCACTGCACAGCACAGACACAGGTGACGCAAACTGCACAGCACAGTCACAGGTGATGCACATAGCACAGACACAGGTGAAGCACACAGCTAAAGCACACAGCACAGACACAGGTGAAGCACACAGCTCAGCACGCAGCACAGACACAGGTGAAGTGCACAGCATACCACAGACACAGGTGAAGCGCACAGCACAGATGCAAGTGAGACGCACAGCACAGACACAGGTGAAGCACACAGCGCAGACACAGGTGAAGTAAACACAGAGCCTGTGAGTTTCAACGCGCTCTGCTCGCACACATGCTCTGTCCTCAATTTAAAATAAGGTATTAATCGTTAGGAAATATGTTATCTAGTATTCCATTGACACCTTATCAAACAAGCAGACCTAATAGACAGTCACTTTCTTTTTATTGGTTGCTAGTTCTGCACATTTGTTTTCCATAAAGTTTTACGTAGCGAGCTTACATTGTCATAGTCATGTGATCGTAATGAGTTAAAACAAAAATGCAGTTCAGAATTTTGATATTCACATGACTGGTTATCTTTACTACTAGTTTTCTTGCTGATAAATTACCACAGCTGCAGCAGCATCACACTGGTCACTGTCATATCTGTCAAGTCTTCCTGAGTCTTAGATAGAAACGTGTTCCTTCTGGGAAGCCATGGATTAAAATAGAAGTAACTTATCAATAAAATGTTTTTTTTTTTTAATTACACTAGTGAATATCACACCAAACGGGATCAAAACTTCTGTTGCGCGGCCCGAAATAAATGTAATTGCATAGCTGCTCAGTTTTTGGTCGCTAGAAGCCGTTAACTTATTGAAAATGAACACAAACTTTTGCAGTGCCGTTTGTTTAGCCGCAAGTTAATGGTCTTTAGTCTCAGTGATTTGGCGATGTTTGAAACGCAGCAGGTGAGCAAAGCAGAGCGAGTTCAGCGAGTGAGCGGAGCGAGTCGAAAGTCTGCTCGCATCGTTCAGAACGTCGTGCATGTGCTGTGCTCTACTCACATACTCGGAGTACACGGCATAGATATAAATGAAGAAAATGGCACAGACACGAGTGAAGCATGCAGTACAGACACAGGAGAAGCACACCGCACAGACACAAGTTAAGCACGCGGTACAGACGCTGGTATAGCTCACGGTACAGACGCTGGTAATGTACGTAGCAAGAAGTGACACAGGTGAAGTGCAAGTGTGTGTTCTCCGGTTCTTGTACGTCTTGTATGAATATTCTCTGCGTGTGTAACTGTCTGTGTGTGTGTGCGTGCTCGTGCGTTTGTGCACGAGTCACTCAGTCAGCTGGCTGTAGCCTCCCTCCCTGTGTCTGAGGCAGCCCTACGGGAGCACGTGCTAACTCCTGTTAATCGCTCCGCTGATCTGATCTGCTCCCTGCCGATTGGCCCAGCCCGCTAAGCAGGAGCGTGACCGTTTCGGTCGCCCCCTAAGGGAGCTGGAGCACAGGGCTGGAACAGAGGAGCAGTCCTCGCCGTCGAGCGCTTATCTTCCTGTTCCGTCGTCTGCGTTCGGTCGTCAGGAGTCTGGCTTTTTCTGGTGTGCTGTCCTGTGCCGTGACGCAAGGCAAATCACAGCTAGCGGAAGCGTAGCGAGGGAAACCGAGTCGTTATTTTGAACCCTTTGGTGTTCTCGCAAGAGTTCCATCGTTGCCAGGCAACACAAAGGGCCCTCGGAGGTCTGGGGCGGTTGGGGCGTACAGTCGACAGGGTAGAAAAGGTTCAGGTATGTTATTTTGCTTTGAAGATCTACAATTAAGAGGCGGTGCAAGAATCATCTACAAATTATACAATTTTCAGAAACTCCCAAAAAAAAAAAACCCTGAACCTTTTATTCGTTGTTGGGTTAAGGGCCAGTGACAATACTTAGATCTGAATGAGAAATCTTAAAGTGTGAAAACAGTCAAAAATGTTTTTGCACTGGAAGCTCGTGTGGTAAAAGGGTCTTGTGTGAAAGTTAGCGTGAATATTTAATGCACAGTTTGTTGTGTTTTAGAATGGCTGTCTTGTATTTCCAGGTGTGCCTGGGGACTGTCCTTCTGTGTGTCCATTGACTGGTTCCTCCAACCCTCTAGGAGACAAAGCAGAGGGTTCCCCCAAAAGTGCCCCTGCCCCTGATCCCTCCTTGCTGCTAGCCTTGTTACGGGAGCTGCAGGAAGATGGTGACCATCCCCGGCTCCCCCAACAGCTGCACCAGGTCCGTACTGCACATGCCCGGAAACTCCGTTCAAAACCCGCATTCAGCCAGTCACTAGAACTCTGTTCAAAACCCACATTCATATCCTATCAGTAGAACTCCATTTAAAACCCACATTCACACCCTGTCAATAAAACTCCATTCAAACCCACATTCACACCCTGTCAGTAGAACTCCATTCAAAACTCACATTCACACCCTGTCAGTAGAACTCCATTCAAGACCTACATTTACAGCCGGCCTTACTGCCTGCTAGTTGAGACCTGCAGTTAGAGCCTGCCAGTGAGGCGTGATGTAAGCAGTACTGTTTGGTCTAGAAGGTGCATCATTGGGTAGCCTATGATAAAGTTCATGTCTGGGTCATGCTATCCATGTAGCCTGTAGGCTAATGCATTCCAAATGGAGGAGCCAGGAAAAAATGTATCTCCACTGCACCTCAGGAATGCTATTTGGAAATAGTAGGGGCTATATGCTATTGGAGACAAAATAGTATCCAAGAAGACGGTTGCCTGCAATGTGTGCAAGCACTAACTGCCCTACTAACCCTTCAAATACACTTTTTCTCTCTCCTCCAAAGGAGATTGGTCGGTTTAGTTTAAGGAAGCCATGGCGTTGTTGTGAATTAATGATGGACTCATGCAGTATCATTTTTTCTTTCTTTTGAGTAACTGTTTATCTAACTGAGAGATTTTATTGCTGTGAACGGCATTATGTCTTCCATGGTTTTATTTAGTATGTGTGCACGAGAGTATATGTGCATGTGTGTTTGGACATGCCATTTTGCATGGTTGGCATTCAGGTCAAAGTTACATGAGTTAGTTTTCTGAGCCATGCACTATTCCTGTTCATGAACAAAAGGGCATTGAGAAATGGCTCTGCAATGTGCGCCATATGTGTAGGAGGGGGAGTGCACTGAAACGCCACAGCATACTATCAGCCTGAAATGTTTCATGATCTTTTTGATACTGATAAATGTCTCCACACATCACGAACAACATATCTGTCCTCTGCCAAAGTTGGACTGAGATACTGATCTCATTTTTGAGAACAGGTGTAAATAGGCTTGTGGCAGGTGGCATCTGACCAGTGAGTCTCTGCTGACGATCTTCCCGTGGTCAACAGGGGGTGCCTTCTTATCTTCTCTTTTTAAATCATCTAAATATTTAACTGGTGGATATTTCATTCACACCCACTAATATTTAACCACCTAATCTGCGACAACGCATTTTCGTGACGCAGTTACTCTCCCATCTTCCTTTTAGCCTAGTCTCGTTTTTAATGTCTTTCCGTTGCAGATATTTAACAGTCCATTTGCTTCCTGCTTGTGCTTCCTGAGGGATTAGAAACAGCGCGGTGTTTAGCAGGTTATTGTAATGGCTAACACAAATGAGACCGAACAATAGGAAAGGCGAAGACAGGCAGCCAGGAGCAACACGCAGGACGTCAAGCCTTATTCTCTGTCTCCTCCACTGTGTGGTGTTTCCACGGGGACCGAGATCATGATGTCAAAACAAGGTCACACCCACATGGGGGAGGGGGGGGGGGGGGGTTGGTGGACAGTGGGGCTGTGCAGCCTATTGATCCACAAGTGGTTAATAAAAATAAATTAATTATGAATTAGACAAACACATTTTTATTTATAATTTCAGGAACCTAGAAAAACACCATTTGAGAGATGACATGGAGAATTTTGTTAATTGAAGGCGATTGTGGCGGACACTGACTGTCACCACCACTTTGGGCGTGGCCTTGTTATAACCATCAATACAGTCGTTCCTCTTCTCCTTTAGCATGTGTGCACGTAGGAACAGGGGAAATGAGAGAAAGATGTATGGCTGGAGAAGTGCCTGAAGGTTCTGACCCTCGTTTGCCCTTTGTGCTAGAAATGGGGGGTAGGGAAGAGGTTATGTTTTCAAACAAATTCACCTAGGCACATGCCTAGATCCTAATGAAACTCGTATTTTCTTATTAACCTTAATCACTAAAGGGAAGGGCTGTTTTTTAAAAATTGTGTGTTCACCTCCCACTTTTGTTTTAGCACATGTATGTGCTTGTGTGCTTGTCCGCATGTACTTGTGCGTGCGTGTATTTGTGTGTGTGTGTCTGTGTGCGTGTGTTCTTGTGCCCTGTGAGTGTGAGCTTCTGCGTGCAGGTATGCATATTTCTTTGTGTGAGTGCATGATTGTGTGTGTGTTTGTATTTATCTTGAGTGGGGGTTTTTAAAGCTGCGTAGTCCAGTCTCTCATTGTGTGGGGGCAGAGTTTGGTGTTCAGTGCAGTATCTTATCAAAACCTCGCCGTGACTCCAACTGCTGTGTTTTTGTCTTGTTCAACAGATAGCTGAGGCCTACTTCCTTGAAGAAGATTGTATCCTTATTGTCTGCTTTACAGCAGATGTTGTGTTTTAACAGCATCCATGCTTTATCAGGAAATGAGCCACAGAGTCTTTATGTCCTCCAGATACTAAACTCCTTATTCTTGCACTGACAGTGCTGTCGCCGTACAGTTGAAGCCAAAACATTCCAGTTTCATGCATCTGCTGAACGTTCATTAAGAGGCATAGCCATGTACTGTGCAGAGAAAATGGACATTCTTTACAATAATATAGAAACCAGAACCCCCCAATAGCTAATAAGCAGAGATTACAGCAGAATGGCAGGAGCTGACTATCACAGTTCGGATTTCACACCTTGTTTGCGCATGGAAATATACAGGCCATCTTTAGCAAGCTTTTGTAGATGCTTACATCACTGGAAGACTATTGACCCCAGAGGTGAAAGCCTCCAGTTCAGTGGCCATTGTCCTGCTGTCCCCACCTAGTGTGACTTGCACTTTTAGTTATGCTAAGACTACTTAATATGCTTCGGAGGTTTGAAGCCATTAGTGCTTCTTCAGAAAAGAATATTGCTTATTCAGCTCAGGCCAGGAGCAGTGGATGGAGACGGTGCTTTGATTTTTGGGACAACTGGTCATCGTAAAGCTGAGGGCATCCATATCCAGCAGTTCTGGACGGAGAACCCAGGAAGACACTTAAGTTGCTTCTGAGCCAGCACTGACCTGGATAGGATAAAGGTACCTTCACACTTAGCACTATAACTATAAACGATAACAACCGCTACAACGATACTGAGCTTCTCAAGCATACAGCCTATAATGGTATTGTTCCACAATGTTCCACTGTATCGTTCTGTGAAGCATAATTTTTTTTCTGTGAAGCGGGACAGTGGGATGTCTGTCATTGAAAGATACAGCGCAAGGATCTTTCACTTTTTATTGGCTGAAGGTGCTTTACAGTTGTGTCTGCATGAAGAAAATCACTGAGAGCAATCCCAATTTATAGTTATCTATAGTTATATAGTTATCTTTTTGGCTGCATTGACATTGTTACATTACATATGCATTCTGTTTTCTTCAGTCAAGTTCATTGCATATATCATCATAGTTACCATTCTTCATGTGAAGGTATCTTAAGGTAGGTTCTACTTTATTAATCCCAGTTTGCTACAAAATACTACCTTGGCCAAAAGACTGAAAAAATATATTAAGAAAAGGAATTTTATGCACTATTTTCACCTTGGCTCCTGGAACAGATGCCTGAAACGCTCATAAAGTAGAATTTAAAATCACATATTGCACTTCACCAACCTCCATTGGTATGAACATGGAAGTAAATGCGTAGTAAAAATGCAGAAGTAGCCATTATCCTCCGAGGTCTCCTGAGTTCAGTTTCGATGGCGCAAGAGGCTTCTTCCTTGACCCCGCCCCTTGCCCAGACGAGCAGGCGCTGCAGTTCGTCCAGCTGGAGAGGCTGTACCAGGAGCGGCTGCTGTCCAACCTCGCCGCCCTGCAGGATCACTGGGGTAATGCGCCGTTCCCGTCCCCGCCCCCCTTTGCCTCTCAGAATGTGTTCCGCCCTGTGACACTCCTCCCTTTGACACTGCCAGATGATTTCACTTCCCAGGGCACCAACCACACCCTCGTGTTTGAATAGAAATACAGAACAGGGTAAAATTAGACTTGTAAACATATCAGTCTTTTACATACATGTGTGACAAGTAGTACAGCGAAGACAGAAATGCCTGGGGGGTGTAACGGTTCACGCTGAGCCACAGCGCACGTGCCGAAGGTTTCAGTGTGCAGTTCCCACAGGTATTATTATACAGTCGTTCATTTATTTAACATTTTCCCACCCTATTCCTCCCTGATTTGGAATGGCCAATCACGCTGGCACTGCGATGCCCATCACAACCTCTGTTTGGGGAGCGCAGACAGCATGCGCTCTCCTGCAAAGCGTGTGATGTCACCACTTTTTTTAAACCGCGGACTACAAGTCAGGCTCACACGCAAGGCGGTTGTAGATGCTTGATGCACAGTTCAACCGGTGAACCGCGGACCCCTCATCAAGCAGCAGGCGACACCGGTGCACAATGATGCGTTGTCATTCTGGCTGACTGAAGCCTGTCCTCTCTAGCCAGCATTAGAGCCAGTTATGTGTTGCCCTCCAGGGCTTCCACAGTTGGTGCTGGCAAGGCACTTTTTGTTTTTTTGCTGCTACCTTGTTCATACACGCTCACTTTTACTACACTTTACTACACGCCTATTTTATTTTATCAGCTTTAAAACCCATAAGTGGTTTGCAGTTTGGTTACTATCAGATTGGCTGTTAATAATTGAGATGGCCTATCTATATATTTAGCTAACTACTTTCTAAAACTATCATTTTAATTGAGTCAAAATGCCAGTAAGAAGCAGGTTTTATATATATATATGCATTTTTTTGAAGGACAAATTTCTATTTCTAACTATATTTTTAACAGTACCTGTTATAATTAGGACAGACCGGGGCACGACCGGTTTTAGGTTTTAGCTTATTAAAAAAAATATATATACACAATATATACATACATTTTCGTGCAGAAATGGCCTGTATTCTGTAAAAGCATATGGAACGTGCCATTACAATATGGTGAATATCTCTGAAGACATGGATAAGAGCGAGTGCTCCTCGTAGCTTATGTAGGACAGAATGAGTGCATGGTACACATGGAATATACAACAATGTTTGCAAAGTTATTGTGGCTGTGTTTGTAATGGGCAGGGGCACGTTGTAACACAGTGTTACAACGTACCCCACACTATGGTAGTTGTACTCCTGCATGGCTCACAGTTTCTGCTTACTCGTGTCACATGTCAGGAATAGACTTATAACCCGCAAGCCAGTGATTTAAATGACACACTGTGTATTTGGAATCTGTGGTGTACACACATCATTAATTAATAAAAAAATAAAACACTTTGGAAAAACATTTACTTGTATTGTGCTAAAAAAAACTGTGTTGTTAATAACTGTTGACGAAGCTTTTAAATCAACCTGCCACTCACACATGAGAAGTGCCTTGCTAAAAGAGTAAGTGAAAACAATACATTGTTCTTGCTCAGGTGCAACTGTTAGCATCCCCATGTTTCAACATGCCCCACGTTAGTTTGTGCCTCTGTCTCACATTTTTAAAAATACTAGCAGTTTGTAAACATTAGCAGTAAATGTTGCCACAACAGAGAGGTCTGGTAAAAAATCTTGTGCAGCCACACCATTTCCAACAAGAGGTTTCTGTGAAAAAAGAAGGTACATAGCTTATATTTATTCAGGAGCTATCAAACCTTGAATACGCACTATACAGTGAATTCAAAGCTAGCAACTGTCAAGTAAATGATTGGCCAGCAAAGTGTTGAGTTATCCTCCGGTGTGTGAGTGCATGTGTGTGAAACACGGCGGAACATACTGAGATAGAAATATTATTTTGAGCCAGTCATGCATAGAGAACATTTATATTATTTAAATCATATAGTACTTCCATGGAGTGTCTGCAGAAGTGTATGGTTTCTGACTTTTTCTGTCAGTGTGCTGTTTTTTTTGGACACATTGTGATTGTTCAAAAGGGCCCTCAGCAATAAATGTTCTTTTTTTCCATTGGTCTTTATTCAAAAGCACAGTACGAACTGAACCATGACTCAGAATCCAATAATCAAAATGAAATGTGCCATTGGTGAACCGTTACAGCCCCACAGATGACTCAGCGTTTAAGTGCTGACCAACAGCGGCTATCGCACAAAATCAAATCTAACGCACCTGCTCACTGCGTAAACTCACGTTCACACAGCGAGCAACTCGGTTGATGGGTTGCTCAAGTGTACTAGGCTGAGGGAGGGGCAGGATCCTCTTTGTGGTCTCGTGCAGCTACATATTATTCAAGGGAAATAACGGCATCATCAAAGACGTATACTTGCCATACAGCCACATATCATCTCCTTTAGCTTTTTTAGTTATGTCAGGACACTGATACGTATTATTTATTACTGCTATCTCACTAGCCATGTATCGCCTTACCTCTATCACTAGTTAGCCACCTAGCTAGCGAGCTCTCTATCCCTCTCACTAGCTAGCTGCCTAGCTAGTGATCTCTCTATCTCTTGCATTAGCTAGCTAGCAACTGTCGTCCAAGCTTCATTTGTCCCTGTACAGGGCGCTTGTCCCTGTACTCTTTTTTAAAAAACTCTGGGTGTGATTGTACCATAATAAGGTGTTCCTCCATTTGCCCTCACTGAGCGGAACAATTATTCATGAAATGGTATCATATCGGTTGGAAAAATGCCTGTGAAAAGATAAACCGTGGGCAACATTTTTCTGACAACTTTGGTTGCTCAGTTGCCCAGTTGCTTGTCGTCACTCAGCTGCATAGAGAATGAATGGACTTCTGACAACTGGTCAACCCAGTTGCTCGCTGTGTGAACGCAGGGTAAGAGTCACAGGAGAGGATCCTGTTCTGGCTGCTGGCCTGTTGGTGAAAGCCTCTTTCAGAGAGCGTTGCGCATCGGTGATTTTCTCATATTAATAAACGGAGTGCTGTCGGCTCCTCTGGCTCTTGGCTGTTGCGGCTGGGGTCTACCGGGGGGGCTGTAACCGGCTGCACACTAAGCTCATCCCTGCCCCTCCCCCCCCTTCCCTGCCTTGCTGACGTACTCTCTGTTCCAGAGTCCAGATGGAACGCAGGCCGCCAGGGCGAGAGCCAGCCCCAGGGACGGGCCTGCACTGATCTGAGGTCAGCTCAGCTGGAGACCCTGAGCCTGATCTGCAGGACACACCAGCGGTGAGGAGAGAGCACCGTACACATACACGCGTTCCCCTCCATACAAGTGCAGCTGCGTATAGAGGGGTACAGGTGCACTGCAGGACTGGTGTAGTATAGAGAGGTACAGGTGCACTGCAGGACTGGTGTAGTATAGAGAGGTACAGGTGCACTGCAGGACAGGTGTAGTATAGAGAGGTACAGGTGCACTGCAGGACTGGTGTAGTATAGAGAGGTACAGGTGCACAGCAGGAGCAAGACTGGTGTAGTATAGAAAGGTGCAGGTGCACTGCAGGAGCAGGACTGGTATAGTATAGAGAGGTACAGGTGCACTTCAGGACTGGTGTAGTATAGAGAGGTACAGGTGCACTGCAGGGCAGGAGTAGTATAAAGATGTACAGGTGCACTACAGGACTGCTTTAGTATAGAGAGGTACAGGTATGCTGCAGGACAGGTGTAGTATAGAGAGGTACAGGTGCACAGAACTACATTACTATTTTGAGTAATTATCTGCACTGCTTCTGCCATGCTCAGCTTAACAAGACCTTGAACAAGCTCCATAAATGTATGAATAACATAGAAAGCTTTGTATACTTCAAATGTCATTAAGTGGCAAGTCATTTGTTTAACGGTGATGCGATGTTCTCACTGGCCGTCTCACCGCTGGGCCCTGTGAGACGCGCTGTGATGGCTCGAACATATGGCCCGCTGCTGCGCTTTCAGCAACTTGAGACCAGCGCTAGAGTTTCAGCGCGGGAAATGTGCCGCACTAATATTAGATTGCCTGGGAGCGGGGGGCGACCTTAACCATCACCCCGTCCCCCGTCCCCTTCCCCGCGCCACCGCCGCCGACCCAACCAGGGATCTGCTGGATCCTGCTGTAGCCTGACTGCTGACTGAAAATTGTCTCTCTCTCTCTCTCTCTCTCTCTCTCTCTGTATCTCTCTGTCGCTCTCTCTCAGACCTTCGCTCAGTGTGGAGAAGGTAGGCAGCCATGCGTCGCCTTTTCTCCGTGTGCTTTGACGCGTCTGTTTCTTTGTGTGCGTACGTTCGTACGTGTGTGTGCGTGCGCGCACGCATGTGCTTGTGTGTGTGTGCGCATGTGTTTGTGCATATGCGTGCACGTGTGTGTGTGTGTGTGCATGTGTATGTGCATGTGTGCGCGGGTGTGTGCGTGTGTGTGCACGTGCATTTGTGTGTGTGTGTGTATGTGTGCGCGCGTGTGGGTCTGCCTGACTAAAAGCACTTGTCTGTTTGAGAGCGCTAGAGCCTGTGTGTATGTGCTTGACCGTGTGTACGCGTGTGTGGGTCTGCCTGACTAAAAGCACTGGTCTGTTTGAGAGCGCTAGAGTGTGTGTGTATGTGCTTGACCGTGTGTACGCGTGTGTGTGGGTCTGCCTGACTAAAAGCACTGGTCTGTTTGAGAGCGCTAGAGCGTGTGTGTATGTGTGTGCGCGTGTGCATGTGTGTGTATGTGCATTTGTGTGTGTGTGTGCATGTGTGTGTGTGTATGTGTGTGCGCGCGTGTGGGTCTGCCTGACTAAAAGCACTGGTCTGTTTGAGAGCGCTAGAGTGTGTGTGTGTATGTGCTTGACCGTGTGTACGCGTGTGTGGGTCTGCCTGACTAAAAGCACTGGTCTGTTTGAGAGCGCTAGAGTGTGTGTGTATGTGCTTGACCGTGTGTACGCGTGTGTGTGGGTCTGCCTGACTAAAAGCACTGGTCTGTTTGAGAGCGCTAGAGTGTGTGTGTATGTGCTTGACCGTGTGTACGCGTGTGTGTGGGTCTGCCTGACTAAAAGCACTGGTCTGTTTGAGAGCGCTATAGTGTGTGTGTATGTGCTTGACCGTGTGTACGCGTGTGTGTGGGTCTGCCTGACTCGTCTGTTTGAGAGCGCTAGAGTGTGTGTGTATGTGCTTGACCGTGTGTACGCGTGTGTGTGGGTCTGTCTCACTAAAAGCACTCGTCTGTTTGAGAGCGCCTGTGTGGGGGGGGTGTGCGCATGCATGCGCTGACAGTTTCACTTCTGTGTCCCTCCCACAGCGTTCGGCCGTGGACAAAGCGCCGAAAAGCAGAACTCGGACCGGGGAAGAGACGGCGGACGGCACCTTGCTTCCATGCAGCGCGCGTGAGTTACCCCCCCCTCGCTGCTCCTCCTGCGTGGCCTTCGAGGCTTTCGCCTCGCTGTCTCCGGGGATGGAGGTCGGCCAGTCAGCCAGACGATACTCCAGGGGTGTTACCCGGGGGGAATCGATGCCTTTAGCATTCCGTGTGTGCGCGCCGAGTGCATGCTGTACCGGGGAGCTGGCAGAGTTCTCGCCTCAGAGCAAACCCGCGAAAGATCATGACACCGGCGCTCCGTTTTAAAAATAGAAAAATATAACATTAGCAGGAACTTGAAAGTGAGCTAAGTCTGCGGCTTTGCTTTTTGTCGAAGGAAATCGGCCGTCTGTCCGAGAATAGATCATATTTGAGCCTACTTCCTTGAGGGAAATAGATATGAAAGAACCTCTAAACCATTTACAACTCTGCTTATCTTTTTGTCTTTGATTTGTTTTTTTCTTAATTTGGGGTGCATGTAATTACTCCCCTTACACACACACTATTTTTCTCAGTTTTTCGCAGAAGGGTGGCAAAGATAATGGCTTATCCCTTTGCTCTGAACAAATACATTGGGCCCTCCTTATCTTTCAGTGGGACCAGCTGGTTATATAAGGCTGAAAGTACAAAACATCCACCAGCACTGGCTAATGAAGCAATAGTAGTGCACCTGACATATATACATTACATACATTACTCTGCAATGACCTGGCGCAGGGGTTTTCAAACCTTTCTGATCCAGGGATCCCCACCTGGGCTCCAAGGCATCCAGGGGACCCCCGTAATATGTTAAAAGGGTTATATTTTTTTCAAAAGTTTTATATTTTAAAATGTTTTCATAAATCTATTTATAGTTATTTCAGATTAAATCTGGCCGGGGACACCCAAAAGTACCTTCAAGGACCACTGTAGGATAGGCATCAATTGTAAAGCGCTTTGGATAAAAGCGCTATATAAATGCAGTCCATTTACCACTTACCATTTACCACTGACCCCCTGTTGAAGACCCAGGACTTTGCAGCTGCTCTTACACAGTGTGGCCTAAAAGTGTGGAGAATATCGCTGGTGGTCTCAGGAACACAAAAGTGCAATTTATTATCAGTAACTGCAAAGCAAACCAACAGTTCGTATTGCAAACAAAACTAAATGCCTTTGCACAGCTCACCCATATTTACACAGCTATGACTGTAACATTGCCATCGCAGAAGTGAATCCAAGAAGACAGAGGATGTATGTATTCACTGTGCCCACCAAAATTATTCACATTCTTGATAAGGATGAGCCAGGAAGACTGCATCAACCCAAATGACGAGCAATATTGTATGCTCAAAAATGGGGATATTATATTCTTTCATGCTAAAATGATTGCTCAAAGCAAAAGCTTTTGTTTAGCAAGTGATTTTATTTATTTACTTACATATTTTTATTTTTTTGCAGAAAAGTGTCACAGTTATTCACACCCCTGTTTACAGGACTACTGTTGTTCAATCAGTACTCCTCAATACAAAATCTTCCTAGGTTATTCAGGTCCGTCAGTCTGTGCTTGTTGACTGCCCTCTTCGCCTGGAGACTGAGAGGGCCATTGCAAATTAGTAATTTTGTCGGTTAACCATTTCTTTGTTGATTCTGAAGTATGTAATAGTTTCCTTGCTGATCCATTTGAGTTCATGTTTCAGCTTCCTGGTGGAGGATTACCAGGTTTTTAGCCAAAATGTCAGTGACACCTCAATTGTATTGGTTTAACAGGATATCATTTTCCCATTTTTTGAGCACATGATATAGCTCTGTACCTGTATTGTTTATTTTATACAGCAAAACTGAGCTGCTTAAGAAATAATTAAAAATACAGGTTGATGTTTAAAAGTCCCGATGTCAAAAAAGGCAGAAGAGTAACATCCGCCAAAGTGAAAGTGGGATTTTGGAAAATCTTTTAAAAAGTGTAAAAAAAAAACCTCCTTTTAAAAGACGCCAGTCAAAAGCGTTATGGTTCACGTTTGGCTGTGTTTCTCTGTAGCAGAGGTATGCAGGGAAATGGCCGAACCAGTATGGTCACTTTCTTCCTGACCTGCATTCATTGAGAGAGACTCCACTCTACTGATAAGATGAGTGGCTGATACAGAGCGGGAGGGGAGGGGTTGGTGGGGGGTGGGGGTGGGGGGGGGGTGTGTTACCTGGAGTGTTCTGTTCCGTGGCCCGGTTTCACTTTCACGGTGCACGTCCCCCCCCCCCCCCCCCCGCCCCCCCCCCGCATGGCCATCTGTCATCGCAGGCTATTCACCGCCTCCGTCTGCCAGACCTGTGCCGTGGTGATGACCGCTGCTCGGGGCTGTCAGTACGCTCAGGATCTGATAACCGACGCGGTGCTCAGATCCGTTAGGCATGCGTGCGGTTACCACCAAATCTGCCACCGACTTCACTGTTAGGCTGAAGGCTACTCTATAGATGGATTTCCATGAATTACGACATTTGAATTGAACAATGTGAAAAATTAAGAGAATTTCCTGAAGGTGAGGCGCTCGATTTACTAGCCACTCGAAAGGCATCTGAATCTTTCCACATTGAGCTGGGAACTTTCATTCTGTTCAAGACTAGTTTTTATTTAGCGCTCCAACCTCAATGACAGGTCATTTCCAGCCCTATTAAGATCCTCATTCTCTTCTCAATCCATTTCATATTTTCGCTTTAACGTTTCAGCACAAAATCAATTTCTCAGAACTCTTCAGCAGGAAAATAAAACCTTTCTGTCTCGACGTAGGTGCCTAGCACTTTCTAATAAATGCTGCTGTACTGACTGAAAGGCATTAAAGAAAAAATTGCAGTAAAGTAACATTAACAAAAGGATCAAAGCAAGTTATTGGAAATATAATACCTTCAGTGAGGGCGTATAGCAGATTCTGAGACTAAAAGAGACTGCTTGTATTCATGTTTTTGTCACTGGATAACCAGTTCCCTGCATGTGCCTTATTGGTGAGGCACGGGCTGTTGCCTGAGTGTCCTATGGGTCAGACTCCAGAACAAACAGAAAGGATTGATTATGCAGCCTGAGGGCGGAGTCAGAGGATCAACTGTGATGTCACAAACAGAGCGACCAGGGCGCCGAGTGGCTGGAGAGTCAACATTAATAATAATGTAATCTGAAACCGTGGGTGGGACTTAGGGGTGGAGGAAGGAGCAGAGATTGCTCACTCGTGCTTGGAGAGCGAAAGGGAGAGATTGGAGTTGGTGAGGGAGGGAGAGAGAGAGAGAGAGAGCGTTCCGGTGACGGCGGCTCCCATGTGTCCTCAGGCAGCGGTACTGAATCTGGACGGCTGATGGAGGAGCAGCAGGCCACTGAGGAGGTGCGCCCGGCACAGGGCACGGAGGGCCAGAGCGAGGACGCTTCCACGCCGGACCACCAGAGGGCGCCGCTATGCAATTCTGACTCCTCGCCCCCTCTCGTGGACGCGCCCACTTCGCCCGTGCCCGGCTCCGTTGACTGTGGTGGTGAGGGCGGCGACGGAGATGCCAAAAAGGTGCCGGGTGGTGAAGAACAGCTGACTGACAGCTCGTCGCTGGCCAGACTGGGCCCCACCGTTCCCCTCTTGGAAACCCCATCTCTCGGGGTCGAACCAGAGATGGAGGAGGGGTGCGGTTCGCAGGCTGGTGCTGAATGGGTGGGGGTGGAGCCAGTCACCACGGGGACAGGAGACAGACAAGGGGACTCGCCCACTGGGG
Organism: Anguilla rostrata; assembly: GCF_018555375.3. Lineage (NCBI taxonomy): Eukaryota > Metazoa > Chordata > Actinopteri > Anguilliformes > Anguillidae > Anguilla > Anguilla rostrata. The sequence goes on along the minus strand of NC_057933.1, from coordinate 26,054,106 downwards.
TGGACTCAGACCTGCTCCGCGCACAGGAGCTTGAGTTGAGGGAGGGAGAGGATGAGGAGGTGGAGAAGGAGGACGTCCCAGAAGACGACTTTGAGGCAGACGAGGATGAGTTTGGGGACGAGACTCTTGCTGTGTCAGGAATGGGAGCGGCTTCGCTGGACGAACTGGCCAAAAGAATAAAGGTGGAGCAGGTGAGAGCGCCCCCTACCTGTATGTCTGTTTCTCAGTCTGTCCATGTCTGTTCTTTGTGTTAGTAAAAACAATCATTACAATGATAATAAATATTATTTGGTAAGCACTTTTCATGAACCCTAAGTTCTGTACACAGTGCTAGGAGCCCAAAATGAAGCAGGGAAGGCACAATGCCATTGCATATTGTACTCTAGCTCCCTGGGCTTTATAGCTTACTGCAGAGAATTGAGGAACCGTCTTGCCTGAAGAGACCGCTTTTGTTTAGTGTGAAAAGGCTGAAAAGTTTGTGCTGTATAAACTGCTGAGTTGAGTAGGAAAAATCCACCCTTGTCTTCTAATAAAAGAGGCAATGCAGTGAGGAAAACTGTTCATAATTGATCCAGTTGTGACTGGTTGTACCAGTCAGTGGCGTACTAAAAAAAACATAATTTACATCAATCTGTTATACCAGGGGTGCCCGGTCTTATCCAAAAAGGGGTCGGTGTGGTTGCCAGTTTTTGGTTTAGCCCAGCACTAACTAAGACACCTGATTCTACTTATCGATGTCTTGATTGAAGATCGTGATTAGTTATTTAGTTAGTTTTGGGCTAAAACAGAAACCTGTACCCACACTGGCCCGTGCTCCCTTTCTGCTTTTCGCTGAAGGCCTGTAGGAGTTAAAGATATAGCCCCAGCCTGTGATATATTAGTGTCTGACTCACACCGTTGCTTAGCGAGCCCTTATTGGATAGAACACATAACAAGCGATGTTGAGTAGGACGGATCATGCCATTTATATAACGTGTATAGTGAAATCAAATCCAAACAAAAACATGTTTTCTGTGGAAAAAAACCAGTAACACTTGAGAACACGCCAACTCGGGACACTGGGGGAGTGGTCGGGTGTGGCATTCTCGTGATTCGTTAGGTCTGCCAAGCTAATTGACCTTAGCACTTTAGTTGTTTATCATAATCCTGTCAAAAAACTGGGGCATGTTTTTAAAGGAGAGTGGGACAGTCCATTCTCCTTTTGTCTGTTTTGCTTTGTTCAGACAGGTAGGATGCAGAGACGGTAACAGATAGAGAAGGGACCGCGGCTGAGAAAGTGCCATGTCGGGCAGATTGCGTCACACGTCTCGCCACAACTGGGGCCTTTTTAACAACCCCTGCCGGTTTAATCAGTGAACTCTGGGACTTTGCCCTCAGCAATCAGCATTTTAGCTGAAGTAAGCGAGTTAGGGTTTGGGGATTTGCAGGGATAGTGCAGGGTCAGGTGGCTGTTCTCATGTGCTGCCATTAAAACATTCGCCCTGTTGAGAGAAACGTGTCCGAAGCGGTTTTAAGTCCAAGGAAATGACAAAACCGTCAGTTTTATTCAGCGAGGAGCTGGCACGAATCTCGAGGAGTTTCGTTATTTATAACGCCGTCAGGGGAGACACGATTGAAGAGCCGCTCAGCCAAACAGAGTGCAGGATAGAAAGGTGGGAGGACTCCACCATCTGGACAGGCCAGGGAGCAATCAAGCGCCTGCAGGGTTGCGTGGAATGTACTGGGGTCAAGGGTCACTTGCTGAAATCACCTATTCCGCATACTACACATTACTAGCATTGCCTAATGGACTACAGACTCATTCGGGGACCCATCTTATATGCTCCAGTGACCCATTTTGAGTCCATATTCCCATAGTTTTTAAGAAACGCTGACTCCGGCTGATGAATGCTTGGACTTGGGGTCAAAGTTCACTCTCTGGAATCTGGGAAGTGGGGTTTTTTAAGTATTAAGACATATCCAGGTTTTTCAGTAACACTTTTAAGGTGCAGCCTTGTGCACAGTAAGCGGTTAATTTGTTTTCTGCATACTGGAATCACCCTCAATGCTGGACCATTTGTGTATATTTGCATATTGTATGAACACACACACAGTCATTTTTTAAAGTTTAGTTATTAATATTTTGGTATTATTGAATTTCAAAAGTGACGACCTCAACAACCTCTTAATCAATGTTTCGTTGAACATGCAGCAGTTCAGTATGTTCATACTCTATAATTTTGTGAATTTTTATTTGCAACACTTTTATAAGTGTAAAAGCTGGCAGTCTTAAATAGTCCTTGATAATTTCACATGCTTTTGGGATTTAATGACCATGTAAACCAGGGTATGTAATGAACACCCGACACCAGCCAAATTCTGGAAAAATTTTGATTGTGGCTGGTAAAATTTTCTACTCTAGCAGCCACTTTGGCAGGCAACCACCCAGGTTGTGTTATATTGTAAAATGTATTGTGGCTGAAAAAAAAACATTTAAAATGGCTGGTGATTTTTAGAATCCGCACGCCACTCTGGCCAGTGAGTGAGAAAGTTCATTTCGTGCCCTGATGCAAGATTGTTCATGCACCATTTGTAGTTTGTTTGACCCCATACAGGGTTCAACAGTACCCCTTGCCCAGGGCAAGTAAAGCCAGGTAAAACAGGTAAAACTCACCCGATAGGGCAAGTGATGAATCCTAGCTGATTCACTGTTCAGTTTATTCAAATGCCCATTTGGCGCCACTGAGATAGCACAGGAGCTAAATTTGTGTGCATGCAGAAAAGAAGTTTATGAGATCAGAGAATCTGAACTCTGTCCTTGACCACACGTACCATTAGTTTGCATGGTATCTCCATCACTACTTAAGGAAACTTAAGCTGAAGCTGAACTACTAAAGCATGAGAAACTAACATACAGCGCAGGCAATGTTACTGCTTTTTATTACACTTTTTATGTAGGTTGACATTTATCACTACTTTTATTGAAACGTACCGTCAGAACTTTCATGGCGTGTAGCTAGCTCTTTAATGCGTGGGCAGACTTTGCCGTATCTGTGCAAGTACCACTGTAGATTGGGGAAGGAGATTTCATACCAGGTCGCCCAACCAAGCGTGAGAAGTCTTTAAATTGAGCTCTGCCGCGGTAGAGTGCATTTGCGGTAGTCTAGACGGGTGGCAGGCGAAAGCACTGGTTATTTTCTGAGGTTCATTGCAGCTGACAGAGGGCCTGGCTCTGAGAATGTTTCTATCTTTACCTCCCCCTCCTCTCTCTTCTATCTCTCTACCTCCCTCTCTCTCACTCCCTCTCTCTCTCTCTCTCTCTCTCTCTCTCTCTCTCTCTACTTCTCTCTTTCTCTCTCACTCTCTCTCTCTCTCTCTCTCTCCTTCTCTCTTTCTCCCTCACTCTGCTCATTTTCGGTCTGCTTCTCAATCATTCCGCTCTGCTCTTACACAAAAACAAAGGAATGTTTGCATGACCTCACACCTCGGGCCCTGCCTCAGGGGCTTCGGTACATACGGGTCCGCCCTGACCGATGGAATGCTGTGGATTCGGTTTTCTGGCTCGAGTCAAACCAAAGGCTTTTGAAAGGCGTTGAAGGGGATGGATCGTGGGTTAACGCCATGCGACAGGCTGGCGTTAGCGATGCTTCGAGTCGGTTCCCGTCGGAGAGCCCCGCCCTTGCGCACAGGACCGCGTAGTTTCCGACGCGCTCCCTCGAGACGCCTGCAGATTGCGTATTGTGACCAGATGAGGACGCGCGTTCCTTCCGTCCTCTCTTCTCTGGTCTTCAACTTTAACTTGAACTTTATTAGCGTATCGAAGGAAAATTTGGTTGCGGCCAGGCATTAGATCGCAATTAAAACGAGTGACAGCAACAGCAATCCGAAAACATAACCATAAAAACATAAACGTAAAAGCAGGATAAAACATATGCGCATAAAACATTAAAAACATGAAACGAGCAAATCAGGCAAAGGACGGAGACACTCCTACCAGCGTGGATTAAACGTGTAACATTAGGACTCGGGCCAAGTATAAAGTGCCACGTAAAGTGCTAGTAAAGTGTAAAGTGCTGTGGCAATAAGGTGTACATTGTCTACACGTTACATTAAATGATGAAGCCTTTTCAATGGCAACAGGATTAAAGAAGGCGTCTGCGTTTTACGGTAAGAGATTTTCAATGGCAGCGGGAGTAAAAGAGACTCTGGCGCCGCATGTTTTCGTTTTGAGCATCCTGTAACGTCAGCTCGAAGGAAGGAGGTGAAACTGATCATGAAGAGGGCGATCAGGACAGTTAGCAATCAGTTGCGCCTTTTTGATGACCCCGCTTCCTGTAGGTGTCCTGAAGCTGGGCTTGCTGCACTCCGAACACCTTGCTGGCCACCTTGACCGGCTTTGCCAGTCAGTTTTTATTTGCCAGAGTAAAGCCACCAAACCATGCCGAAATACAATCGGTAAGAAAACTTTAAATAAGACACTGATAAAACAAAGTCATTGGGACATTGCACACCCTGAAAGAATGAACCTTTCTTGGATAGAATAAGTGCTGCTGGACCTTTTTACATACAGCATCAGTATTTGGCTCAAAACACAGCTTACTGTCAATGACAGCACCCAAGTATTTGTACTCAGAAACAATATCAGTGTTCTTATTCTGGAGAGTAGTGTAAGACATAATACTGGGCTGTGTCCTTCTAAAATCAATGAGCATATCTTTGGTTTTTGGCACAATATCTCCAGGTAAAAATCTTCACACCAAGACACAAAATCATCTACACAATGATCAAAATCATCACTGTTGCTGATTTTTGGGCACCCCTGTGCCTCTATGACCACAAAGGCAAAACTAATACAGAGGAGAGCTAGGCAACTTGCCTGTGGTGAAACAAGAATGCTGTATTGCTGTTAGGTACTCGTCGTGACACACAACACGTGTAGCGGACCTACAGGCAAAATGAACGGTCGGTCAATGGCTGTAACAGCAGAAAGTTTGGACCTGTCACTCACTATGAGCGGTTGTTATGGAGCTCAGCGTCGCTCAGCTCCCCCGGATACGGTTATACCGTCATTGTTGTTCTCCCCCCCCCCCGCCTGTCTCAATAATTCATTCGAAAGGAACCCTCCTCTGAGAGAGAGAGAGTTGCTCACTGACGAGTGTGTTGATTTCTCCCTCTGCTTTGAGCTCCACGGGGGTCTTTCTCACTCACACCGTTGGCGTGGGTCATTATCTTTTTGTTGCCTGGTGCGTTGCCCCCGTGTCGCAGTGCGGGATACAGATTAGATCAGGAGTCCCCAAAATGTTTGTCCTCACATGCTCCCTAAAATGAACACCCATTGGCTAAACACCCCCACCACACTAGTAAACTTGGTTTACCTATGGTTGACCCTCTTCATACTCCGGTGCAGGATCTATTTGCTATTCTGCACTTATGTACTATTACACAGAAGCCGTGTCTGAAATGTGTAAATGTATGAAATTAGTTCTGTGTGAAATGAGTTCAATTGCACATCTAAAATATTTTGTTTTTGTTAAAATGGGATTTTTTTTTTTCCATTTTCATGTAGAGCCCCCAGAACTCTCATAACTCCAGTACTAATGTATTGTCAACAGAAGTAAGCTTACCTTCCATTTACAGTGCTGTAGTGTAAAATGGTAGCTATTTATCACCTTTGATACTGGCCTGCATTTTTGTGATATAGCCTAATGCAAACACTGCTCTAATGGTGTACTTTATACAGTATAGTTTGGTTGTCTTGATGGAGGGTGGAGGGGACAGTTTTGATGGAGGGCGGTGGTGGGTGCAAAAAAAAAAAAAAAAAACCTCCACTGTTTAATTGTGGCTGCCGACAGCAGCTGCCATGTTGCCATGTGGTCATTGGTTGTGGTGTGTTTGTTGGTTTTAATTAATGGGTCTGCGCTGACATGGGGTAGAGAGACCTTGGCTATGCTCAGTCCTGACACCTGGTGGCAAGTTGCTGTCAGTGCTGTCAAGTTTAGTTTCATAACACACAGGGTCTCATTTTATGAAAGCGATATGCAACTACTTAAAAAAAAAAAAAAAAACTACTCTGTCAGTTACCACAAACCCACCTTCCCCTTTCAAATATGGAATTTGTGTTGAGATCACAGTCACACTTATCCGTTTGATTTCACTTGAGATATTGAATTGATTTCAAAATCCGGCTTCCCCAACAGCGAGCATAAATTGTGATGTTGTTATTTTTCTTTCTTTGTATTTATCCGTTGTTTGTGATTGCGCACAAGACTGCATTATGGGGCAGCAGCCTAATACAAGTTTTTTTAACGTTCAACATTTAGGCAACTTGGATTTGGTACACACATTGGAAGACATTTTTTAGCTGAGCCATCCAAACGCATTACACCACATGATGAACAAATATGTCATTTCCTTTGAAATTCAGGTGCATATGGGTAATTGTGATGATTGACACATACCTGGTTTTGTCTATAGCAAACTATTAGGTGTTCATCTATCAGGACCTGTTCTCAGTGAGAAGAATGTTCAGGTGTTCGCAGACACAAGCATTGCCATTAAAACAAAGGGAGGCAGGGCAATAGAAATGATTTTCAAGTGGCCAATTTCTCTAGAAAGTTCCAAATGCAAGCTTTCTCAAAGGTGCACAAGATGCATACTTGTACAGAATTGTGTTGTTTCTTTTAAGGGCTCTGTTTTTGGCCATTTCTTCCAGATATTATCTTGCATTTCTTGTGGAACAGGCCCCAGTCGGCTCTGCGCAGCTGACGGCAGCTGAGAAGCTGATGCAATGCATGTTTCTATCCCATGGTCTTTAAGGGGAAAAGCTTTTTGAAAAAAATGTGCATTAAATGCTGAGGTCTGCATTATTAGGATCGCGTGTTTGAAGAGTCATTGCAGCGACAGGATTTTTCGGGATGAGCTGAGCACAGTAGCTGAAAGGGGGAATTTATTTGAGCTTTTTATTTTTTTTTTAAAGGGATTAACAACGAGGATTACATAAGATTTTTTTTTTTTTAATACGGTGTTGTATAAAATGCCTGGAATAGCTTGTCGGGTCATGTTGTAGAGGCAGACCTCAGGGCTGTAGAAGAACAGGTTTGGCCAAGTGCAAGAAATTCTATCGACTGGGATTGCCCAACTGTGGAGATCTACTGCCCTGTATATTTTCACTCCAACCATAACAGAGCACTCCTCATTCAACAGATTTAGAGATAGAGATTTGATTGAGCTGCCGATTATTAGAATCAGTTGGAATTACAGTTACAGGACAGTAGACCTCCAGGAACAGGTTTGTGCAGCCCTGCTCTAGCCAGTAGGTGAAACGATGAGCCTGGATGGATTGAATGGGCCCGCCTGTTCTCGTCATCAAACATTTTTCAGTTCTTATGCTTTATGGTAAGAAACTACATTTCCCAGGTCTATGCGTCCCACCGGACTCACAGTTTATTAACAGTCCTCTCTAGCCCTTGAGACTCACTCCTGTGTCTGTGACTGAACTCTTTCTCCTGTGTCCACCCGTGCCTGCCCCCAACCATCCCCCAGACTGCTCCCACGCCGGGCCTAGTCTCCATCCTGAAGAGAAGGTCATCGCTGGAGGGGTCCCCACCCCAGCCCCCGGACCCGCCAAAACAGGTTCCCAAGCGCAAGGTGCGCTTCAGCGAGCCAGAGGACATGGCGGATCCAGGTTAGGCACTAACCGTGACAGCTTGTTACTTGGAAACAGGGGAGGTTGAAACCTTACCTTCTAACCAGTCATTGTTCTCCAGCCTATCTTCCTTAATTATAAGCAGGGCAATTCTTTCATTCGGATAGGTTCTGGTAATTCTTTTCAGTCTGGCCATTCTCCTCTGACCTCTGGCATCAACAAGGCATTTTCGCCCAGAGAACTGCCGCTCACTGGATATTTTCTCTTTTTCTGACCATTCTCTGTAAACCCTAGAGATGGTTGTGCGTAAAAATCCCTGCAGTTTCTGAAATACTCAAACCAGCCCGTCTGGCACCAACAACCATCCCACGTTCAAAGTCACTTAAATCACCTTTCTTCCCCATTCTGATGCTTGGTTTGAACTTCAGCAGATCATCTTGATCATGTTTACATGCCTAAATGCATTGAGTTGCTGCCATGTGATTGGCTGATTAGATATTTGCGTTAACGGGTGCAGTTTGCAGTTGAACAGGTGTACCTAATGAATTGGCTGGTGAGTGTAGATGATGAGTGGTGGGACTGCAATGACTGATGGATCAATATGCAGAGTTTTGGTGATTTAAGAAGCGATTCTGGAACAGACTATGATTCTCTTAAGTTTGTTTGCAGGCTTTTATTTTGTCTTGCGTTTATACACGGCTGGTGCGAAATCATGTATAGCCAAGAGTGATTTATTGGCTGAGTTTGAGTGCATTCTTTGTAAAGGTCAAGGTACTTTTTAGAAATTAATCTCTACTTGCCAGCGGCACATTCAGTTAATTGACATGCTTGATATTTAAGTAAAGTAAATGACAGTGGGATGAAACTAGTAATTATTTTAAAGGTGAGATTTCTAATTTCTCTTTCCCTAAAGCATACAGGCCACTGCTGGTGTAGTTATTTCATATTTTTGTTCTGTTATGACTGTTGGCTTGAGGTTGATGGGTGTGTGCGTCTGTGTGTCGTTCAGATGACGTGGGCCTGGACTCCTGTCTGCTCCTCCTCCTGCTGTGCATGGTCACCATGGTGATCAGCGTGGGCGGGACGGCGCTGTACTGCACCCTGGCCGACGCCCAGTCCAGCGTGTGCTCCGACTTCTCCCGCAACGTGGACTTCTACCTGGGCCAGGTGCAGCGGGGCGTGGACGAGATCCGCCACTGGCTCTCCCCCGGCTCGTAGCGGGACGGCGGGGGTGGGAGGTGGGAGGGAGGGAGGCCCCCTCTTCCTCGCGTCTTTGCCCCGTCGTTCTACTCAACCTCTCCTCGTCCCTCTCACCCGGCCCAGTCCGCTTCTCCTTCGGACTACAAAGGCAAAGCCTGCAGTGTGTCTGAGAATGACAGCATCAGTGACTGTGTGTGTGTGTGCGTGCGTGTGATTGTATGACATCATTAGTGACTGTGTGTGTGTGTGCGCGTGCGTGTGACTGTATGACATCATTAGTGACTGTGTGTGTGTGTGTGAGCATGTGACTGTATGACAGCATTAGGTACTCCGTGTGTGTGTGTGTGTGTGTGTGTGCGCGCACGTGCGTGTGACTGTATGACAGCATTAGTGACTGTGTGTGTGCGTGTGACTGTATGACAGCATTAGTGACTGTGTGTGTGTGTGTGTGCATGTGACTGTATGACAGCATTAGGTACTGCGTGTGTGTGTGTGGGTGTGTGTGCGCGCACGTGCGTGTGACTGTATGACAGCATTAGTGACTGTGTGTGAGTGTGGGTGTGTGCGCACGCGCGTGTGACTGTATGACAGCATTAGTGACTGTGTGTGTGTGTGTGTGCATGTGACTGTATGACAGCATTAGGTACTGCGTGGGTGTGTGCGCACGCGCGTGACTATATGACAGCATTAGTGACTGTGTGTGAGTGTGTAATTGATTGCCGTAAAAATCCATCACGCACAAAGGTCGGCCAGTAATTTTCTGGGCAGCGGCCTGTCCGGAATCTTCTAACCGTCACCATAGTGACGTGACCTTCATCTCAGACAGGGTCTCAAACCAACACTGGACTGGACCCACCTTTCCCCTTCTTTCTATTCGATTGGCCGACGGAAAGACGAGCGGCCCGTCTCGACCAATCCGGGATGGCACCGAGGCTGCCCGCCCTCGCACGGAGGAGTGGCTCCACCTCAGCTTTCAAAAAGCTAACGTGGCTCAGCCGTGTACTGCCACAACCTCAGAAGTCAGTCCTGTTCTAAGTGTTGCAGTTTTGGTGTGCTGGGAGGGCGGCACAGAGAAAGTCTTACCTTTTTAATTAATGTCATTTTATTGAATTAATTTGCTTTACCTTGTTTGTACACCTCTTTTGAGAGGTCCAATGTTGCAATGACAGATTTTTACAGGCATAGGGGTGCAATAGCCTGGAAGTAGCATTGGTCTATAACGACCACCTCACTATTTCGCAGAAATCCACACAGGGGCAGTGCAATGCACTTGTATTGTAGACTCTATTAAGTCGAAAAAGACAGAAGGATCACATCACGATATCAAACAGGGAATCCCCGATGACTCAGGCATGCTAGTGTATTGTCTGTTAAGATTAACTTCATTTTAATCAGTATCATTGTTCTTTATAGTCACTTTTCATTTTCATCTTTATATGGGCTTGCTTGATTTTTAACTTAAGGGTACTTTTGTTTTTTTCTCATCATGCATTTTCCTTTGTTTCTTAGTGATGTTTGCTTGCAACGAAAAGGAAGTCCACTTTTTGTGTAATGTTAGTTTTGGGGGGTGGGGGGATGCACCAACTATTCCACTCACGATAGCGATGCGCCGCGCGCAGTCCAACTCAGACAGATTTTAGGGGATGTAGCTTGTTGCAGGTAGCACCTAATCGGAAGTTGAGCACTCACGAAACCACTACTGCAGTGAGGGGAACGATAGCAGAGATATTAGCGTCTGTTTTTATTTCCACTACTATTGAATGTTTTCTGGCTGGCACAGATGACATGCTCCTTCATAACGCGGGACTGGATATATTTATTTTAGTTTTGAAAAGCGGTAGATCAGGAAGTGCAAACGGAACACTTTTTAAATCAAGAAACATAACGTGCATGTATACCCGTCTTACTGTTTGGACTTGTTGTGGTTACTGTATTTAGATTTTTAAAATAACCGTTATTTTAACTTGTAATGTGGGTTTGTGCTCGCAGGAATTTTGTGAAAGAGGAACCGCTTCATTTTACATCGTTACCACTTCAAAGATATCGGTTTAAAACAACGGTTTGATGTCAATCTCACCGATAGTCCATTTTTCGTTTGTCATTTTAACACTTCAAAGACATTTTAACATTATGTAGCCTAAGCCACATACCTTATCCCTCAACTGAAACATATGCACAGTTTGTTCTCCTCAATTTTAAGGGGAAAGTGTATTCATGTTATTAAGCTGTTCTTGATGGGGGAAAAAAAAGCAAAGGGGATATAAGTGACGTGACCTGTTATGAAAGCCTGTGTTTCCCCCCCATTTGTCTGGTGAATAAATGTTGTTGTTGGAATCCATCGAAGTGGATGCATTGAGTCATTATACCGCTGGAGCAATCAGACGCTGGAGCTGGAGCACCTCCATCCAAGTGCTGTAGCTGCATACTGTAAGTGGTTCTCAATGCGAGGGCACACAGAGAATGTGATTGGTTCCATTTATCAGTGAAACATATAATACTGGACGACCATGGCATATGATGGCATTATGTATTCAGATTAGAGGTCAAACAATGCGTACTGATGCTGACACCGATGTTTAAGAGTGTGAGAAGGCCAATAGGCCGATTTGTTTGCCGACACCCCGAAGTGAAAAAAGGTGGAGATGGTGGCCAGGTGTAAATTGCATGTGAGAAATGAGAATTCGCACTGGTGCTTTGTTTTTCTCAGCCATCCGAAATGGAGAAAATTATGATTGTTTTAATATTCCTCTAAATATTTAATTTTTCCAGACATAACCAATTGAAGGTGCTAAAATTCCAGTGAGGCAGAATGTATGAAAAATGTTTTATTCATCACAGGACATGAAAACAGGCTGGACAGAAAGATTTATGTAACTTATTGATGCATGGATTAAGCATTTATTCACGATTATAAATATAAATGTCAGTTTTTATATCATTCTGGTACTTATTTTTATTTATTTTTATTTTATTATGGATTATTATCGAACCACAAATGCACTTCTTTCTCTCATATGTATTAATACTAGGTGCTCAAATAGCTTTTAGATAAAAGACCATAAAACAATAAGGTAAAACTTTAACAGAGAAAATATAAGCACTTCAATAAAAGCAAAATAGATCATAGAGCAGAGGTGGGTAATGAGGGCTGTATCTGCTTCTGGTTTTAATGCCAACTTCTGGCCGTAATTACTTAATTAGCCACACCATTTACACCATCTGACATCTTTAGCTACATTTCTTGATAAGCGCGTGAATGACAGCCGAAGACTGTTCTTGTGTCTCTATACGAAACGTTTTACTGTGATATAATTTACGATTGAACCATTGTTGATGTATACAGCCAGTTAGCTTTTTTTAGTTAGGGTAACTGGTGGAAAGAAGAACTTTCATACGCGGCAGCCCTCCAGCTGCAGGATTGCCCATCCCTCTCATAGAGGAAGCATGATGGGAGGAAGTGAAATTAAGGAAATGGGAGTATGACTGCACAGCCCGCTGGGCACGGTTCCAGTGCGCGGATGTGTCGGGTTGCTTCGCTCCGGGACGACGAGTTCCCATCTGCAGGATCCACCTGCATTCCGTCGCATTGCCCATCCACACGTCGATTGGGCATGTGCAGTCCTGCGCCAGCAGCCCGAAAAAGCGTGTTCCCGTTCAAAAACTGGCAAACCTGCTTTGGAGGAGACCGCGTGCTTGTCTGTGCTGTCCTGAAAGTCAGGGTAATGAAAATACAAAATGGAGGTGTGAGCAACTGAAGCTCGTGGAGGCCCACAGCCCGAAACCAGGCCGGACATTACCACTCTAGAGAGATGTAGGGAAAATGGGGTGTGGTGGCTGAGTTGAACTCCTCACCCCGGAGTTCGGCACGTGGTGTCAGGACCAAATCCCCGAGCGCTCCCGCTTCCTGCGGACGATGGCGGCCACGTCCTGCTTCAGCGTGGTGACGCTGTGCTCCAGCTGTTCCCCGAAATCCCGCAGCAGGCGCCCCTGTTCCTCCACAAACTCCCTCAGGCCCGGGAGGTCCGCCTCTTCCTGGGGACGGAGGCAGGAAAGGGGCCTATCTGAATCTGCTTAGCGGTGCGTGATTGGTAAAGAGCCAATCAGATCAGAGGTAGAGGAATGATCACGTGATCCAATGATCATTTCCTGTCTGGCTAATTCCTTTTGTTTTATTACCTATTACTAGTACTTACCTTTTTATTTTTTAATCCAGGTAGTTTTCTAAATGCATTGATTGTATAACAGCCATCGCCACTTACCCTATGGTGAGTAGGTTAGTCAGTATAAGTACTGGCTTATCTCTGTGGTATAGACAGGGCACATGCATCAATTGTGTATATATAAGCCTACAGGTACACAATGGGCGTGCAGTTATACTGACATTGTGTTAAAAGCACCGGTTTCACATTTAAAATGTATTGTTCCATCCAAATTTAGCACCTGCTCTCAGACTATTTGGGAACCACTGGTCAAATGAATATGATATGGCACGGCATTGTGGGTAATGAAGTCCCAGGTCCTGAGGCTCAACCTACACTGGGCTTGTGTCTACGAAGCCGCTGTAGCTGGCCCCGGACTGAGTTCATGCTGTGATAGAAGACCTTGAGCGCCCTGGCAAACTCTGCATCACAGCTGGGTCTCAGACTGCCCCGTCTCTCCGGCCTGCCCCGATTGGCCTCTGGACCTGGGAGGCGGGACGAGAGCAGGAAGTGGAGATCAGGGTTATTGACAGAACGTGATGAATCCATGCATTGGTGCCAAAGTGTAAAGTAAGCAGATGCATTATTTTACTATGGATTTATTTGTATTTTCCCTTCAGTGTGGCACTTATGACATTTATTACAGCACTGTCTTCTTCAGCCGTATTGTGTGCATTGTAAGTGGGTCTGAATGAGAGGGTCTGCTAAATAAATGAATGCAGATTTTCAGAGAGACTTCTCACCCTCTCTGGCGGGGGTGTTGAGCTGGTCTCTCAGCGCACTGTTCTCCTTCCTCAGGGAAGAGTTGGTCTTCTTCAGCTGATCCAAGTCCAACTGCAGCACTCTGATAGTGGAGCTCAGGTCTGAAACAAGGCTGTGCTGTGGCTCTTGCCCCTGTGTACAGATGTACACCAACTCACACTAAGTGCTACACTGCAGAAGCCCAAAAATTAGTTTCAACATCAGTGTTTTAGTCTATATATTTAGACTGAAAATCATATTTCCATTACTTATCCGGTCAATAAGACAAAAATATTACAAATGAGATTAGAGAGGTTGACACACTTCAAGGTTTGTTAACAGGGTCAGAACATTTCAAGCAAGCAGTACCTGAAAACTAAGCTAAAAGTTGCTACTTGAGAGAAAAAAAGGCAGACTTTTTTGTAGTGTGTATAAAGTATGCACACACATAAGCAGCACTGTACACAGTAAATCGCACAATAAGTTAAAGTGTTGTAAATGGCCCAAGCTTACCACAGCGGGCTCCAAGGAAGTGGTGTCGCCAATGGCAACGCTCTCCTCCATCGTCATCCTCACGTCCTCCAGCGAGGAGCTCATTTCAGCACAGCCAGCTGTGAAAGGCAGAATCGATCACTCTGTAATCAATCGACAACCGCGTGGCAGGACTGGAGTACAGGGAGCACATGCAGGAAGTACCCTGAAGGCCCCACAGCTCCAGCACCAGCGCGTTGGTCTGCAGGTAGCTAAGGAAGTCCTGGGTGACAGTTGCCATGGTGAACCGCATGCTGTGGTCCAGCTGCGGGTTGGTGTCATGCCAGACTGCGGGAGTGTAAAAGGTTGTGGGGCTGTCATACACGCGGAACCTAGAAATGGGAAGGAGCACAGCCGATTACCCATCACCTGTCATAGATCCAGACACAGACATAGACACAAACAGAGGGGTGAAGGGTTTAGGAATCCCCAGTGACTAGTCCTACCCCGCTCCTCACATACCCCACTTTCATTTGACCTGCATTCCAACTGTTTTCCCACTGTCAGCCGATATGCACACACCTTAACCCCCACTCTCAGCCGATATGCACACACCTTAACCCCCACTGTCAGCCGATATGCACACACCTTAACCCCCACTCTCAGCCGATATGCACACACCTTAACCCCCACTGTCAGCCGATACGCACACACCTTAACCCCCACTCTCAGCCGATATGCACACACCTTAACCCCCACTCTCAGCCGATATGCACACACCTTAACCCCCACTCTCAGCCGATATGCACACACCTTAACCCCCACTCTCAGCCGATATGCGCACACCTTAACCCCCACTCTCTGCCGATATGCACATTTCCGTAGTCCCACCCTCACCCAATATGCACACACCCTGTACCCCCCCTTACCCAAAATGCCCATACACGTACCTCCCTCTCTCTCAATATGCACACACCTGTACCCCAGTCTCATCCAATATGCCCATACCCAAACCCCCCCCCACCCAGTATGCACACACCTGTACCCCACTCTCACCCAATATGCACACACCAGTCGCCCCCCTCACCCGATCTGCACACACCTGTACCCCACTCTTGCCCAACCTCCAGGCCCCATACCCCCACTCTCACCCGATCTGCACGCCCCGGTCCCGGGCGTCTCTGAGCCAGCGGAGGCCGCAGCACTGCTCCACCACCAGGGTGAAGTCCAGCCTCTTCCCCAGCAGCTCTGTGGGGTCGATCAGGATGTCCTCCTCCCCCAGGGGCCTGGGAATGGGGATGCTTTAGCATGGCGTCCATAACCACTTTACCAGTGACCATTACATTACCAGGACAATCTCCACTACAGACTCACCATTAAAATGTTAGCAATAACCACACCTACCATTACATTACCAGTACAGTCACCACTACAGTCTCACCATTAGAGTCTTAGCAATAACCACACTTATGCTGGAGCTGTCTATCTGGTTTACATATAGCACATAACTGTGCGGCACTATTGTTACCCACAGTCCTGTTGGGCTGCAGGGCACCAGTCGAGTCTGCAGTATGGCCTCTTCTGTGCCTTCTGACCCCAGCACCTCCACCTGCTCCTCCAGGGGAATCCGGAAGGCCAGTGACTGCAGCCACAGGTGGGCACTGCCCAGGTGGATGGGCTCCAGAGGATCCCAAAATGGGTCCCTTTCCCGGGGCAGGGGGGAACGGCTGCCCCCCTCCCCCTTCTCCAGCCACTCCTGGTACAGCTCCTCCATCAGGAACTTGCGGTTGATGAACTTGGTTTTGGACCACGCCCACACCTGGGGAGGGCATCAAACTGATCATTATGCTATGCTTTCATACACTTTCTGCATTCATACCCTCTGCATGATTTATATTTCAGTGTATACTCTATGTAGTTTAGCCTTTATCTCGGGGCACTGAATTCATATACCTAAATATATATACATTTAATATATTTTTATTATTCATACATGCATTTAAACTGCTCCTCTCTTTGTTCCTCTGAACTTTCTTATTGTCGTATGCCAGCTATAGATAGCAATTGATAATAGCCAGAAAATTATCTTTGCAAAGGCAAAAAAAAAAAGACTTTTGTTGTGATAATATCTGGCAGTGTATAGAATATCTGTAGCAATTCTTCAGCTGCTCAGGGGTTCATCAATGATGCAGAGTGAATGGTCTGTGTTTACAGAGATATAGCCATGGGTAGCTTTCTCTCACCTGTTTGTTCTCCTGTGCTGTGACCCTGACGGCAACCTCCTTCTCCAGGTCGTGACCTTTGGAATCGGAGATCGCAAGATTTTTTATCTCCAGCTTGAACTGAACTCCCTGGGAGCAACACAAAGAAAGCTCAAAATTAAGTCATGTTAAGACACCAAGATTTAAAGGGAGGTGAAATGATTATTTATTGTATTGCATTGTAAAATGACTACGTGACAAGCAAAGTAATGAAGTAGTTATTATAACTTAAGACACGTAGCAGGAGGAGAGATTTTGACAGGTATTCATTACTTAATTGAATAGATGCCACCACATAGTTCAGGTTCACATACTTTGTGGAGCTCCTGGCTCATCTGATTGGCCTCTGCCACCATTGGCATCAGTTTGATGTAGTCGTAGAACACAGCCAGCAAGCTGGGGTCAGCTTGGCTCTGCATTGCACTGTTGTCTCCTGCAGGAGGCGACAGTTAGCTGAACACACTGCATACTCACTCTCTCACACACATACAAACACACACAGACCCCCACACGCACAACAAACACTGGCACATACATAGGCCTATGCACATACTCATGCACGCTCGCTCTCACCCAGGTTCTCCGCGCTCAGCGAGTGCACGTGGAAACCCTCAGCAGCCGCCAGCTCTGATTGGAAGTAGTCGTAGTCGTAGCGACTCCAGTCTTCCCCGCAGCGCTCGGAAGGGAAGCCGATGAACAGGTAGGTGCTGTTTGAGCCCAGGATCAGGCGATCCTGTATGATGTAACCACACAGAAATTACATTACAACTGAAAAGATTAAAAGATTAACTCCTAGCAGGGAGATATGATCCCACAGGCCTAAAGACTAAGTGAAAGGTTCACAAACTGCGATACTGGGACCCCAGGGAATGGGAAAAATATATATTTTCTATATTTCACAAATGACATATTTTACATTTTCAGGTGAAATACATCTTGTCTTGCTTACACATTGATAATATTCTGATGACTGTAATTACTACATGTTGATATTGATAGCTTATGAGTTGTATCTCGGTGCACTCCTAAATACAGAGGCCTGCTCAGTACCAGGTGCTGCAGGTGGGTGGTCTGGGTGACAGGGCTTCCGTTCACTGTGACCTTTGCCCCAGGCTCGGGACTGAGGGAGACCCGGCGCTCCCGGTTGGCGAACACCGCGTGCTTCTCCCGAATGCTGCGGAGACACAACAGCCAAGCGTCCTTACAGAGCCCACTGCTCTTCATAGCAATCTGGAATGTTAAAGTTCATTTGTCATTATGGTATAATCACCCCACACACGGTCAGGATATGATTCTGGACCATGGAACACATCCACGCACTGACCCTCTGTGATGGATGAACTACAGGGTAGGCCCCATTTCAAAACCAATTTGAAATAAAAAAAAGTATGCTAAAAAGTACCTTCTTCAATTGTACTAGCAAAGGCAGTATTTACAAAGGGCTATTTAAAAATATTTTTTGTAGTTTTTAATTCAAGAACCTTTTACTTATTTTCAATTCAAATGTTTATTATGATTTTCTTTTATTATTATTATTTGCCTACATTATGGTGAGTATGATTTCAGACAGTTTTCCCAGACATTTTTCATGTGTAATGAAGGATATTTGAAATATTTGCACAGGTTTTTCAAGAAAATACACTTCAACTAAATCTAAAGCAGCTTGTACAGTGACATTATATTTCCAGGAACTTTACTTAGGAACAGATTAACTTTATAGCTTTTATCCACAATTATAAACATAAATATCAGTTTTTATACTGTGCTAATATTTCTTTCACAGTTTCAGATTGCATTTGCCAGAGGAACTGGCTCCAGCCAGAAATGAGAGTATGTTTAATTTTCAAACAGTAATCAGGTAATATACACATACAAATTGCTTTGGAGGCATAACCTTGCTGTGCAAGCAACTTTGGAATTACTTTTGTGGTTTAGACCACAAACACCAAAATGCCCTGCAACCATTAGAAAGGTCATCAGAAAATGCTGTGAATATAAACAATATCAATCATAGCATATAAAATCTGTCTATACCAATGAATAACACTTGAGTGTATCCCTTTACGTCATTTCTATTTGCTTGGTCAATTGTATCTCACTCTCTCTGCTAATCAACAAGTACAGGGTTGTTATGCACTCAGTGTAGGATTGTACTAGTCATTTTCCAAACCCGGCTTACCCAAGTCCTTTGATTGTGATTGCCTTTGGTGAGGTATCTGACAGCCCAATGTCCCATTCACCTGCATTATAAATACAAACAAATAATGTGTTTTGAGTCTACTTGAAGATATAGTAATGGTTGTCAGTCTTCAGATGTCCACCAGAGGGAGCAGGAGAGTGACCCACCCACCCTCCTGAATGAAGAGCTTCACCACTCCTGAGAGCTGGGGATCCTCATTCACATTCAGGATGTAAGGGTGCATGTCCATCATCCTCCGCTCCTGACAGGGTGAAGGGGGGAGGGGGGGAAGGGAAGAGAAGAGAAACAGAGAGAGGGAGGAATGCAAAGAGCAAAATGGAAGGTGAGAAAGGAGGAGGGACAAAGAAATGGGAGGGAGAGAGATAGGATGGAGGAGAACAGAAATATGGTAGAAAATGATGAAACATTGTAAATGCAATTTAGTTTTCTTCTTCATATTACAAATTTGCTCATGGGAGTAGGTTTATAATTCATAAATATGAATATTGCTGTGTAGTGCTACTGAGATTTTGGGTTATAATTCATAAACATTAAAAATGCTGAGCTTTACAGTTGATACCTGTGTAATAGTAGCATATTGCTGTTCCAAATCCTTCAGTGCCTCTTGTAAGTGCTGTTCCCAAAGGGTCTGGATCGCCTGAATCTGCAGCTCGTTGTGGGTCAGCAAGCGTCTCAGCTCCTCTGAATGAACAACCAGTCACATCACAGCACACTTCTCAATCACCAATCACATCACACCGCGCTACACCTATCATGAATTATACCACACCACAGGACACTGCACTGTAGATGAATTACAACACACAGTCCACAACGGTGATGCCAAAAAAAACAAGTGACATGGGAGAAGAAGCTGCAGAAGAATGTGGACAGTGAAAGAGGGAATTCGATGGAAAGAACACTTCATCAAAGCTCTTAATTTATCCTTTTATCATGAAAGCACCCAGCCCTATGTCTGTGCTGCTTCTGAACACTCCATGCATTTGTGTTTCTATTGCAAGGCCTGCCAATCAATTACAGCCGCTTAAAAAAAAACATAATGATATCAGCACAAAATTTACCATTTACTTTTCTCCACCTATGGCCTTTTTCCTGCAAACAAAACTCAAGCTGAAATTCCTTTTGTTGCCCCTTTAAAAATTAAGAATCCTGATTAAATTCATCCTTAGATAAAGAGGAATGAAACAGAGATAGTGAGATAAACCACACAAACATCACACAGAGAATCACACAGAACATCACAGAGAATTGCATAGAATTGCACAGAACATCACACAGAGAATCACATAGAGAATCACACAGAGAATCACACAGAATCACACAGAGCATCACACAGAGAATCACATAGAGAATCACACAGAATCACACAGAGAATCACATAGAGAATCACACAGAATCACACAGAGCATCACACAGAGAATCACATAGAGAATCACAGAGAATCACACAGAATCACACAGCATCACACAGAGAATCACATAGAGAATCACACAGAATCACACAGAGAATCACACAGAGAATCACACAGAACATCACACAGAGAATCACACAGAGCATCACACAGAGAATCACACAGAATCACACAGAGCATCACACAGAGAATCACATAGAGAATCACACAGAGCATCACACAGAGAATCACATAGAGAATCACACAGAGAATCACACAGAGCATCACATAGAGAATCACACAGAGAATCACACAGAGAATCACACAGAGAATCACACAGAATCACACAGAGCATCACACAGAGAATCACACAGAGAATCACACAGAGAATCACACAGAGCATCACACAGAGAATCACATAGAGAATCACACAGAGAATCACACAGAGCATCACATAGAGAATCACATAGAGAATCACACAGAGAATCACAGAGAATCACACAGCATCACACAGAGAATCACATAGAGAATCACACAGAATCACACAGAGAATCACACAGAGAATCACACAGAACATCACACAGAGAATCACACAGAGCATCACACAGAGAATCACACAGAATCACACAGAGCATCACACAGAGAATCACATAGAGAATCACACAGAGCATCACACAGAGAATCACATAGAGAATCACACAGAGAATCACACAGAGCATCACATAGAGAATCACACAGAGAATCACACAGAGCATCACACAGAGAATCACACAGAATCACACAGAGCATCACACAGAGCATCACACAGAGAATCACATAGAGAATCACACAGAGCATCACACAGAGAATCACATAGAGAATCACACAGAGAATCACACAGAGCATCACATAGAGAATCACATAGAGAATCACACAGAGAATCACAGAGAATCACACAGCATCACACAGAGAATCACATAGAGAATCACACAGAATCACACAGAGAATCACACAGAGAATCACACAGAACATCACACAGAGAATCACACAGAGCATCACACAGAGAATCACACAGAATCACACAGAGCATCACACAGAGCATCACACAGAGAATCACATAGAGAATCACACAGAGCATCACACAGAGAATCACATAGAGAATCACACAGAGAATCACACAGAGCATCACATAGAGAATCACACAGAGAATCACACAGAGCATCACACGGCCCACACAGAGCATCACACAGAGCATCACACAGAGAATCACATAGAGAATCACACAGAGCATCACACAGAGCGTCACACAGAACATCACACAGAGAATCACATAGAGAATCACACAGAATCACACAGAGAATCACACAGAACATCACACAGAGAATCACACAGAGCATCACACAGAGAATCACATAGAGAATCACACAGAATCACACAGAGCATCACATGGACCACACAGAGAATCACACAGAGCATCACACAGAGCATCACACAGAGAATCACATAGAGAATCACACAGAGCATCACACAGAGCATCACACAGAGCATCACACAGAGAATCACATAGAGAATCACACAGAGAATCACACAGAATCACACGGAGCATCATGCGGAGAATAACACAGATTATCACACAGTATTCGTGCTGAGAAGATGGCCTCTCAGGCTGCCGTACTGGTCTCGTCCTCCCCCTGGCGGCCCTCCTGGCCCAGCCGGCTCAGCCTCAGCAGCAGCTTGGCGTTCTCGGCCTTCAGCTCCTTGATGAGCCGCTCTGTGGGGCTCTCGTTCACCACCGCCCGGTTCTGGATGCGCTTGGCCCTGCCGAGACAGCACCGTCAGAGGCCTCTAGGCCTGCAGAGCTTAGGGCACGCGTGAGCTGCTCCACAATGCACACAGATTAGTGTACTACACAAGCACACACATGCACACACATGTACGCACACAGTTAAACATACATGTGCACACACACACCTACACACGCATGCACATTCTCACACACACACACACACACACACACTTAAACAAACATGTACACACTCACACCTACACACACATGCACACTCTCTCACACACACACACACACACACACACACCTAAACAAACATGTACACACTCACACCTACACACACATGCACACTGTCTCTCACACACACACACACACACAAGAAATCATTCAGCCAAACATAACAAATACATACCTATTTAGATAGTTCTATCAACAGTACCTCTTCCTCTATCTTATGTCTTCAAGAAAAAATATATTGTTCCAAAGAAAAGAAAAGTTTTATAGCCATGACAGCAACCCAATCATCATCATATGGTGCTTAAGGAGAAAACATGCCATTTCAGTGATGAGTGCTTCTGCGTGACAACATATGTGCACAGAGAATCTGGACTCACCTTTCTGCAAAGCGCAAGGTAGACAGAGACTCCTCATAGCAGATATCTGCGGGGCTCAGAGTAGCAATCTGAGAGACAAGAATACTTGTGAAGTGTGCAGCGGCCAACAAAAAACCTAAAGTACCACAATAGACTAGTGTGTTCCAATGAGCGACTGATTCTAGCCAAATTCTAGCACTAACAGTTATGCGTTAATCATCTTTTCTGTAACACATAGGTAGTGTTTTGGAGTAGTTTAAATACATGCAGTTAAACTAGTAGTTCAATTACATTTGGCAGCAGTTTGCCGGTAGTTCAAGTACATTCAAATTTGTGAAGACCACTGAGCTGTATAGTGGTCCTTGCTGCATACAAAAAGAAGAAGGCATTGCTCACAAGCATCATGTCTGGGGAACATGACAATAACATTCTTTTTATTATATTTTTTTATAAAGTAGTTGGAATTACATTTTTGAGTAACTGTAGTTTAGCAAGCTACATTTCTCTTTAGGGTAGCTTTGCTGTAGGCTAGCTACTTTCAGTGTGAAATAACTGGTAGTTTGTACAACTATGCTTTCAGAGCAATTGCCCGCACACGTTTTGTTAAGTAACGCATGGTAAGAGCACCTGCTGACTGACCGTAACCTCTGTATGGACCTCTCCGAGCCTGAGAACCACGACTCACCATGACGGTGCGGCTGTTCCCCCCGAGGGCGGACTGCAGCAGCTTGGTGAGGACCGAGTTTCGGTACGGGACATGAACCACCCGCTTCCCCAGGGCCACATCTGCCAGGGAGCTGCGGGTCGGAGAGATTCCAGAGAGTCCTTCATTTCAATCAGACAGGAAGTGTGCAAGCGTCTAAACATGGCTGTTTGGGATGAGGCTCCGCCCACGCCAGCACGGTGGTCTTCAGCACTCCAAATATGAGCTCAACACCCATAGCATCAGAGCAGGCTCTAGAACTTTGGTGGCCCTAAGCAAGAATGAACCAAGGAGAACCGATTGCAGACCCGGGGGGCGGCAGTGTAGTATAATGTGTAAGGAGCTGGTCTTGTAACCTAAAGGTCACAGGATCGATTCCCGGGTGGGAGACTGCTGTTGTACCCTTGAGCAAGGTACTAAACCTGCATTGCTTCAGATATCCAGCTGTATAAATGGATGCAAGTCGCTCTGGATAAGAGCTAAATGCCTGTAATGTAATGTAAAGTTTGGGGGTGAGTGCTGTTGGGATCATGAACTGGGGAACCAGCGCAAGAACAATAGCACCGAAAAAGCCATTCGGGCCATGTGAATACCGCATAGTTAAAAAGCTTTCAAAAAAGTTTTTAAAAACGTTTAAAACCACATAGAGCGTTTATGCCAGCAGCCGGCTCTGCATGGCATTATGATATTTCCCGGTATGGTCAGGCTGAGGTTGATTTAACAGCTTACATCTGACTAGGTTTCTTATCAAAAGCACATGACCCACAGGTATTTGAACTTGCATTTTAATCATATCCTGAGGGGGTCCCTCCGAGCACTGAATTAGCTCAACCACCTTAATCACACAAATAGTGGTTAACTGTGACCCTCATAAAAGCAATTCATTTTCCTGGAACATGGAGAGAAAAGAAAAGAGAAATATGGAATAGAGGGAATGTTAAACAAACAGAAGTCTGTGAGCTACTGAGTGCGTCAGTATAAGGCCGGTACCTTGCGCACACACACTCAAGTAGATTCAACATATTCTGAACAGAATTTATCACACACAAAAATACAGTGCAACAGGCATACAAATACAACAATAGACTGACATTGACAATAAAAATGGAACAAAGACCAATAAAAAGGGGGAATCATCTGTCAGCAGGGCACAAGAGAGATTTGAGCGGCAGATAGATGTTCTCGATGATGTGAATGATACATTTTTGAGTGCAAACATTCAAGTATAAAGACTGAAAAACACATGCTATGAATGAAATAATATCAAAAGGCCCAGAAGGTTAGTGATCCCTTGGGCAGCTGAGACCTGATGACGTTGCCCAGCGTGGTCAGGCTGAGGTTGATGGCGGTTCCCTCCTTCAGCCGGTCGGCCTCGGACCCCGATGACCTCTGCCTCTCACTGCCCGCCAGGTCCACCAGGTTAATGTTGGACTGCTTGGTGATGTTCTCTTTGGAGAAGATCTACAGAGAGATGGAGAACCATGCTGTGACATAATTGAATTTGCATACACACATACAAACACACACACATATGCACACATGCACACAGAAACACAGAAACACACACACATATGGAACACACACACACACACCACAACACACACATGCGTACAAACGAACACTCTCTGCCACACACATACACATAATCACATTTCCACTCTCACACAGAAGTGCATATGTTATGTCAGAAACATACACCTTAGCACATATGAACACGAGGACACACACACATACATACACACACACACACCTGCTTGAGCTGCAGGACGATGAGCATGTGCGAGCGGCTGCTGCTGGCGTTCATGTGGGTGGAGGCGGTGGTGCGGGTGCGGGTGCCCTGCTCCATCAGCTGCGCCACCTGGGCGGAGCTCTCGCAGGGCACCCTCCTCAGGCCCTCCACGTAGAACCCCCGCTGCTGCTCCTCCCGAACCTTCAGCCCCCCCGGGGGACGTGAACCAGTGCCCCGGGACAGCAGGTCAATCACCTGGAGCAGAGGACCTCATCACAATCCTTTCATCACATCAGCAATAATACTGTAATCATATTTCATTTCATTTGCATATGAGCACACCTGCTCCCCCACAAAACCCCCCTATTACAGCACATTGCAAGTATATACCCCCATCTTCTTTCATTAGGACCACAAACCCGATGGAGATCTATCATGTGTATATCTATACCATACTCCATCCACCTTGTAGCACATACTGTATATAAAGATTCTACTTGAAGGTTGTGGTTGCAAATATGCAGTGAAACAGTTAACATAAATATGGAAGACAAACATAGTTGTGTGTTTACCTGTTCATTGTAGATTTCCAACATACTGAAAAAGATCTGCGGGAATTCAAAATTTAAAGTCAACTTCAGGTCACAAATATTCAGAAATAAAAATACGTTTCTCATTTGTCTGCATAAGGCAACATGTGGGAGAGATATGGCTACAGGAAGACAAACCTGGCACTGCCGATTGTCCTGATTGGTCCTCACTGCCTGGAACAGCCTATCACAGAGTGTGGGCACCAGGCCTTTGTTGGGCCCGTACCCGACCATAGAGTAGCTCTTGCCTGAACCCGTCTGTCCATACGCGAGCAGGGTGGCGTTGTACCCCTGCAGGGCGTTATCTAGGATACCCTGCCCCAGATCCTGAAATACGTGGCCCTGGGTATCAATAATACCCAATAATTAATAATGATATCAATAATCAATCTTTCACAATCAATAGCAACAGAACAAATAAACAGATATATTCATGGAACAAAATCGGTTACTATGTATTTTTATATGGGAAGCACTCCTGTGATACAAAGAACAGTATTTTTGCACATGGAAAAAACCAAGGAATAGTTATTTCAACAACTGAATCCGTTTTAATGTCAGGTACCATGAAGGGAGCCAGCAGGGAGCTCATATTTTTGCTCTGAAAATATACAGAATGTTCAAAATGAAAATGTGTATCTCTGCTTTAGCTGGAATGTTCTATGAAACAAAAAAGAACCGGGGATTTGTGTGGCTGGTACCCAAGACAGGAAGATGTTTTTCTCATTGATATGTCAGCTCTGTCCATCCCTGGTGCCTGACTGTCAACACTGTGCTGAATGTATTTTTTGCAATGTCATAACTTTTTAAATTCAGTTTATTCGGAGTGCTTCTGCCTCCAGAGCCTCTCCCCTGAGAATGATGAGATGTAACTGCCTGAGGTGGCTGTTCATACGGTCGGTACAGCTACCCAACTGAACCCCAACCCCACCTGGTCCGCGTAGCGGCCGCCGGGCTCCTCGGGGACGTAGAGGCCGTCCTTGTTCCTGGCGAAGCTGCTGTGGGACCAGTAGGCGTAGTCGAAGGTAAAAGTACGGCGGGCTTGCTGGTTGCGCGGGTCCTGGATGGTGGTGGTGCTGGAGCTCATGGTGATGATGCATTGGCTACCGGCATCCCTCTCCCTCTGGAGCGTGACACAGCATGGCAAACGTGTCATAGCACAGCGCAGAATGACCCATCACTGCACAATACAGCAGATGATGACCCAACACCGCACAATACAGCACTGCATGACCCAACACTGCACAATAGAGCACAGCATGACCCAACACTGCACAATAGAGCACATGACCCTGATTACTGCACAGCATGACCCAACACTGCACAATAGAGCACAGCATGACCCAACACTGCACAATAGAGCACATGACCCTGATTACTGCACAGCATGACCCAACACTGCTTTTTTCCTCACCACCAAAATCAGGGGTTCATGCCTGATTTTTTGACCAAATTTATTTTTTATTTCCACTGTAAAACATCTTTGTGACAGTGTCTATGCACAGCACAGCACAGCACGACCCAACACTGCACAGTACTGCACAGAACAGAACAGTACTGCACAGCCTGATACAACATGACACAGTACAGCATAGTATGCCAAGGAACACAAGGACACTATGACGTGTATTCCTATGAGACCGAGCGAGAGAAGCACAGATCAGTACAGCACAGTTTAATGCAATATAACACTGCCAAGCAAAGTACAGCATTGCATGATACACCACAGAACAATGTAACACAGCCCTTCACAACATTTCACACAACAGCTCAAGTTAGCATGGCACAGCATCGCAGAGAACAACACAGCACAAACCAGCATAGCGCAGTGCACTCAGGAAGGCACACTGTAGCACAGCATAATTATTAAAAGAGCAGCACAGTGACACAGTTAAGGCTCAGCACAGCACAGTACATCAATTATCACAAAGCCGTGGGCATACGTCTCTTAGATTTTACTTTTGCAGCAAAGAATATTGTACAAGTTACTCATCTCTTCTCTCATCACATACAAAGGTCTGCCTTCATTACTGTTTCATGCAGCAGTATCTCTCGACCCCCACCCATCCAGACAGTGGAAGCACATTTCATGCCAGAATTTACCACGATGAAGAGTAATTCAGGCCAAAACAGTCACAATAATAATTCTAGTTTGAACTAGAAATAATCTTCTTTCATCCCATTTGGTTGAAAGTAGATATGTCTGGATCAGTAGCAAATTCACAGATGAACATTTCTACGCAGTTAGCCTCATGCTAACTGAAAAGTAGGGTAGGCCTTTTATGAA
The DNA here is from genome assembly GCF_018555375.3 of Anguilla rostrata. Classification (NCBI taxonomy): domain Eukaryota; kingdom Metazoa; phylum Chordata; class Actinopteri; order Anguilliformes; family Anguillidae; genus Anguilla; species Anguilla rostrata. Next base: position 26,026,353 of record NC_057933.1, on the reverse strand, counting down.
TGCACACACATGAAAACGCTCTCACAGCAAAATGGTAAAAATGCGACTGACCTTGTTGAAAGGTCGAACCCGAACGGCCACTTTGACGGAGTCTCTCCCCGGCATCTCCTGTGCAAACAGGCGGGAGTAGGGGGGGCGCGCAGAATGCCTCTGGGGCAGGAGCGTCTGGGGAGGGGGGGGAGGGGGGTTATCAGGGAGATCAGCTGGTAACAGGAGCCCAGAGAAGTGCTCACTTTCACTCTGTACCTGCCTCCACATTAATAATGAAGAGCAGGCACAAAGGCCACCTCACTGTCTTCTCTCTCAGGCCCTGTCAGCACACGCTGACAGGCTCTCGTGGCTGGGGGATCCTGAGTGGGCTGTAGAGGAGTATTGAGGGTCCTCAGCAAAATTAACTTTACATTTTCAATACAAATAAACATGACTCATAAACATGTCTGGTTTACAACTACATGGTGGTATGGTAATCTCTATAATTTATTATAACTGTTCATTGTGCCAAATCTGTGCATGTACAGACCCATAGAATGCGATGCCATATTTTAGAAATGTTTCCATGTAGCAGTGTTGAAGAGCCAGTGCAATGTGATCTGCAGTGTTGTTGGACAGAGGTTCGACACCTTCACAATTTTACACTTGGGGACAGGGAGGTGCAGGGGGTGGGGTGTGGCAAGGGGAGGGGTGTTGAGTTGTTGAGTATACGCAGTGCTTCTGACTACCATTGCAGTATTTTTCTAAAATAATGAAATGGGTGAGATGTAATGGCCACAAGATGCCACTGTTGGCTGCATATCTTCAAAGCCAAACATTTATGTGTACGTGAAGACAAAATAAACACATAAATCATGCAATGTCACATTGACCAGATATCCCATACCACACTCAGCTGTGTCTCATATGCAGAATGTCATTAATATGATAAATATGATTAATATTTAGATAATGATAACACTAATAATAATCATCATTATTATAATTTGTTAACAAACGGATTAATTTATCATTTACTAGGCAGACCAGTAGTGTGATACTGTCCCCAGTTCTCTGTATGTCGTGTAAATTGCAACCTCCTCATGGTGTCATGTACATCTTCATTGTTTATGTGTGAAGATGGGTTGCGCCAGCAGCTTTCCCCGACACTATCCCGTGTGCCCTTGATCTGTGGTGACGTAGACATTTCATCGTAAATATTAAAATGCATTGCGCTTTAGTATTCACTTACTGTAGTCTACAGTCTCACCTCCCTGCATCGAGATAACCGAAATGCATTAACACGATCATTTAAAGCACGATTGTTCAAAGAAATTGAACGGTTTAATTGAATTATATTTCTATCATAGGAGGAATGTAATTTCATTAAATATTTGAAACGACTTATTTGGAATGTCGGTTCAATCTGAGCGGAATGTAAATGTCTGCGAGTCGAGACCAACCTCCCCTGCCCCCACTCACGACGCGACCAGCCCTTTGCGCCGAAGTCCCTGCTCACGTCCCCCTCATCCGCCCATAGCCTGCAGAGGAGCCGCACCTCCCCCATGACAACACAAAGCTGCGGATGCAGAGCATCGGCGCCTCCCGGTCCTCCGGTGAGAAAGAGCGGCGCTCTTCGCCACGGCGCTGCGCGGCTAACGCCCTCCTCCCCCCGCTCAGACGCTGCTGCGAGTCTTACATAACCGTTCGTCTTTCTTTCCTCATCCCTCTCTCGCTCTCTCTCAGTCACAAGCGGTGGTCTGTCAGATTGCATTAAACATGAACTAATCCGATCCCCGGAGGTCAGCGCTAATGCGACTACGGCCAGGGAGCTCCTGGAGAATCCTTCCTAGTTTAATTCTCAAATGGAATGTACACATTCAGCGCAGACGCAGTCTACGGGCACGGTAATGAAATGGAGAAGGGTGCGTTTCGAAGCCGTCGCAGCTGACTCCACCAAATTGGACCCAGTCTCTGTTAGCAGGAAGGGATAGCGCAAGAAGAGCAGGTGGCTGTAGCATTGTTGTGTCATTTACACCTTTCGAGAGAGGGAGGGCACAAAGGGAAGGATTAGATATAGTGAGAGGAGGGAGGACAGGATTCACAGTCAGACTGATGCAAACCTCCATGTGATGTTGGAGTAGAGGGGAAATAATGGGATGAGAGGGAATGGCGAGGGAGAGGGCGGATGGAGTGGGTGGAGACTGCCGCGTGGTGACATTTGTCACCTCCCACTCACAGTCATGTGGAGCCTTCCTTTGTGAACCCCCTCTGTCCCCACCCACGCACACATACGCGCAGTACACAAACAGGCATGCACACTGACTCTCACACAAATAAATATGTAGAGCACACACATACAAGAACAGAGAGGCACACACACATTTGATCAAATTAAATAAAGAAAAAAATATTATTTCATAATAAAATAGCACAAATATAAGGCTTCGTATAAGGCACAATCACACAAGCATGAACTTTTATGTGGTTTTAAACAAGCAAACAGGGATATGATAAAGCATGTATCTTTTTGGTGGAAAGGGGTGTTTTGATGCTTGTGCAGAGGTGCCAGTCTGATGATTGGTGAATTTCGATCAGTAAGTAATTGTGATACGGGCCTGCATCTCTGTATGAAAGTGATTACATTATTTTCTAAATTCTGAAGAGGTGCGCAGAGAGGTCAGAGGTAGCAGGTTGCCTGACCTTGCTTTGACCTTGTCATGGTAAATCAGTTATGTTGCACCTCAATATAGCACTAATTCCCTGTATGCACACATGGGAGGGATTAAAATAATTGCAGGCCCTAAAACCACAATACCTAAGAATTGTTTCCAGTTTTTAAAACTGAGTATCATCTGTCTGCTGGGTATTATTTTATTTTTGAAATATAAAATAATTGTATCGATGCATTTCCGTTTTTAAAAAGCTTTCTTTGCACCAGGGCTGTGCAGAGACCCTTTGATGGGCAGGTGCTCAAGGTGAAAAGGGCACACTAACCTAGAAAAACGGGTTTTGGCACCTAGTTGTTGAACAGAATATATTTTATCAAAACAAGAGATTGAAAATTAATGACCGCAACAATAATAATATGAATACATTTTTAAAAAATCAAATCAAAGGGGCACGCTTGGGCATCCGGAACCACCCCCGCTGCATGTGCCTGTTTTGCACAACTCTGAAACAAATGTATAGAGCTACAATTAAGTCATACGTCCATCTAACATGTGCTGCTCCTTCATGTACCATAGCCTGGGTGAAAATAGTGACCTTGCTGAGGTCAGTGAAGGTGGAATGGAAGTGGAAAGCCATATAGGCCTGTAGATCTGTGTGTGTGTGTGTGTGTGTGTGAAACTGCATGTGATTCTGTCTCTGTATGTGCGCATGTGAGTCTTTCCATCCAAATGTGTGTTTGTGTGCGCGTATGTGTGTCGCTGTGCGTGTGTCCATTCTATGAGACCTGGCAAGTACTCCAGCGAAAAGAAGGTGTGTGAGTCATGGCTGTGTGGGCTTGTGTGGGAAGCTCATGTGGTGTTGCATAACTCAGTCAGATTGTACGCATGTGCATGTGTGCGCGGCCAACTGTTTGCTTTTGTGTGAGTGCATGCGTCTATGCATGCTTAAATACGCATTTGCACACATGCCCTTGTGTGTGCGTGTGTGTATGTGTGTGTGCAACTGTGTTTGCAACTTCATTGGTTTACTTTTTGGAAAGACAATCGATGCAAAAGCATGTGGAATTCTGATATTATAATTACAGAAATGCAAATGCAAAAAGCCTTTACTAAAGTGCAGTTATTGAGCATTTCTGGAATGTCCTGCTGCATTCTTTAAATAGCCAATGAGCAGACAGACCCACAGACCGATGTTTTGGAAGCCCTGACCATGATGCCCTTAAAAATCTCTGGTAGCTACGGACATCATGGTGCTGGAGACTGTTGTTCTGCTGAAATTGGCCGATTGACCAGGAAGTTGCTTCTTGGCTTCATTCCTGGTAAAGCCTATTATTGCTCTAACAGAGAGGGCCAAATGAATCATGGTGCTTGACATTAGGCAGGTATTGAGTTCATTCCCATTTAGAAGCATTTCTTTGCCATGGTGCAGATGACACCCCCCCCCCCCACATTTTGTGGAGTACCATGGTCAGACATCACTCAACAGATGCAGCAGTTCTCTTTCAGGATCTTGCAGTAGTCAGTAAAACACCTCAGTCTACCAGACCTACCATTTAACACCATCTACTCTGAGCTTCTACAATAAGCTTTTGCTTTACTTTTACAAAAATTTCATAACTGTAATAAGCATGATAAGCACTTCTGTTCTCATGGAAGCCTGTGACTGTTTTGCTAGTGTTTTGTTAAGTTCCTGGTGGTGCAGCTGTTAACTGTGATATCTCCTGTCTCTTATTTCCGAGTTCCTGCAGAGATTAATTTCCATCTTCATTCTAGCCTAACTCAAAGGGTGGATTTATCCTTAAAGCTTTGCTCGAATTGCCTCAGGTGACCATGGCAGAGATTTAATTTTGTGTTACACTTCATGCACTGTTTTTCTTCTCCCTCAAATGAAATGCTCACTGTTTCTTTTTGTGTAACTGAAATTCTTTATGTTGTTTAAATCTGTACTCTTCCACAATCCTTTTTGTTCTAATATAAATACATTTGATAAATTGTTGGATTCCCTGCTAGAAGCATTGGGGTTGAGTACACTAAGTGTGGGTTGTTCTGTTTGGAGTTCAGGAGTATCTGGGGATACCAATTATTCTCTGTGCAGAATCTTTGGTGCTTATGACAGAAGGCTGTGATACCCCAGACACTTTTTTCTCCCTCAATTACGATCTGTTTTAGCATGTTTATATTTTAAAGGAAATTATATTTTTATGGGAAATTAGCCATGGTTTCATTTAATTTGCTTGTTTCTGATGTCTGCAGCACATTGTTGAGAAAAGTGCTTAAACTGGCAAAACATGATTTGGTTGAGTTTAACGTGTGTTTTTAAAGTAGCATCTATAATTGATTATGTTTATTTATGTAATAAAATTGAATGCATTATTGTATCTTAGAAATTTATACCAAATAGAAGGTACATCATGATTTATTTATTATTAAGTACATATAATAATACTTCTCATTCCGTCGATTCATTTTTATTTTGAATCAAAAGAACACAATACTTCACAGTATCATTAAAGTGATAGCATTGTGAATAAGTATACCAACACGTAATTATAACTATATACAGTGCAGTCTGTAAGTATTTGGACAGTTACACAGTATTTGGACAATTTAGGCTCTGTATTCCAGCACATTAGATTCAAAATGAAACAATGAATATGTAGTTAAAGTGCAAATTTTCAGCTTTAATTTAAAGTTATTTACATCCAATATCTAGGGCTTTATGTAGGAATAGCAGCATTACATTACATTACAGGCATTTAGCAGACGCTCTTATCCAGAGTGACTTATACAAGTTTACATTGCATTTGCATTGCATCCATTTATACATCTGGATATATACAACGGCAATGTCCTGTACAGCCCTTTTTATACTAACCCCCCCATTTTAGAGGACCGAAAGTAATAGAACAAATTCACATGATCATAAATAATGTCATTTTATGTAGTGCTTGGTGGCAAATCCTTTGCACTCAATGATTGCCTGAAGTCTGTGACCCACAGACATCACCAGGCACTGAATATCTTCCCTGGTGGTGCTTCTTTGGTCTTCATGTTGAGAGGCAACAGCAACAGGCTCCAAATGCAAATTCCCAACTCAGAATCAACTCTAGACCTTTTGTTAGCTTTCTTGTCCATGAACTAATGATGCAAAGACACACAGCTGGCCAAGAAACAGCTGAGCAGCCAATTGTCTGATTATGATTGCCCTCCTAAAATGGGGGGCCTATGTTAAAAAATGGCTGCAATTCCTGCTTGGTTCACTCAATGTGGATGTAATTATCCGCAACTTAAAGCTGACAGCCTGCCTTTAATCCTCATTTAATGAATCTATACAATGTGCAGAAATTGATTTGTTTCTAAATGTGAAAAGACAACAGAAAGTGCGCAACTTTAAAACTCCACAGATACACATTGAAAAGATTAGAAGAAGGCTGTTGAGCGAGCAGGCCACCTCTCATTTGCGAATGACTCATTTACACTTCCTTCACTTTTCTTCCAGTTCAGAAAAGGATATACCAATTATTTCACTTCATTTCTTGGCATGTAGCCCATGTTCAGTAATACCTTGCCAGAGTGATTTTTTTAATCAGTGCAGCTCGCCGCCAGACAAAGAACAGTCAATGAATGAATCCGTATTTCCTGCACTGAACTTCAAGAAAAGTTGACTCAGAGAACTGGTGATGTCATGAACAGTGCCTGTGATCAGTGAATCCTTGCCAATGCAACATTTAATAAGTGCAGTCCGCCCAGCTCAACGCCATCTTTATTGTTTGAATTGGCTCTCCTTAGAAACATTCAGAGATTCTGCCTGCTGGCAGTCACGGAGGAAGTGAGTATAAGAAGAATCATATGAACGAATCATTGTATGATGACGCAGTCAATTTAATTTGAGTAAAGTTACATGATTCGTTCAAAAAGAAGGAAGCATTCACCAACCAGTATTGCCAGCTGGGTTTTCAAAGATGAAATTGCTGGTGAAAAAATGAAAGCTGCAGGTGGCATTTTTTTGGGATAGTTTTTTTTTGTTGTTGTTGTAAATGTACTGTAGGTGTAGTCCAACACAGTGCACATTGTATATACCAGTAAACCTGGAAAAGTTTTTTTTGAACGCCTGCTCCCCAGTCACACCCCAAGCCTCCACAGGCTGAGTGCGTGTAACACAGCACCACTGATATGCACACACACTATATTTTTTCAAAAGCCTAAGTTGGGGGAGACCATGTTGTGCAGTCCGTACGGTGGTTGTCCTTGTGTGAGACGCAGCAGTGTAAGAATCCCCTACGGTACCAGGGGTTTGATTTCCTGTCCTGACCCTCTGTACTCTGATTTATTTTACACTCTATGTGTAACCCACTCTGCTTTCTCCCATCCGTATAAAGAGAGTGAGTGAAATGGAATATATAAGGAAGGCAGACAGTCCTCTTTCCTTCTAGAGTTCATTAGAGTTCATTACCCCCATTCAGTCTCTATAAGCAGCTTGCATTAAGTCATGTAGAGGACGAGAGTATGGAAAAATGCAAGATGTGTTGTTATAAACAAAAATGACAAAACCAACTCAAGCCAAAAAATTACTAAAATGATTATCTTGGTGTCAAGGTTTGTGTATGTTGCTTAAAAGCTCAATTTGATAAACGGTGACCATAAAACCTGGTTTGAATGGACGTTCCAATGCTGAACTTTGATTGACACACACCAGTAATGAGTTTGACATGAGAAGAAGGATGCTTGTTTTGAAGACTGCCATACATATGGTTATGGCATTAAGATGAATGAAATTATGAACTCCAGTAAGTACTGAAACATTTTGGATAAAAACAACCTGGTGCCCTCCTATCCTCCTCCCCCAGGAAGCTCAAACTTAGCCACAAACAGATCTTTCCAGAAGACAGTGACCCAAGCAAAATTGACCAAGAAATGGTCAGTTGACCAAAAAATTACTTTTTCACTGGCCATCCCAATCTTCAGTCTTGAACTGGTTGAAAATCTGTAATTGGAATTGAAGTGTGCAGGTACAGAAGCACAGCCTGAAGAATCTTGAAAGATTCTGTATGGAGGTATGGTAAAAGATCCCTCATGGTATGTGCACCAATTTTATAAAATTCAAGAGAAGATGATTCAGTAGTGTGATTTCTGCAAAGGGGAGTGTGCACACAGTAGTGAAAACAGGGCTGACAATACAACACCTTTCTTTTCACGAATAGAATTGTTGCTTGTTACAAAGAAACTCACTGAGAATGCTGATTTCATTAGCATAAAAGAATATAAATTTCTGTTTTTTTGAGCAAACAATATAGTTTGTGACCTACGTTGTTTATTTTTTTAATACCTTTTTTGCTCATCTTTATCAAAGGTGCCAAAATTTTGGAGTGCACTGCATATACTATAATCGTAACATATAATTGCTGTGATTAGACTGAATACAAGTATCAGGTGTGATGAGTACTAATACTTCAGTAATTTGTGTAGACAGACCTCATCACGGAAGTGTTAGGACACTCCAAAGACGACCAAAATATTCACGCAAGTCGAGGTTTATTACTTTTATTCATTTCAACTAGCTACAAAATGTCAACCACTTCACAAACCAACAGGAAACATAAGGAGGGGTTATATCACATGCGTTGAGGAATTTTGATCTCACAGTTTAACCAATGTTATCATTCAGTTAAGGTATTATAACCATCTTTTTATTTGAAATACTCAACATCTCAGTGATTTGGTGTGCATAGCTCTAGGTACAGAAGCAACAAAAACGATTTGTATTTTCTTTGTTTTGTCGGGGGATTATTTCCCCCTTGATAACAAACCACATGTGGAGAGCAAACAAACAAGATACGGTCTTCTTAAAAAAGTAACATCTTTCGGAAATATGCACCTTATTTTTGCAGTCTTTTTTCATCGTGAAGAGCATCCAGACTCTATAATACAGTACAACAACCAGTCCCCCTCCTTTAATCATTTATTCAACAAATCCATTCAGCTGCATATTCATTTACAAAAAACAGGTCGTTGTTTGTGCTACAGCCTTATTGTATTTTTATTGTCATTTTTTTGAATTATTTTACAATGATGATCACGGTCCATGAATACATATCGACAGAGAGTGGCACTATTGCAAACTTGCAGGAACATGAGTACTCGCAACTGAGTCCTAGAATTCTGAGCATGCGATTATTGTCAGTTTGCCACTGCCATATTTTAAGATAACTTTTTTTTTTTTCCTTTTTTTTAAAATTCAACATTTTATTTAGAAGATTCTAAAATCTATCATTTGGTCATGCAATAATGCACAAATCACATCACTCGAAAAGTGCAATGTCTATTAACGGATACGTCATCTAGTTGCATGTTGCCTTAACACGGACTTAAAAAAATATAAATAAATAAATAAGTAAAAACATGATGAGGGAAAGAAACTGGGGGAACAACAGCTGTGAAATTTTGTCAGTCCTCGACGCTCTTTCACTCTCTCTCTCCTCCCCTCCTTCAGTTACTGCAGCAACACTGAAATAAGGAGCGTGGTAGCAGCGTAATGGGATGCCACGTTTTACTCAGACAATACTGAAATACTGATAAGGAAAAAGATTTTTGTATAGCATTCCTACAATAGTTGTCATCCAGCAAAGATATATATATATATTATATATAAATAATATAATATGTATATTATATATATATTAAAAAAAAAAAAAAAGAATGAAAATTTCACGAGTGAGCTAGAGCCATCAAATCAGCACTATATACAACCTTTGGAAAGAGAGATAGACAGAAAAGGAAACCAGTTTACTAGGACTATCATTTAAAAAGCAGACAGACGACACAGAACGACGTTTACAATGGGGGTGGGGTTTGGGGCAAGGGGAGAGGGGGTTTGATATGTGCATGTGTGCAATCCTATTAGGTAAATACCATGATAAAAGCACGTTTGCACTGTTCCAGGAACAGTGCAGAGAGTGAGGACACTTCCTGTCTGAGCTTAGCCACTGCCCAGCATCTTCGTGGCCCTCTGGTTGGCTTCGTCGATCCTGGTTTTGTTGGAATCGGCCTGGAAGAGGAAAAAGGGGTTGGGTGGAAGGATGAGTTGTATTGAAGTCATGTTAAACTTGAGAACAGCTTGGTAATACACAGTTGGCCATGTCCCAGCAGGGATAAGTTGGCTGGGCTTCCTCAGGTAACTACCACATTGGTTCTTCTCAGTGACATACATACACAGATACATACATACAGGAGCAGAGACCAGAGGATATACGCAATACAAATTCTGAGCTGTTATAATCGTTTAGTAGACTGACCATGTTGAGGGTTTACAGGGCTGTTTATAGTGTCAGAATTTTCAGAATAGGTGTTGCTATTACGTTCTATAAAAGATGAACAATCAGTCTTCTGTGAGAGCAGAGACTTCTGATTGGCTCATGCAAGTCCTTCATTGCCCACGCACAGTAGCTCCACTAATTGTTGCCTATGAAGCCTAACTGTCCTACTCCTAAATATAGCCAACCTCATGACAATTTTAGGAAATGCCAACTTGAAGAACAGCAAAATAACTGAAAAATCCATTCTAATTAAATTAATTAAGGAATAAATAAGGCCTGGGTGAAACTCGGCATTTCCGGTACCTTCTCCATGATCCGGTCGATCTGCCGGTTCTGGGTATCGATCTCATTGCCCATGTCCAGGGCCATGTGGCGCAGGTTTCCAATGATGCCTCCCACCTGCTCCAGGTTCTCGTCCATCTCATTTTCTCGGGCGTCGTCTGTTACCCTGCAGGGAATACAGGAGTGCGCCGACATTAGTGGCAGCACCAGGGTCGGGAGGCATGCTGTTTCTTCATGACATCATCTAACGTACGACACAGGGCCCGAAAGGTCTGTATATGGTAAGGAAGTAGACGGTATTTACAAACAAGAAGAAAAACGTATGCATACCAGTCCCTTACCCTGGTGTAAATCATTTTTGCGTACACTTAATCCACAAGGTCAGATGCAGATCAATACATTGTAAGACCAGAGAAACTAAACCCAGTGTTTCAAATTCCTCTTACCATTCTCCTCTTACCCGATGATACCCACTGCTCGACAATTGGCTACGTCCCAGGTCATGCTGCGCTAGACACCAACTGCAGCTGGCGAACCAGCGGCGATTACTTTGAGTGAACGTCTCCACCCACCCCCCAAATTATCTCCCGGTCTGACCCCGCGTTTCCATACACGACGCAGCGATGAGTCAGAGTCTGACCGTTAGACGAATCACTCGTGTTTTATACAACGTGACTCACACTGGTGTTTGCTGCTGCATTGAGAGGTAACGCCTGAAGGTTGTGTACGGTCACACACACCAATGCCCCGCAGGCATTAGCCGTTAGCCCCGGGCCTCCAGTCAACGGCGACGGCTCGCTTCCCCGTGGCCGTTGTACTGCTGCCGGTACGGCCGCTGGTGCTGCCGCATTGAGACTGTCGGCTCCCGACACGCCTTCGCATCAGGGTTTTGGAATGGTTTTAATAATTAAAGGGGCGGAAACTGCTTCGTGCGCAGTGCTGAGGGATGCATTCCTACAGTCTGGCTCTGAGGCTGTGTCGGTCTCAGTTACAGTAGCTAGGACGCATAGTCACAGGGAAAGCTAGTTATGGAAAAATCTGTACCCCTTGTGTTGTCTGTATACAGTGAAGCGCAGTGAGTGGGGGGCAGTACACGGGGAAGAACAAGATGGCTCGGAAATAATTAGCCCAAGCGCACGCCGGAGCCTCACCTCCTTCGCACACACACGCCCACACACACACGCACACACAATAAGCGACTCTCACCTGCGGATGAAGCCCCCGCTGATGGCCATCTGCTCGCGCTCGTCCACCACGCGGGCGGGCTGGCTGGCCACCACTCCATCCTGGTTATTCCCCCAGGCCTTCTTGTAGGCGTCACTGCCCTTGAGTCTGTGCAGAGAGGGGGTGACGGTGACCACAGTGGGGCAAGCTTAAAATCGCCGCTACACTGGCTAGAATACGATTGACCATAAGACTATAAGACCAACAAGTGGACAGCTACATAAGTAAGGCATAATTATGAAAGTATATTATATTAATTCGTAAGTACTTTTTTTCTTGAAGGTTATAAATGATGCCACACTGATGACACCACACATCCATTAGAGTAAGCCCTGTACAGTATAACCCATCTAGACAGTTATTGTTTTAGTACACTTAAAGCATGTGTAAATACAATGGTTAATTTCCATCATGGTTAATCTCCACTCTGAAGGAGAAAGATAACATAGAGGACAGGTGGTGTGAGACAGACAGTATACGGAGAGACAGGACAGCTACAGACACCGTTCACACTCACAGGATGCTAGAAAAAAGTAACTTTCTGAAATGCGCTGAAATCTCACAGGTTAAGCACTTCAGAAATGATTATTCCTTAAATTATTTTAATGGTAATCTAATTCCAGTAATAATAATAATAATAATAATAATAATAATAATAATATATTTTGTTGTACAGATATATCATGATGTACAATGTACAAAGATATTATGGTGAAGTCATGACAGTACAAGGGCTGACTGCAAGAAGACTACAGTGCTTTATTGAACAGAAGAGCAAGAAAGAAGCTTTCACTAAGGCTGCTGGTGCAATTAAGTACTATGCTAACAAGCTACTCACCAAGTGCTATTGATTTTCTATGACTTTTCTTGCTTTTATTGGCTAGTACCACAGTAGCAGTATTTGTGGGAGGTAACTGTTTGATTTTAATCTGTGATTGGTTCTTGAAGCTATAATGTACAATGCATTATTGATTAAGTTCATTATTTAGAGCTGATATGTGTTATGAAGCCCATTTCCGTGGTGACGGCAAGTTGGAGTGAGCCAAAAGGGCACCTGCAGACACCAAAGGTGAATCTGAGGTACTCAAAAACTTGACATCTTGCTGAGGACAGCTGGAGGGACAATCATGTCTTCTAGCCCCTCAAACTTCAAATCGAATCGTAAATGTCAGATTACAATCAAAGAGTTTTCTAACACCCTCCCTCGCCCAAAATCTCAGACAACACAGAAAAATATGGATAGTATGGGTGTTATGTTCATGGCCTGTGGCCGAATAACATCGGCCGTCAACCCGAGTGCAGGTTCCCTTTCCCAAACGAAACACCAACCTCAAGTTTTTGCCTGTGCCAAAACCTTGTGAGGGAGAAACCGAGGCATGCTTCCAGTGAGCTGCTGTCCATCGGGCCTGTTTCTTTCTCAGTTCCTTTTCTGAACGTGGCACGCTAACATCAGTGCTGGCTAATGTTATTTGTGGAGTTCTTCACAGAGATGGACTCTGAAGTATGTGTTCTTCTTGTTTGAGCGTGTTTACATTCTCACTCAAGTGTTGGGGCCCAGCACAGAACCAGAGATATTTTGGTGCCGTAGCAATTCCTGTGCACCACAGGACTATTATCTATTTGATTTATGTATTTATTTGACCTGGACACTTTTCTACATGGATGGCATATATTTCACCAGATTTTAGCTTGAGGCCTCTATCCCAATGTCTCCTTCCTTCAATTCACAGACTAATACATTAATTTGAGTATCCTCAATTTACCATACAATTATGTAAACAACAGTTATAACATTAAAATTCTATTCTAAAATGTTTAAAATCTTTATATTTACTCTCTTCACAAAATAAAATTCTACATTATCTTAGTGTATGTTTGTCATCCAATGAATTACATACTGTATTTATTATACCTTTCATGTATCAAATAAGCAGTAAGAAACTAAAATTATGTTCCCAAAGGATGTGTTTAGCTACAATTTACATGTAAAAAAAGGATCAAGATCACAGCCGTCACTTTTATCTTGTCACCAGTACCACCATCAACAAAATCATTACCGGCATTATCATCATCATAATTTTATTCATCATTGGTTGCATCGGCATGCACTGCATTCAAGGGATTTGCTATCCAGCTGAGCATTTCATTGGTATTGATGGATATGCCATCAAGACTACGGGAGAGAATGCAGAGGATAGCTGGATACCATTCAAACAAGTTACTCTACACACCTTGCATATGTTCTGTCAGCATGTGCATGAGTACTCGTGTTTGTACAAGATATTCAATATTTTAGTATTCAAAAAATACATTTCACACTGAAAACATGCATTATATGTGATATATATTATATCTTATTTTAAGCATGTACCTAAAAATTCTTATGTCAGTATGTTTTAAACAGAATGAAGCTTTCATATAAATGTATTTATATATCAGCTCATGCTAGGGTTGTGGGCCTAAAACTGTGGGGATTAGGAGAAACCAGAGAGGTGAGGTGAGTGATTGCTTGTGTAGAATGGGCGTGAGTAGAGTGCTCCCCCTTTCCCCCGACCCCCCAACCCCCCCGTTCAACCCCTTGGGGCATCATGCTTCCCGAGAACCCTATGTTTCAACATCAGAGGGAAACTACCATCCGCACGTTACTGTATGAGGACACGCACCCTGTTCAGGGGGGTTTCCCATTTGAGCAACAAGCAGGGCCGAATCAAACAGATACAGCAGAACCCAGCAGCAGGATGTGTGAGCAGTCCACGGGAAACGCCACCAGCAGTCCTCACTCGTCCACCTTGTCATGGAACAATCGTGGAAATCGGGATTTACGACTGCGATGTGTTCCCTTCGGACTCTGTAACGCCCCCATCAAAGGCTGTCATATCCCTGTGTGCCTGTTGTAAAGACCTTTTAAATGTATACGTATATTGGCATTACATGTGGACGAGAGCAGAACGGGGCCTTGTCCCCCCCGAGAACGTGCGGATTGGGTGAAGGTGCTGAAACAGTGGCGGACTCGGTCCCGACCCGTGGATCACTGCAGCATGCCTCATTCAGAACCAGCGCTTCCCTCCGTAGGCCACGGGCTACGGGGTGGGCCCATCTGCATTTCGATGGGGTGTGTTCCACATGCCTCATGCTCGTCCTATCTCGTGTAAAACCCCCCCGCCTCCCCCACCCCACTGCTCCTCCCCTCTTCTGGGGAGGCCTCGGCTACCACTGGAGTGTATTGGCCATTAAGGAAATGAATTCTATGGTTTTTGGCAGGCAGGCAGGCAGGCAGGCAGGCAAGCAGCACCTACTTGTTACACGGACATGAACAAAGACCACAGAATTTTCCTAGATCCGTCAAATTCTTTTCTGCTTCCTTCATGTCCTTATTGATTTGGTCCATTCCTTCCTCGATGCGCTCCAGTTGCTCTGATTAAACACAAGCATTTTATCCCCCACAGAATGAAGCACGTGAGAAAAGAAAAGAAAAAAGAAAGAGAGGACAAAGAAGAGAAGACAAAAAAAAAATTTCAGACATTCACTGTGACAAAAGGTACAACGTCGGACACCACCACACACGCAAGAGCCTAGGGCACTTGGACAGTACCTACTTGTTACAAGGACATACGAAAATGCCACAGCATTTCCCTAAATCTTTTAAATTTTTCTCGGCCTCCTTCATGTCTTGGTTGATATGGTTCATGCCATCTTCAACACGATCGAGTTGTTCTGGTCAGGACAAAGGGATGACAGCAGTGGAATGAATTTTATTGGCTCTACAACAGAAACATGAGTAATGAGCTCTGTGCTGTAATCAATAACTACAATGCATTTAAAAAGCTTTTATGCATTGGTATGGCACAGTGCGGTGTATGCAAGGTCTCCATTGTTAGAAAATAACCAAAAGTTCTCATATTAAAACCCAGAATATACTGAGCTGAGTTCCGTCAAATCAATAAATTACTTTTGACTGTTATGAGAAAGATATGAGAAGCCTGTCTTTATGTCATGACATCGCTCAGACGTTTTTAAAACAAGCAAACAGCGATGGCAACAACGATGGACACAACAAAAAAAGCAATAAAAAGGTTGTTGTGGCATCCCTCCATGGTTGCACAAGTGAATCTGCACATAGTATGTTGTGTACTGACCTCAGTAGTCACTTTAATTACCCCCATGAAAGTGCAACAGGCTGTCAGTCTGCAGTGAGTCACCTAGTGCCCTGTCCACTGATTGGCTTACAGGGTTAGGAAGACCATATGTGTGCGTATGTCTGTGCAAGTGATGGATGACTCTGCATGACGTGGAGGTGTAGGTAGTGAATATCAGGTGGGGTGGCGGGGTCTACTCATGAGAACGGTGTAGTCATGGAAAACCACCCCTTCTGCCATTTTGGGGAAGGTGGGCAGGGGTGTGGAGTAGGGGCTTGTGTTGGGTGTTGGAGGACAGGGGTTGGGGGTTGTGGGGGGGAGGGGTGCAGGAAGGCTGGAGCCTACTGATTGATTACAAATTTGTAAAATCCCTGGGGTTCAGCAATGCAGAGTGTGTTTGCACAATAAAAAGAAATTCCCGCATATGTGGATAATGGCTTGAGCAGCAGAGAACAAAAGAGAGAGAACGGCTGAACTGTTTCGGCAGATTTTTTAGACTAACCAGATTTTGAGCTCCATATCAACACGGAACAAGTTAAAGGTGAAATATTTCATTATGAAGCACCTTATGAATATTCATGATTGGGCGTGCTCAAGGGAAATACGATGGATGGATACAATGCAGTAGCAATGGTTGCTCTGTCCCTGGGCAAGCCTTTTCAGAAAAATTCATAAAGTGTAATGCAGCACTGGAAACTCCTGTTACCAACCAGAACCTCCAGTTAGGAACTAGGGAGGGTGGAAGGAATACGGGAGCTCAACATCTGCTAAGTGTATATGATTGGTGCCATTTGGTCATCTGATTTTAACAACTCCTTTTAAAGTTGGGACTTTAGTTGCTTTTCCACCGCATGGTACCGGCTCAACTCGACTCGACTTTTTTGGTTTTCCATCGGGCAAAAGTTGTGGAAAGTACCTGGTACTTTTTTTGGTATCACCTCCATCGAGGTTCCAAGCGAGCTGAGGTGATACCAAAAGGTGACATGAAAACACTGCAGACCACTGATTGGTCAGAGCAACGCGTTTCATGCGGCGTCGCTATATGACGACAACCAGCTACATTGACGGGGGTACTGTCCTCAGTGGAAAACTAAGTACCTTCTACCAAAAGTGAGTAGAGTCGAGTAGAGTCGAGTCGAGTTGAGCCGGTACCACGCGGTGGAAAAGCGGCTTTTATGAGCGGGGTCGCTGAGTTCAGTACGGATTCTGCCCGTTTCTGCAGCAGTGCAGCCGTTCCCAACCTCCCGAATGCAAACAAACAGGCTAATAGGCTTTTGAGAGATAATCCCACAGAACAGGGAGACTGGGAGAGATTAGTGGTCAGGAAGAACATGACTGAAGGAGAGAGAGAGATCTTATCTCTGCGATAGCCAACAGGAAGTTGCTACCAGGTGGCGCTGTGCAAAGCTAACCCTTAAAGCTAACCCAAGAAGAAGCTATGCACTTCAACCATCAGCAAACAGACAGGACAGATGAAGTATTATGCTAAAGCTACTGGAGTTGGCCAGGGGCTCAAAGTGGCCCTGATTCAGTCACAGTGAATAACGATTCCACGATTCCATGGAAAGCACTTAGTAGGGGCTCTGACATTTCCTGTATTTACACTCATGTGAATTTTTCATCTGTGTTTTTATCTTGGATGCACTTTTTATCTGTATTTTCCACATGTGGCACACATGGACCTTCAAACGAGAAAAGTTAAATGCGCTGATTCAAAATTTTTGATCACCGTTGCTTTGATCTGTCCCAGATTTTGAGGAAGTGTGGTTGAGCCCACTTTTGGTTAATTACTACCGGTAAAGCATCATAACCGCGGTTCACCGCGGGAGCCACCTGGCTGACTCACCCAGTGACTAAGTGTCTAGGGCTGTAGTCACAAAATATCAAACTGGAATATTAATTATTGGAAACGATGCACTACTAAGATGAACTAGAGAGAAACAAGAGTATATAAGATGTATATTTGGGAAAAAATAGTATATCTTTCTAGCTGGAGGGCAGTTCAGCTTCCATGGATTTCTTTTCTGTAAAGCTGTTCTGGGTTTTTGGATGATGCATGCAAGGGAGAGCCCAACAGTAATTTAGACAAGCCCTTGTGAATAAGAATCGTTTCGATTATTTCACTCCGGGACCTGGGGCTCTAGTCATTTAAATCTCACGATTGATTGTGCGGGGGCTGTGTGGGACGACGTGACATCCATAATTCAGGCAACTGAAGGGAAGGCAATATGTAGCACTGCCAGATTAATTATGATTCCTCTTCCATATGGAAAAATCCACTTGTGGGTATAACACCTCTCACCCCTCCCTCCCTGAAGTACAGACTTAACCAGTATTCTTTGCTGCTGCCTTTTAGAGAAAAACTGTGGTCAAATGAAATTTTTGTCAAACTTGCTTTTCAAATTTTACATATGTAGGTGGTTCTGATGGACTATTATAAGAGACAAATCTGTCTCATTGATAATTATATAATCATAATGATTATTTTGTTCTTTATTCATACCAACCTTTAGTTGCACAACTACTAGTATAGGGAGCCACAATTTGCCTATTTGGAACAATGAAAAAATCTTCAGCAAAAATATATGTATTGGCAATTTGACTAGCTAATAGAATTTTTTAATTGAACTGAGTTCTTATGATTTGGCATGCATCAGAACCACCACCGAGTCTGTAAATACCATACAAACACAACATAGCACAAACTATAGATCTGAATGTACCACAACAGCCCAATAGGTATCATAGCAAAGCAAAGCATTTAACCAGGGATTATACAAAATTGAACAGTTATCACTGATGGTAAAGAATCTGTTTTGTCATTACCAGCAAAACCGATCGTTTTTACCCCCTTCATTAAGAGGGCATGTTTTAGCACATTAATCATTGTGCTACACCTTTGACATGCGGGCCTGTGGAGTCCTTGATGTTGAAGGATCCTTTTCTCCGTAATATAGTAGAATTTAATAAACAGGAACAATTAACTCAAAGCCCTGTAAGAACGCAATGTTCACTGTCATTGTAACACAATGGCCTGGATTCGATCAACATTCTTTCTTAACTTTCACGCAACAAACAAAGTGTTCGCTTATTTAATTCATGAAAACAGGTAGCCAAATTAGAAAAATTGCTAAAATTTCAGTGATTGCCAAATTTGCAAAACTGTATATAAAAGAAAGTAAAGGATGAATGTTGAATGAATCTCAATGTCAAAGCTGTTCCTAAAAGCAGTAGAAAAGAAGGCAGAAAATTACAGCATTTCTGTAAAATATGAGCAGAAATAACAGGCAATGATTACATAAGGTTTCAACAGAATTTCATCTGTTCTGGGTATTCTAATAAGATCGTCATTCCATGAAAAGGAGCACGATTCAAAATCGCTGATGCAGAATCCGAACAAAATTGTCAGGGACAACTTGCCCTATTAAATTACAATAAAAAGAGGCCATTTGATGCCTAATAATTAACATAATTACCTTTACTCTGAAACTCAGTTTCAACATATTTCTAATTTTTCAAACTGGTTTATTATTGTTTAAAGAAATCTGATATGACAGATATTGCCGTTAGTCTCAAGCAATGCATTTTTAAGTATTTTTTTCACCCCTGTCTAGAATGCCCAATCACGCCCTTGGAGAGTGCAGACATATGTCGTCTCCTTCAAGGCATAGGATGTTGTTTCTTTCCATTCTGTGGTCCACAAATTGGGCTTGCACAAACATGAGTTGGAGGACATGCAGCTTAATAGGTGAACCGCAAGTGACCAATTCACCAGCAGGGGTCACTGCCATGTGATGAGACACCATCATCCGGGGTGGCTGAATCCATCCCTTCCTGGACAATGCTAGTGCCAATTTCTTGACACTGCGGCTACAATACCAGACTGTGGCAGCAACGTGTTATTTAACATTTACATTATGAAGCAGTACACTCCCGTAAAGGTCCAAAATTGTGGTTAGCAATATCAAGGTCCTGAACCCAGAAGGGTCAAAAACACATCATTAACAATGAAGAGGAGTTGACCTTTGACCTTTGCAGTTTCAG
This sequence comes from Anguilla rostrata, assembly GCF_018555375.3. Classification (NCBI taxonomy): domain Eukaryota; kingdom Metazoa; phylum Chordata; class Actinopteri; order Anguilliformes; family Anguillidae; genus Anguilla; species Anguilla rostrata. Next base: position 26,006,712 of record NC_057933.1, on the reverse strand, counting down.
ACTTACCTCCCTGCTCGTCCAACATGACAAGAGTCCTGATACCAGCATCTTTGCTCTACTCCCCGAGAACCACAGCAAGGAAAGGTGGAGGAGACAGCCGAGGTGAAGGAAAGAGAGAGAGAGAAAAGGGAAGTGAAGAAAGATCTATAAGGGAAGGACACTCATGAGTTCAGAGGAAAAAAATGGTGGAACCAAGTTAGCACTAAGCAGGAAAATGATGTCACACATTGCCCGAGAGCAGCCCAGTTTCACATTATAACAAGTGTCCTTAACGTGACAGCAAAGGTTAGCAGCAGGCCTAAAGTGGCATTAACTGGCGAAACCCACAACCATCTCACTGATTTACAATGATGGAATGAGTGAGGCTTCTCAATATAATGAATGGTTACCATTAGCCTTGTCTTAACCAAGTGATAGAATTTCCTCTCCATAAAATAATTGCCTGGTTCAAATGAATGAGTCACTGATAACACAAGAAACAGCTTTGGCCGTTTAGGTTTTTTGTCAAGCCCCACCCACTCATCGCTGCTGTATTGTTATTTTGATAAGCACACATTGTTTTTTGATAATTGATTTATTTGTTGGGCGGGGATGGCTGAGTTCTGAAAGCACAATTCCTTTGGAGAATCTGTCTGGAATTAAATTTACAGTTTGAGCCCAGAACACACAAAAAAAATGTATTTAATTATATTTTTTAACCACCTCCATGACTGGAAATGTTACAAAAGAAATTACTAGATTATTTAATATAATATAATAATTCCTAGCCCCACATTGGTAGAATGAGCTATGAGCTACCTACACTAGTCAGGACTGTTGAGTTTCTGTCTGTCTTTAGCAACTCCCCTTCACACCTCCCCTTCATTCCTCCCATTGCTTTCCAAAAGCACTTACCCCCCACCCCCCCAACCCCCACGCAGAGTTTCCGAAAGCATTTCTGACAAACATGTCCCCATCTTCAAGTTAGACAAATGAATAGTCAAAGAAGATTCATCCTTTAGTCCCTGCAGTGTACAGAGGTTGCTCAAACAGTAGGAGCCCTCCAGCAAACTTGAAAAAAATGCACAAATTCAAAAAGAAAATTATAGCTGCTACGTTTTTGTTTGTGTCTCTGTGTTCAGTTACGTTTTGAATGCTTGAAGCCACAGATGGAAAAATTCTGTAAATGCAGTTTGGTGCAATGAAAAGTGTTGCCTCAATGAAATCATATGCGGCACCATTATTTTAATTGGACTGTGAGCTCAGAGGCCAAAGCTGTCTGTAAAAACAGAATGGGGATTAAGAATCATGAATGCGGCATTTGTACACTTCAAGGACCTTGTGAAATAAAATGAAGTCTGTGTCGAGTTTGCATAATTCATTGAGTTTATTTTTGGCTGGACCGCAACAGTGGGGCCAGCCCTACAAACGCGAATGTCTGTGACTGAGTGACTGAGTGATGAAGTTACACCACTGGTCGGCCGAGTTATGAAGTTACACCATTGGTCGGCCGGATCATGTGTGTTAGGTCCAGCCATATACTAGGTTTTAACCTGGTCTCGTTGTCTTAGTTCCGGAGTGCTTTCTGTTATTCGTACTGGAATCCTGTAGCTATCCTGCAGTTCAATAACAAATCAATTACTGAAATGTCCAAACATTTGGGTATCATCTCAGCTATGGGTGAATGTAACTTAATAGACGTGCACTATAACAACTGCCTAAAAACATCCTTGACATATTCACCCTGTGAATGTTGAATGATTGACAGCTTTAGATACAGGTCTCCCTGTCATTTGTTTAAACATAATAGCAGGTGAAGTTGGGTGACAGGAATTCACTACGGGGTTAGACTGAAGGGTTTATTTTTTTATATAAATGCAAGCTTATATAACTCAGTCCATTTAAATAATATGAGCTCTAATTAGGAATTATTGAGCAGGAGGCATTGTTTTGAGCTTACCCACAAGGCAATGTGCCGTTTTGCAGAACATCCTCTCAGGGAAAAATGCTACGTCAGCTACAGCAGAAAGTATATACACTGCACCAGATATTCCCGTACGCGACTGCCTCACTTACTGTGTGGCTGCCTGCCTCCCCCTTGAAGGTGAAGGCGCAATCAATTACAGTCAGCGCTTTTGCAGTGAAACTAATACTTGACCTTTTAAGGCTTGAAAATAATACAAATCTGATGGCTGGAGGCAGGATCTCCGCATTGAAAGGGGCCAAACGAAACTGATAATTAAAACGATCAATTCTATTCAGCCTTGGGACTGCGGCAGTCACTTACAGTACTCAGCTGAATGGTAGACATAGATTACCTCACACTGTACATCCAGCAATGGCCCTTTCTAAAGCAGCGTGCCATGCTCAATCATTATACACAGGCCCCACCGACTGTACATGCATATTTTATAGCCTGTCTCCAGTACTAGTGTCCATTACCCTGCAGTCGTCTTCCATTTCTGTACTGCTAATTGGAGAAAAACACGATGTGAAAATATCATTCGGGGGAGCGAACACAGCCAAAACACCTTGACAATCTCCTGCCGTGGGAAGGGCTGTGATATGATTTTTAATAATTCTGAGGCAGTAAAATTAGTTCACTGCAGACAGTGCTCAATTTGGATTGGATCACATAAAAAACCAAGGACGATTAACCCTATGGCAAAAAGTGCAACTCCAATCCATTGCGGGGATTCGCTGAGGCACTGCTCTAGTGCTACAGCCGTTCCGGAATGATCCAGGGAAAAAGCCCTCGCCTGTCCCTGTATTTCCCAAAATACTCCTGCTCTGCTCAAAATCTCAGTTTCAGGGTGACTCTTTTTCTGTAAAAAAAAAAAAAACAGATGAGCCAGTGCGTGCCATGCCTCTGATGCAGTGCGACTTGTCACGTGCCCTTTTTGAACAGAGCCCAGTGAACAAAGGCACATGGTATAATATAAAGGATCAGCTACCTCTCTGACGGGAAAACACACAGGGCAAATTAGCAAAATTGCTCGGGCTGTGCGACCTACTTCTTACTCGCACTCTTGTTGAAGGACATTACATAAAAGCAATGGCTTAAGGGACTAAATCAAGGGGTTTTGGTACAGTGAGGCATAAAATCAAAATGGTGGAATTGTGGCTTTCTTTGCAAAATACTGGACAGAAGGCGCTCTACGCAGGCGCACAATCAACAAGAAATATTGCCTATAGCTGTCACAATTTGCATCAGTTTTGACCAATCCTTCAGGCAGTGGCGTGTGTCTGATCTGCGAGTCTGGTAGGCTGAAACACATTTCAGACCATGCCCATGCTAATCTCTCTGGAATCAGGGAACGATGATGTAATGGCATGTCATTGCTCTCTTCGTCGCATTCTACTGGTTACCAGGGGTGCATACCAATCGCTTATTCTTTTCTCCTTTCCTTGTCTCCTTTACAATTGGAATGTACCCATGTTGACAATGCGTGATACCAGATGTCAATTTCACATATTTTTTGGCCCATTACTAGGAAAGGAGGCCAGGAAAGGAAGCAAGGAGGTAAAATATAAGCAGTTGGAACGCACCCCAGATCTCTGGTCTGAGCTTACGGAACAGCAAAAGGAACTTACCTACAATCTATTAGGAAACCTCACACTCCAAGCTTGGCTGCTCCACTGCACACTACTATTGGTTGTGATGCTGATAACTTTGTTTTATCCCAAATGTAGGATTTAACTCTGTGAGAAATTTTGTGCTATCTATTTGGATAAGAGTGTGTGCTGAATGCCTAAATGTAAATGATGGCACCATCTTACACTACCCGATCATCCAAAATTTGAGAATGAAGAAAAATTAGCAAAAAAATAAAATAAAATAAATAGACAATTTTCAGAATTGAACAAAAAGCAAGTCAGGATTAAGCCACCATATCTTACATAGAAAACAGGAAGACTTCCGCAGCATCTGGGGAGCATTAGAGGGAGAAAGTCTTCCCGGTTACTGCTGGCATTCAGGATTTTTCCAAATGACTATGCAGCTCAACAGACGAAAATACAGTGGAAGTTGCTTCTCGTTTACTAACATATAGAGGAAAGAAAATGTTAGGCATGCTCAGGGCTCCAAAATATCATTATCAAGACTGCACAATCCTGGTAAACATCTAGTTTATCCACTTTCTGAGTCATAATCCCAGTGTTTCACCATGAGAATTTGGGGGGGGGGGGGTGTTGGGGGGCTGCGGTATAAGCTTGGTTCCCGCAGGTTCATGACAGGAAGACTGAGCTTTAGCGAAAGCTTTATTGATTTTATCTGCATTGAGCACTACTACACTGATCCTCAGTCTAAGAGGCTTCCGTAACACACTGTCAATCACCCGTGTCAATGAGGGAGGGACTGGTGAAAACTCTGAGCCAGTCCTTAAATACTTCTGAGAAACGCATTTTAAGATGGACTTCAAGAAGCCCTTAAAATCTTAAGTTCTGTATTTACTTACTGACCAAACGGAAATAAAACACTTGTAGTCTTTAATTCTGTGCATTGGGTGAGAGGCAGGAATGAACTCTGGACAGGTCACCAATAGCAGTACAGGTATTTATGCATTTCTCAAACCCAGACTACATGTATGTACATATGCAAATATGTATGTACTATTTATATGTATGTATTTCAGTTTGTGGATATATATACAGCTTGTATACAAGGATTTGCATCCATAGTGTAATATGCATATCAGATAATGCATAGCACAGCATATAAAAATGTGATAATTGACATGCTTATTGCCGTGAGCAGTTATGCGAGGCGTTGTCCTCATCAGCCTGTATTGGGTATTAATCGATACCCTGCTTGTAGCTTATCTTTGCTCGTCTGCGACCTCTGTGAACAGCCGTATACCTCACTCTGCCCCCCCTCCTCCCACCCCCCCTGCTCCCCCAGACTTAGGGAGGTGCTCTCGGGCTGTGATATGAGCACGTTGAGCTATGATCGATATGGCCTTCTGGGAATGCGCTGCAGAGGCCCAGCGTGTTCCCAGAATACGTCCCGCTCCCCATCCCCGCCCCCCGCCAGGTTTCTCGTCAGTAGATATCGGCTTTGTCTGCACCAGCCAGATCAGAGCTTTTGTTCAGAAATCGCGTTGGGAAGCTGAACTGATTGTGCTGTTTTGCCGGGACTTCGTTCGCTCGGGGATTCACCAGAGGCCAGGCCGTCTCTCGATGATTCCCATGTTTCAATCAACATTTGTCCTCAAGCTTTCCTTGCAATCATATTTAGGTTTTTGCATTCTTCCTAAAAAACTGTCTGGCGAGTTCAGCAATAAGAAAAATTTAAGAACTGTGTTTGCTGAAAATAATTGAAAATTAAGTCAAAACTGAGGGAAAATGGTTCAGGCTGATAGCATACCAAGGAACAATAAGAGAACTTTACTTTATCCTGATCCTTTATCCTACTGCCAAGAAATGCATCTTATTAATTGTTGATTTAATGTAATGTAATTTATTATGATGCAAATAAATAAGCAAACAAACGTGTTTGCAATATGGAGCAATAAGTGCAGCTGTACAACAGAAAAAAGATTTTGACAAAAAAGATTTTGACTCATTATCATCGAAATGTGGTTTCAGTCAAAATCACCAAGTCGTTATTCAAAAAAAAGTAATAAATAAATAAATTGACCAGATCAATCTGGCACCAGATTGCAATAAATTCACTGTTGGATTCCATCAAAATGGAAGTTGTTAAATATTGTAATATCCCACCAGATTAACATATGACTGTTTTGCCTATTAACTATTTTATATATTTATTCTTGGTAGAAGAGTACTTCCTCTGGAGTTTACTCAATGGTTTTTTCATAGGCCTGAGGTCCCAGAGGGTGCTGGCCCCGATTTAACTCAGGCTACTGATCCACAAAGGTTGAGACCAGTGGGTCAGTACAAACAGCCGAGGCTGTGTTCACACGCGGGTAATGCACCTGGGGTGGTTTTAGGACTCCTTCAAAGGAAGCCGTGAGTGTCTCTGCCTTGATCTCTGTCCCGTTTGACCTTTGACCTTTGACCTTTAAACTTTAACCAGCTTGACCATTCTAAATCTTATCTCTTTTCCTCCTTCCTGCTCTTCATCTTCCTCTATTGATCTCTATCTTCGGAATCAATAATGGTTTTCCCCTGCCCCTTCATTAAAAAAAATCTGAGGGGCATACTTCATACATCTTATATTTTGGTCTCAAAACATTATTATAACAAAATAACATATTCGATTTCTGAGCTACTCAGTCAGTAAAGGAAATCACAAATGCAGCCAAACACTTTTTAGGTTTGATCCTAGGCAAAGTCATTAGCCGACTACAACTTGCAGGGATAGGAAGGGCTTAAGCTGGCTAGGGCCTCATAAGTCAATGCTGCATTACATTACATTACATTACAGGCATTTAGCAGACGCTCTTATCCAGAGCGACTTACACAACTTTTACTTAGCACTTTACATTGTATCCATTTATACAGCTGGATATATACTGAAGCAATGCAGGTTAAGTACCTTGCTCAAGGGTACAACGGCAGTGTCCTTACCCGGGATTCGAACCTACGACCTTTCGGTTACAAGCGCAGTT